>NC_050575.1:96158932-96458932 GCF_011100635.1 Trichosurus vulpecula
TTGGGCATTCAGAGATAGTGAGCAAAACACCACCACCCTCTTAAGTCTTCTTCAGTCTAAACATTCCCAATTCCTTCAACCAATAGTCCTATGACAGACTTTCAAGTCCCCCTTCAATCCTGGTCTGTATGTGTGTGTTCAATCATTTCTCAGTGGTGTTTGACTCTGTGACCCCATTTGGGTTTTTCTTGGCAAAGATACTGGAGTGGTTTGCCATTCCTTCTTCAGCTCATTTTACATATGAGGAAACTGAGGCAAACAGGGTTAAGTGACTTGCCCAGGGTCACACAGCTAGTAAGTGTCTGCAGCCAGATTTGAACTCAGGAAGATGAGGCTTTCTGACTTCAGGCCTGGCACTCTAACCACTGTGCCACCTAGCTGCCCTGTTCATAGAGAGTTGGACCCATAGTGAACCTTCAGTGGATGCTTCTAACACAAGGCAGGAGGAATATGATAAAGAAGGGAAAGGTTCTGAAGCCAGGAGAGGGGCAACAGCTCCCCAGCACCCGTGATTCACCCCAGCAATGACATTCCTTAACCGAGGTCCTCCTGTCTCTGGACTTCCATGTCTTCCTCTGCATCATGAAAAGGTTACAGTAAACAGTCATTTTGTCCTGTCCTGCTAAAACATCCTATTGCATTATGATGGCAAATGTAATACCAGGAGAACTCCAGCTCTCCAACAGTTAGGGCCCTTATTCTCTGTGGGCATGCTATTCAGGCCACCCCAATAGCACTAGAGTTCCCCCTGGCCCTGATCCTCCTCCTACTGGGAACAGGGCAGAGTCCAAGCAGGCCCTGTGCCTTCCCAGCTCACCTGGATGTGCAGACGAGCCCGGCGCAGCAGGCTCAGGGTGGTGTATCGGGCACAGTCTGTGCCCAGGGGTATCTGTTGTTTCAGCTGCTCCAAACAGCGCCTCAGCTGGGCCCTCCTGCAAAGGGGAAGAAAGTGAGCAGGCCCTTCTGAGAGGGGATCCATGAGCTTGGGGGCTTCCCCTAAGATGGAAGGGTATGGGGAGCAGCAGCAAATTGCCAGGCTCCAGCTGAGTCCAGCCAAGATCACTTTCTATCCATCGGCCTCCCAGCCTGAGGACTTCCTCCTCTGGTTCAAGGTTTGCTCTAGCCTAGATGATGATGGTGGCGATGATATGTAGGACCAAGATTCCTCAACTAACTCCCTCTAGTGCTACAGCCCCAACCAGAGAGGAATCCTGGAGGTTAGCTAAGCCCAACCCCATCATTTTACAGGGAGTAACATCACTTCTGTGTAGCCTTTTCCAAAGCACTTTCTTCGAAACCACTTTGTGAATTAGGTGATTCAAGTAAACAGATGAAGAAACCAAGGTTCAGAGTCACTTGCCTAAGTTCACGAATGTAGATGTCAGAGCCTAGATTCCAATGGCGCTAAGTACAAGGCTTACTCTGTGATACCTTCCCTGCCTCTTAATTGTCCGGGAGGAAAACTCCAGTTTTCATCTGTAAAATGAAGAGACTGGACCAGATCCTCTCTCCAGGTCCTTCCAGCCCTAAATCTATGATCTTAGGATGTCCTCCTATCCCACAAGTGGTCTTCTCTACTCCCAGATCCCAACCCAAGTCTCCTGGCCTCCAAGCCCCTAGAGAAATTTTGGGAAAAGAAAAAAACACTTTTTGGGGAGCAAACGAGGCAAAACAAAGAGTCATGCCCTCCAGAATCACCTGTGTTTCTCCAGTTCGCTGTGCACGGATCTGAAAGGCAAGTGAAGGGGTGAAGGTGAGGCAGGTGAGCAGCTACTTAGGACCCTGTTTCCTCCCCCCAGCGAAAAAAGATTATCCAAGAGATAAAATAAAAAGGATAATCTTTAGATGTTATTCCAATCCTCATTTTACAAATGAGGAAACTGAGGCCCAAGGAAATGAAGTGACTTGCCCTCAGTTACATTCACCGAATTTTCTCTCTCCCCAGCCCCTGAAGACTCCAGCACCCCAGGCACAACCCACCCCCTATCAGAGACCGAGTCTGAAACTAGGTCACCTGTGGGCGCCCCCTAGAGTCAGAGCCGGACGCCCACTTCACAGCTGAGTAGACTGAGGCCGGGATGGGCCAATTCCACCTCCTGCCTCCCCTCCAAAACCCAACCTTCACCTTAAACTGTCCCTAGGGGCCTTGGGTCTCCTCCTTCCGCGGTTTACTGGGCCCAAGTTGTGAGTAGGGCACAAGGAAGCATAGCCGTGCTCTGCCTCTGTGGGAGAGATTGTGTTCAGAGACTGTTAGAGCTGGAGGACATCTCAAGATAATCTTACTTTACAAATGGAGAAACTGGGGCTAAAAGAGTCTAAATGATTTGCACCGAATCACAAGACATTATCAAATATTTCTATATTGCCCATGAGCCCCAGCCCCCTGAATGGGGGGCGCGCTGCAGACTATGGAGAAAAGGGGGGAAGGCTTTTGGCGCCAGGTTCTCTTTCCCTCCTTCCCAAGCTGAGCGGGGGGTCAAACTGCGATCGCGAGGGAAATGAAGCCCTGGCAGGGAGTCGGAGAAGAGGCTAGCGGAGCGTACTGTGATGGATTGAAAGGGGAACGGGCAAAAAGATGCTGTCCCCGCCCCAGTTCTGACCCTGCTGGACCCAGGCGGACTGGTCACTTGATGAAGCTAAACGATGAAAGCAAAGTAAGTTTAGCTTGCAAAGGAGACTCCTACTGGGGAGCTGCCTCTCACCCCTGGGTTCTGCAGTCTGCAGCCGCCTGGGTCTGATTCGAGGGGAGCAGGGTACATAGGGAGGCCCAGGGGTGGGGGCAACCGGGGACCAAGTTTCTTACCTCGTTCCCTCCGATCCAGGTACTCAGCTGCTTGCAGTAAAACCTGGATGCTACTGGCACCCTGCTCCATCGCGACCACAGCAGCGTGCAGGCGGGCGGGGAGCCGAACCTAGGGCCTGGGGTGCGGATCTGTGGCTGTAGTGGCGGCGGCACTTTTGTTACAATGTAACTGACACGGCGCAACAAACACAGACAGCCGGACTCCGCCCCCTTCGAACGTCCAGCGCTCCTCGCCCCGCCCCCTTTGGAACTCGCCCGGGAGCTGGGGCTTGCCCTTGCGCCACCTTCTCTTCCACCCGCTGTGGGAGACCCTCCGGCAAGGTCCATACTGACCCTAGTGAGTTGAGCTTCGGCCTAAGGTCCCATGATCCCGGCAGGTGAAGCGTCTAGTCACTCCCGCCTTGTTTGTAGGTTCCCACCTCTTGGCTGCTTCAAGAACTCGTAAGATTCAGAATTGGAAGAGGACCTTGGAGACAACCTACTCTCATTTGACAGATAAGACATGTGAAGCTGGGGGCCGGGAGTGGAGATGTGGGGTGAGGGTAGGAGGAATAGAGAAAGGGAGGGAAGGAGGAAAGGGAAGTGACTAGTCCAAGTTCCCTCAGGGAAAAGGGAGAGAACTGATAGTGACCAGACGAGAGGAAGGCAGAGTATGGAGTTAGGCTAATTAACCTCTCCCACCGGACTCGTACAAAGCCCCTCCAGCAGTGACCTCGGACATCCCTCTGTCATTACCGATCTCAGGAGCTCCTAAATTGGTGACGCAGATCTTCGATCAAAGGTAGAAGACTTCAAGAAGGAGAAAAAGAAGACCCAGACGAATTGTGTAGTGACGAGCTCTGAATTGTGGAGTCAGGAGACCTGGGTTCCAGTTACAGCCCCAACCCTGATGCGTTCTGCGACCTCTTTGGTTTCCTCAGTCTTTCAGATCCCTTCCAGTTCTGATTTTCTGATTTCCGGGAAGGGGTACGCTATGCTTTCTTCTCTCCGCTGTCTTCTTCAGACATATACCACACGCAGCCTCATAAAGCCATTGCAGATAGACGAGAGGTCATCTAGTCCCCCACCCTCCTCAATTTACAGTTAAGAAAACAGGCACGTGAAGGGAACCGATTGGCTCGGAGCCACACACACAGTTAGCGGACATTTCCCTAAGGCTGTCCTGTAGCACAGCCCCTAGGATCACAGTTTATCTTCATATCTTGGGCATTGCCCTTGCCATGGACTTCCCCATCCCATAGAAGCTGGAGAGCCCTCGGTGGGAACCTTTCAGAGAACACGTACCGTCTGAGAAACTCAGAGGCCATAGAAGAGGTCTGGGAATCCCCACTGGACTCTGCCCCTGGCAGCCCGGCCACTGACAGCCTCCTCCTCCAGCTGTCAGGGTACAGACAAGCAGGACGCTACACGTGGGCACTGCCAGAGCTTGGCCGGCACTTTTCAGCCCTCTCATAGGCACAGAGGGACTTACATCACACTACCATCACCCTATGGGCGGGACTCTCGGGCTGCCCTTCTCCCATTAGCTGACTCGGAGCTTCTCTGTCCCGCCTCCTTAGCAAACAAATTCGGGCGGGAAAGAGCAGGTTTCAAATTTGAAAAGGGGGCGGAGCCAGCAGCCTGCACGCTCCGCCCCGAGGTCTCACTGCGCAGGTGTCAGGTGCTCGCTCCCACCCTCAACCAGCGCTGTCCCAAGCTTGCGCCTGCCCTGGCAGGATCTACCGAGCGGAGCTGCCCGCCAGCCTTACCCTGGCGATGCCCAGAAGAACGTACCCACCCCAGGAAAGCCCCTGTCCACTGTCTGTAGGGAGGGCCAGAAACAAATCTAACCCTGGGCTCTTGCCACTGCCTGTGGTAGCGTAGTCTGCTCTTCACACAAAAATCCTGACGGAGGTGGGGGGTTGAGTTGCCAAAGATGGGGGCGTGGGAGAGGGGAATTTCAGCTCAACCATCAACACGCATTTATTAAGCACCCACTATATGCAGGGCACTGTACTAGGTGCTGAGGAAACGAGGACAAGCATCAAACAGTCCCTGAACTCTAGGAGTTTATATGCTACTGGGGAAAGACAGGGACACCATAAACAGAGATATAAAAGATATAATGGAAGGTAATTTGAGGGGAAGGGTCTAGCATCTAATGGGAGGGGAAGGATCAGGAAAGATCTCGTGAGGGAGGTCGTGTCTGAGCTTTGAAGGAAACAAGGGATTCTGAGAGTCAGAGGTAGAAGATGAAGTATCCTGTGCAGGCAACAGCCTGAAAATCAGTTCGGCTCCTTCCCAGAGCTAGCGAAGGCAAGTAATGTATTTTATTCCCAGAAAGGCAGGTTGCAGCCAGGTTGTGATGGGTTTTAAATCCTAAACAGAGGAGTGTATATTTGATCATGGAGGTTATAGGGGGCCAATGGAGTTTCTAGAATGGGGGAGTAACACGATCAGACTTATGTTTTAGGAATATCACAATTCTACAAATTGGATTGAAGAAAGGCTTGAGACAAGGAAACTGATTGGGAGTCCAGGGCAATAGTCCAGGAAAGAGGTAATAAGGACCTTGAACTGTGGGAGAGGAGGGAAAAGGGATTCAGAGATGCTGCGAAGGTAAAAAACATTAAGAATTGATCAGATGTGGGTGAGAGTGAGAAGTATGACACCAAAGTTGTGAACCTGTTTGATAGGAAGGAAGGGGATGATACTGCATGGACCTAGTCACTGTGTCATTCAGTTTACTCACCTGTTTTTCCTTGTTGTGAAGGAAGGCCTCCAGGGTGGAGGAATGATATATCTAGAAATGACTAATGCAAACAATAAAAGGTGAACTAAAACACTTTTAAAAAAGTCAAGGGTCAGAAAATGGGCGTCCACCCATCAGGGGAAGAGCTGAGCAAACTGTGGCACGTGAATGGGATGGAATGTTATTGCACCATCACAAATGGCAGATGTGACTAACCCGGAGAAACCTGGGGAAAATTTGCATGAACTGAAGCAGAGAGAAACAAGCAGAACCAGAAAAACAATACACACTGAGATTGTAATAAAAGAATCAAGCAGAGCCCAATGTTGTGTAATTATTAGGACTAATTTTGCCCCTGGAGAAGAGGTGAGGAAATGTTCCTCCTTCCTTTTATTGGAAAGGTGAGGAAGGTGGGGGTTGCTGGGTCTGTTGGTTTTAAGAATCTTTCTTAAACAAGGGAAGGCTCTAGTGTGGGAGGGGGCAGGGAACAGTATATTCTAGAAATAACTATGCTGTAAGAACACATGGCTTTTTTTTAAGGTCATGCTAGTCTAAAAGAAGAATCAAGGACCAAAGACTGAGAGCTGGAAGGTGATGTTGGAGGCTATCAGATCCAACGCTCTCATTTTACAGATAAAGAAACTGAGACCCAGAGCAGATAAGTGATTTGCCCAGGTTCACAGTTAATTAAGTGTCTGAGGCATGATTTGAACTTGTGTCTTTCCTGACTCCAAGCCCCAATTTCTATTCATTATACCACCTGGCTGCCTCCTACTCTAAAATGAGGCACCAGTGAAGGACATAGCATGGAAATCTCTCAGAAGAACATACGGGCCCCAGGAAATTCTGTCATCATTACTGGGTGGTGGTGGTGTTCAGTCGTTTTAGTCATGCCTGATTTTTTGTGACTCCATTTGAGACTTTCTTGGCAAAGATATTGGAATGATTTGCTATTTTGTTCTGTACCTGGTAATGAAGGTGAGCTAGATGGAGAAATGGATATTTTTTTTTTAGACAATTGGGGTTAAGTAACTTGCCCGGGGTCACACAGCTAATGCCTGAGGCTGGATTTGAACTCAGGTCCTCCTGATTCCAGGGCCAGGTCACCACCTAGTTGTCCCCCTTTTTTTCCTTGCTATATTGTGAGAAAATTTAATTGGATCAGTATGACAATAATAATGTTTAACTTCTATTGACATTTATACAAATAGTCGCAATAGAATGCTTTTGTAAACCATGGCAAACAGGGTTAAGTGACTTGCCCAGGGTTACACAGCTAGTAAGTGTCTGAGGCAAGATTTGGACTCAGGAAGGTAGCCTCTTCCTGACTCCAGGCACTCCATCCACTTCTCCACCTAGGTGCTGTCATTACCCGGTAGAGAACAAAAATCAGGGATTATTGTCTGCCTGGTTTTATCAGGCCCTCAGGTACCCCCCACACACACACACATACACAGACACACACAGACACACACACACACAGACACTCTCTCTCTCTCTCTCTCTCTCTCTCTCTCTCTCTCTCATCCCTGCTGCTGCTAATCTGCTATGGGCTACTGACTGTAGCTGCAAGTGTTAGAACTGGGAGGAGGAAAAGGCCCTGAGCAAACCCCATCTTCATTCCCTTTAATCTGTCTGTCCCCCACATTGCCTGTTTGGCCACAAGAGAGAGTCAAAGACCACTTCGAAGAATCTCTTGACTTTGATTAAACAAAAATACACCTGTGAACAATAGGAAACATAACTCTCTTGCCCCTTACCCCGCAAGGAAGGCAGGAACAGATGGGATAGATCTGTATTCACAAGTCCAGACTGGCCACAGTAAGAGGGCCCTCAGAAAGTAGGAAGAGGCTCCTAACTGCTCCCCTCCCCACCCCCACCACAAACACATATATAGAACCACCTATCCATACTCACCAGGGTCCCTCTCTGGCCAGGCCCAGACTACAGGCCTCTAAAAGGCAGTGAGAAAGATGAGAAGGGCTAATCTTTCCAAGAGGTCCCAAGAGAACCCAAGGGGAAGGAAGAAAAGGGGAGAGAACGGACACACCCCAGCCCCTGCCCTTTCCTGGTCACTCCTAGCACGCACACAAAGCTTGTGTGGGAGCAACGAGAGTGGCACCCCTGAGATTTTTGAGGTTGGAGAGGAAAGAGTGCCCCAGATCCACAGTCCAGGGACCCCAAAGCCACCCCTCACCCTAGGAGGAGGGCAGGGAAGTTCTACCCTGTAGGTTCAGGTTCGATCTCTCCTTGCTGGGGCAGATCCTGAACCCTGGATGACTGTCCCAGAGGCCTCTAGGCCTTCCTAGTCCCCAGCCCAGAGCCTGGACACAGGCAGAAGCAGTTCTGTCAGCTGGTCCCCAAGGCTAGTGAGTGGGGCAGAAGTGTCAGGAGCAGCCTGGAAGGACATGGGCAGCGTAGCAGTGGGCACACACTCGCACAGGCTTCATGTAGCCAAACCAAGGCAGAGGCACAGATTTGGAGGAACATCGTGAGCAGAAGATCTGGAGGGCATGGGAGGAAGAGCTCATTATCTCCTCAGCTCTGCCCTGAACCCGTGCCTCCAGAAAGGTCAGCATCGGGAGCCACAGGAGGGCCTGCACTCACCACCCCCAGTACTACCCAGGACCACCCTAGCGTCAAAGAATCATAGCTTTGTTCCCAGCTGCCTATGGTCCAGGGAGGGGTGCTGAGGTATAACTAACCCCTCTCTGGGCTTCCTGGGTAAAATGAAAGGCTTGGACCAGGAGAGCTTTAAGGCCCGCTCAAGTTCGTGAGTGTCCAAAGGCCTGAGAAGTGGGCCAGGAGTCATCTGTCCCTCTCCCTCCCCAGCATGCACTTTTCTGCATCCTTTCTCCTCTACCTGTCCCCACCCTCCACCATCCAAGCCATCTACCTTTCCACAGTTCCGGCAGTGATGCCTTCGGCGAGTAAGGCTAAAGGGAGCCTGGCAGGCAGTGCAATGAAAACAGGCATGATCTGGGACCCAGGCAGGGGGCTCTGTGAGGCAAACGAGGGGATGCATCTGTAAGCTGTGTCCCTTACGGGATGCCACAGCTCAGGGTGGGGTGGGGACAACAACGAGTGTAATACCTTTGACAGCTACACCTCCTCCAACGTGAGAGCAGTCAAAGCTAAAGGGGTGTGTGTGTGTGTGTGTAGATACACAAAGGAAACCCACTAAAATTCCCCAGGAACCACTGGGACTGAGCCAGTCTGCAGGGATCTACTTGGACCTAACTTACCTTCTCGGCCATATTCAACACACAGGGTGCAATCTGCCAGAGGGGCAGCCAACCTACAGCCTCCTTCCTCTGCTTCTTCCTCTGTGTTGGGGTCACAAGGAGAGAAGGGATGCAGAGATAAGTACAACATGGGGAGGATGGAGCCCAGATGCAGTTCTGACTGCAGACCAGACTCCCCAGCCCTCCAGGGGAACCCCCTCCGCATGGCCAGGCAGTACTACTCTGTGTGGCACGGACAATAGCAACAGGCTAGGGTCATAGATTGAGAGAAGCAAGGACCTCAGAGTCCATCCCTGGTGAGTAGTGGCAGCTTGGTATACTACATTGGGTAAAACCTTAGACTCACAACCAGGAAGACCTGAGCTCCAATCCCATCACTGATACTTGCTAGCTATGTGAACCTTGGCAAGTTGCTTAATACCTCAATGTCCTCATCTGGAAGAGGAGCCTCTGAGGTCCCTTCCTCCTCTAAAGTATGATCTTAAGATCCCTTATTTAACACATGTAGAAACTGAGACCCAGAAAAGTTAAGTTACTTTGCCTGAAGTCACACAGATGGTGACAAAACCAGGATTTGAATCTGGCTCTTCTGACTCCCAAAACCAGCACTTTCTCCTTGCCCCTTGTAATAGGAGCCAGCCCTTGGTGACCATAGGGACCCTCACCTGGCCCAGGCTTGGATACCACCACCAAGAACACCATATGAAGGATGGCTCGAAGTTCACTGGCAAAGTTGGTCTGCAACTGGTCAGCTACACCTAGTGGGAAGAGGGTGCAACAGTGGCTCCTCCCTCTCCCTGGCAGCGCCCCACCCTTACCTGAAAGGCTCTGTTAGAGACCTGTTCAGCCTTCCTCCAGGGCCTAGCCCAGGGCTGGGGAACCTGCGGCCTGGAGGCCATATGTGGTTTACAGAACAAACGGCCCTCTAAGTCCTCAAGTGAGGCCCTCTGACTGAATCCAAACTTCACAAAACAAACTTCTGTCAGAGGTCAGAAGGGCCTCACGTGAGAACCTCAAGGCCACAGCTTCCCAACCCTGGGCTGGCCCTTTCCCTCCCAGCCTTGGTCTGTTTCCCCATCAACTGTGTTGATGATGCAAAGAGCAAGGATAGCCTCGCCTCAACCTAGCCCACAGAACAGACGGGCCCAGACACCAAGGCACCCTAGCCCGTGTCCATGTTAAAGACCCCAGTCCCGAGCTTATCCTTCCCCTTTCCCCGATCCCAGACAGCAGAGACACCACCAACACGCCCTCACCTGAGATGCAGACAAAGAGCGAGTGGAGCATGTTTTGAGGGCTAGGGTAGCAGGCCCGAAGTGCTCTGCCCATCTCTGCCTGCAAAGACCTGTCCCAGGAAGAGACAGAGAGGCTCAGAAGGGTCAGCTGTTCCAAAGGCAGCAGGGAGGCTTCTGGGAGAAAAGGGCTCCCACAAGTCTTCCCCTGAACAAAATGGGAGTTTGGAATGGGTTGGGATGGCTTGGGACATGGCAAGAAAGCAAAGGATCAGCACATACACTCAGCAGAAGGACCCAGATTTCTGAGATTTTAAAACTAAAAAGAACCCTAAAAATCTAACTCCCTCACTTTTCAGACAAGCATACAGAGGTCTAGAGAGGAGAAAGGTCAGGACCCAAGTCTTCAGACTTCTAGTTCTAATAAGATTCCTAAGAAGACTGAAATAACCCTTTTGAGTCATGCATCAAGCCTGAACTGGGCTCTGCTTGGGTGGGACTGGCCTTGCTGGCTTCTGGGGAATCAAGATGCTGAGCTCTAGGGTAGGGCTGGGGAAAGGCTCTGTTCTCTGGTTTCTCTGGCTAGAATCCCACCTCCTAGCCGAAGGCTTACCTGGCGGCCACTGACTGGTCCTGCCCAACATGTTGGTGGGCTCCATATCTTCTGGGCTCTTGTCTCTTTGGCTCTCTTGAATGTGGGACAGTGCCAGGGGACCCACCCTCAGTGGGTACTGGCTGGTCCAACAGCCGGGGGCAGGTGGCATCTCCAGAGTCAGTCCATGGGAAGGAGGTACCTGGCTTAGTTCCCAGACTCTCACTTGATGCTCTTAAGCCCTGATCAGGACAACCATGGGTTTTGTCCTGCTGGAAGGGCAGATGTGGGACAGGTTGTGGGGTCCAGACCCTAGTCTGACAAGAAGTATTAGATATTGAGCTCTCTGTCCTGGGCTTGTCCATGGGCTCCCAGGGGGCATCTGCCATACACAGGCTCCGTTCAAGTATGAAGAGCTCGTCAGCTGATAGAACACCCAATAAGGCTCTGTAGGAGGAGAGGGGCCAAAATTTGTCCTAGAATCCACGCCTGTCCACCTGGGCTCTATCCCATCCACCACAAGAACTCAGGGCCTCCCCAAACCAGACCAATGGGAACCATCTCCTTCCCCTCTCTGCTTACTGGATCTTCTGCAAAAGGCTTCGAAAGGGACTGAAGACATAGGCTGTAGCACCAGGTGGGTCCAGGCTCAGGGGGCCCTCAGGGTGGATGAGAAGGCCACTGTAGAGCAAAGGATATGTGTTAGGGTCTTTCCCAGTCCCTGATATCAAAGTTCATCTCAAATCCAGGCCCTGAGGAACATTTAATATGGATAAAAATAAAATCCTAAACTAAGGTTAAAAGAAACTTTACTGTGCAAGGATGGGGAGGTAGGGAGGGGGAAAGGAATATTTGGCTAGAAAGGAGTTTATTTTGAAAAGACCTTAGTGGTCTTAGTGGACCATAAGCTCAGTGAGTCTGCAAAGTACATTCAATCTTGGGCTCAACTGATGATAAAATCAGACTGTCAGAGCTGGAAGGGACCTTAGAGATCACCTAATCTACACCCTCCTTTTTGTGGTGGGGGAAACTGAGGTCCATAGAAGGTAGGTATTACAGTAAGTGGCAAAGTTAAGACTTGCAACCAGGTCTCCCACTGCTATGTCTGATACTTTGTCCACTATGCAATACTGCCCATTCTGATGCTGTCATGTGGAAGAGGGGTCACTCTTGTTCTTCTTGGCCCCACTGAGCCTGACTGTATATATTCTTGTGGTTGGCAGAACCAGGAACTCAGGGTAGATGCTGTAGAGAGGCAGATTTCAGCCCAATAAAAGGAAAAGCCTCCAAGAATTATGGCTCTTCAGCAGAACCAGGAGAACATCATACATGATTACAGATACACAGTATCTGTAAGGGCTAACTTTCACAGCCTTGGCTCTTCTCAGCAATACAAGGTTCAAAGGAAGCCCCAAAAGACTCATGATAGAAAGAGATATCCACATCCAGAGAAAGAATTACGGAGTCTGAATGCAGACTGAGGCAGACGATTTGCTCTCTTTTTTTGTTTTGTTTTGTTTCTTCTTGGCTCATTCCATTGGTCATAATTCTTCTTTACAACTTGACTACTGTGTAAATAAGTTCAATGTGAAGGTATATGTAGAACCTATAGCAGATTACATGCTGTCTTCGGGGAGAGCAGGGAGGAGAGGAAGGGGGAGAAAATTTGGAATCCAAAAACTTGTGGAACTGAGTGCTGTGAGCTAAAAATAAAAAATAAATTTAAAAAAAAAAGAAAGAAGAAAGAAAGAAAGAAAGAAAGAGAGAGAGAGAGAGAGAAAGAAAGAAGGAAAGAGAGAAAGAAAGAAAAGAAAGAAAGAAAGAAGAAGGAAAGAAAGAAAGAAAGAAAGAAAGAAAGAAAGAAAGAAAGAAAGAAAGAAAGAAAGAAAGAAAGAAAGAAAGAAAGAAAGAAAGAAAGGAAGGAAGAAATATTGCTCTCCAGAGATAGAAAAGTTTGCCTCAGGAAGAGATGATTTCAGAGTCTTTAACACTAGAGGCCTCCCTGAGGCTGAAGGGGAGACCACTCCACAGCGAGGGGCCTTTAGCCCAAAGATCATTTGGTTCAAACCCCTCATTTTACAGATGAGGAAACTGAGGTCCAAAGGAAGAAAGCAACTTGTCCAAGATCACTGACAGGATTCCTACTTGCAGAAGGGACAGGATTGGTTGTTTTATAAGGTAGCTTTCAGCTTGAGATCCTATGAACATACATCTCCCTCTGCCATTTCCCCTACCCCAGAGATTAGCAATAGCCTTGCCCCTAGACCCCCACCCTTAAGATGAGGTCCCAGAAATCCCTGAGGCCTGATTTCCCTCACCTGATGATGGCCAGACGAGGTATGGTCAACATGAGACTAGGCTCATAGCTGTCAATCATCTCCTGGGTTAGATAGCCAAGTTCCAGGGCCCTGATCCAGAAATAAGGGAGGAGATGGGTTGAATCTTAGGCATAGTTTGGCCTGACCACCCCCTGCCCTGTGGGGGTCGACCGTCTGGTGATACTTCCATAGCCAGCTTTGTGGCCCCGCCATCTGGAGTCGTCCCCTAGGGCCCCTTCCACAAGGCTGTTTACCTGGCTACCGTCTCACAGAAAAGTACGGCCACCTCCTGCTGCTGCTCAAGCTCCTCTGGGGACTTTACAGGGGCTACCATTGCCACATAGCTGAGAGGGAAGAAGCAGTAATGGTCAAATCCATCCTCTCCTGGCTTTCCTAGGGCAGTGAGGGTGGCAGAGACCCACCCTGCTGCTGGCCCCATCTTCCCTGGTGTCCCTTCAGCTTCCCTCGTATCTCACAGACTCAGATCAAGGTGAAGGCAGAAGGCAGATTCTCAGAGCTCAGATAAGGAGCTGAGAGTGCAGGATACCCGAGTAGTCACTTTCTGTCCACATCTCCCAGCCCCAGATCTGTCCCATATCCTTAGCCTTACTTGAACTCAAAGTCAGCAAAGAGGTTGTCAAAACGAAGCAGGGCAGAACGCAGAGACTGAGAAAAGGGCCCAGGGCGGCCCAGACTCTGCTCTCGCAGGAGAGCCCGAGCCTGCTCCAGGCTCAGCAGCAGGTCCCGGGCTAGAGGCTGGAGAAGCTGCTGGGCAGTCTCATCCACTTCCACAAAGGAGCCAGCCACCAGGCACTGGAGGAACACAGGATGCTAGGCTGAAATGGGATGGATCAGAGGTCCCTGGGTAGGGGCTGGGGCAGTGTCAAAGAACAATGAGCTGGGGAGGGAAGGAGGAATAGCTAAGCCTGGAAGCTCTTCTCTTAGCCATTGAGAGTTACCAGGACTTGTAAGGATATTGGGCCACATTAAGACCAACCGGTGAGGAGCTCTGCTGGGCTTGAAAGAGAAGGGGCTGATTGGCAGTTTCTACACCTCCCCTCAACACTGAGGGAAGCAGAAACCCCAGCTCTGTACGTGGGGTAGCCATACTACCTCACTAACCTCAGCAGCAAAGAGCACATGGGATGCCAGGCTCACTCCCAGCAGCTCCTCTGGGAACTTGGCCACATAGTCCCGAGGCCTTCGGTCACCAGACAGGTTCTCCTCCATTATCTGCTCCATCACTGCCAATAGCTGCTCCTGGGGCACCAGGCAAAAGGGTGAAGCTCAACCATAGCCTCCTACTCCAACCCAGCCTTCCCACCTAGAGATCTCAGACTCTGGGATCCCCATTCCCAAGCCACACCTTCATCCCTTCTTCCCTCCCCTGGAGAATCACTCTTGTGCTCCCAACCCCTTAGTTCAGCCTAGGGGAGGGGAACCTGTGGCCTCAAGGCCACGTGGGGCCTTCTGGGTCCTCAAGTGTGGCCTTTTGACTGAGTCCAAGTTTTACAGAGCAAATCCTTTTATAAAGGGGATTTGTTCTGTGAAGTTTGGATTCAGTCATATAGCTGCACTTGAGGATCTAGAAGGCCACATGCAGCCTCAAGGCTGCAGGTTCCTCACCCCTGGTTCAACTTATCCCTACACCTCTTTCCTCAAGTACCTAGGCCAGCCCTTCAAAGCGAGACTTGGATGCGTATCACCAAAGGACCAAATAGATGCCTCATCAGCATCTAAACCTCTGGGTCAAAGACGGTTAAGTACGGTAGATAGATTCCTAGACTGGAAGACAGAAATCTTGGGTCTGAGCCCCAGCTCTGCCATTTACTATATTATATATGCTATTTTATTATATATTTTATTACATATATATATTTTACTATATATATACTATATTATACGTACTATTTTATATGACCTTGGGCAGTCACTTCCACTTCCTGGCCTCATCCATGAAATGGACTAAATGACCTTAAGTTCTTAAGTTCCTTTCCAGGGCTAACATTCTATGAACTGCTATCCACCCTACCTGCCCCTCCCATCGAGGTCCCCCGTTTCTGTCCATGGTGCTGCCATCCTCCCCGTCACTGTCATCTTTGACACTTTCCTTTACTTCAGCTCCTACATCCAGGTGCCAAGTCTTGTTTCATCAATTTAAAAATAAACCTATTGCCATCTTTTGCTTTTTTATCACCTTCATTTCTAAATATATTCCTTGCTCTCTTTCCCCATGCAACAAAGTAACAAAGAATAAAAAAGTTGCCTGTAGAAGTTCTGCACATTAGACAATACATCAGCTGAGCTTGATGATGTATGCAATGTTCTGTACCCAGTCCTCCACCTCTGCAAGTAAGGGAAGGATAGTACATTTCTTCCTTCGCCTCTTTTCTAGGGCCAAGCTTGGTTATCATAATTATACATCATTCAGTATCCTATTTTGGTCCTTTTAATTTACATAGTCATACTCATTGTGTCTGCTGTTTTCTTGGTTCTGCTTAGTTCATTCTACATCTATTCATGTAAGTCTTCTCATGCTTCTCTGAATTCCTTAAATCCATCCATTCTTCTGGCCTACTAATATTCCATTACATTTATGTATCAGTCTATTTAGCCAGACCCTAATCAATGGGTACCTATTTGATTATCTGTCCTTTGCTATCACAAAAAAAAAACCACTGCAAAGAATATTTTGGCATCTATGACACCTTTCTTTTTGTCTTTGTCCTCCTTAGGGTATATGCCTAGCAGTGGGATCTCTGTGCCACTTTCTTCTTCTTTTTCAAGCATGATTTCTAATTGCTTTCCAGATTGGCTGGACCAATTAGAAATTATGCTTTTTTAAAAGTGACTAAATGATCCATGCCCTTCAACCTCATCATCTCTTACCTGGATTGTTGATGTAGCTTCCTAACTGGTTTCCCTTCCTCTAGTCTCTCCCCTCCCCAATCCATTTGGCACACGCCCCTAAGGGGAAAGGTCTGCCTGAAGTGTCAGAGGGAATCACAGATGGTGTAGAAGGGGCCTACCTGATGTTGGGGGGTGAGAGACATACCTGGCTGGCATGGAGCTGACTCAGCAGCACCAGGTAGTGCTGAGGGTCTTCCTGTATATCGAGGCAGATGATTTCAGTCACCACTTGTGTCACTCGTTCATCAGCAAAGAAAAATTGAGCCAGGAGCCGAGGATCTGACCTCTGAGTAAGAAAGGTGAAAGGCAGGTCTGAGTCAGTGTCCTTCAGGGAACCCCACCCACACTCCAGGTTCCCAGGGACTGGATTTGCAGTCAGAAGATAAGGGTATAAAACCAGTTCTGTCACTTACTACCAGTGTAACTTTGGGCACATCACTTAACTTCTATGGGCCTCAGTTGCCTCATCTATAGAATGAAGACCCTGGACCAGATGATCACTAAGGGCCCTTACAGCTCTAAATATATGATTCTTTGTGCTACCAGCTGGGTAGGGTTTAGCACGGGCCCCCACCTGGATGTGGAAAGCACTGAATGCCATCACATATCTTAAAAGATAGGAAACACCTAGTTATAGACATAGGGAGTCATTTTAGAATCAGTTGTCTGTATAGTCAGGCCACGAAATACTTACAAGAGTCAATTCAAACATCTAAATGGAAAATGGATACAGCCAAGCAACCTGAACAGTTCACACACAATTGCTGTCTCCAAGGCACCAGAGTCCCAGGACTAGGAGGAACTATAGACTCAGCTCCTATGTCCATCACCTAGAGGCTCCTGACTGAATGCCACCTCTTTCAGTTTCTCAGCATAAGGGGAGTTTAGGGAAGGAATATGTATTTATATAGTGCTGAGTGCTTTACAAATATTACCTCATTTAATCCCATTATCATTTCCATTTTACATTAGAGGAAACTGAGGCAAACAGAGGTTAAGTGACTTGCCCAGGGTCACACAGCTAGTCTGACATTGGAATTAAACTCACGTCTTCCTGACTCCAGGCCCACTGCTCTGTGCTCTGTGCCACCTAGATGCCTCAGGTTAGGTTAGGACATAGATTAGGCTGAGAGGTGAGCTGTGTACCACCTATGAGAGGCAGCTTCATGGCCTGGCTACTTGGAGTCAGCCAAGAATTGGATGGGAATCCTGGCTCTCGCTTTATCTGTTGTGTGACCATAAGGGAGTCTCTCAGTCTCTCTGAGACTCTGGACCCTATGTAAAATGGGGATAACACCCCCTGCAGTGGCTTCCTCACTGTGAGAACAGAATGTGCTCAGGTACCACCTAAGGGCTGGTTATCATTCAGCCCACACTGACTGGAGACATCTCTCAAACTCAACACATCCCAAACCCAGCTCATTCTCTTTCCCCAACCTCTTCCTTCTAGTCTCAAGAGATGGGGTGGGAGGTGGGGTGGGAGTTAATCCACTCATCTTTAGAATTCTGACCAGGGATATAGCTGTCCTGATTGTTGAGGAAGTGCAAACTCATCTTCCATGAGATATCTAGCCAGCCTCAGACCATCTTTTGGGGACAGCTAAGTGGCTCAGTGGATAAAGTACCCCAGGCCTGAAGTCAGGAAGATTCATCTTCCTGAATTCAAATCCAGGCTCAGGCACTTACTAGCTGTGTGTCCCTGGGCAAGGCACTTAACGCTGTTTGCCTCAGTTTCCTCAATTGTAAAATGAGCTGGAGAAGAAAATGGCAAACAATTCCAGTATCTTTGTCAAGAAAACCCCAAATGGGGTCACAAAGAGTTAGACACAACTGAACAACAACAACAAAGACCATCTCTCACATTCCATCCACTATGGAAGTAAGCTTACCATTTTCCCTTCCACCCGTGACTCAATTCCCTTCTCTAGCTACAACTCTCCTTTGTATGTTGTCTTCCCCAATAGCCTGTAAGGTCCTTGAGGTTAGGGACCATTTCACTTTTGGATTCACATCCCCAGGCTTAGCGCAATAGTGGGTGCTTATTAAACACTTTTAATTAATTTATTTATTCAGTAGCACTACCAGTCTGTCTCCTATGTTGACCATTTTGACATTTGCACATTTCCTAGGTCATGCATGCTCACATTTTAAATTGAACATTCGGCTCTCTGGTTCAACCTGGCTCTGGCACACCCCTGCAAAGATTATTCTTACAGTGGTGTGAGGAATGGATTGAAGTGAGGACAAAAATGGAGCCAGGCACTTTTAGGAGACTGTTGTAATAGTCCAGGAAAGTAGTCGTGAGAGTGGTAGTAGCAGAAGTAGATAGAAGAGTCATCTCAGAGATATTGTAGTGGTTCACTGACAGCACTTGGTCATCAAACAAATATGAGAAGTGAGGCAGAACACAAGGGGTGAAGATAAACGTCAGTGTTAATTTGTTGATTGTCTAGTGATGGAGAAAATATTAATAATGCAGATTCAAATGTGTCAGGCACATATTTTTCAGAGAGCTGGTTGTTAGACATTTTTTTCACTTCAATTCAACATGCTTTTATTTGGCAATTACAACACGCACTATCTTGGGCATTGCTGTTACAAAGAAAAAAAATGAGGAGGTCTCTTTCATTAAAGAGCTTGTACTCTCCTGAAAGGTAATGGCTTCCTATCTTCTGAGGAAAGTTCCAACTCATTTGGCTTGGCATTCAGGGCCTCCCACAAACAGACACCCTTCCATCTGCCTAGCCTTATTTCTTAGTACTCACCTCCAAATCCACGATGGTCTTGCTAAATCGGACAATTCTCACCTAAAAATGGCATTTGCTTTCTTGGGTTTGTTCACTATGTGGCCTATGTTGCATTTGAATTTATTCAGGAAGCATTTATAAAGTCCTTCCTGTGTGCCTGGCACGGGGCTAGGGACTGGAAATATACAAAACACCATGGAATAGGCCCTCCCTGCAAAGCCTTTACATTCTACTCCAGAAAACAAAAGATACTCATTAAGCATGCAAAACACATTCAAAGCAAATTTAAAGATGTTTCAATAAAGGCAGAGAAAGTATAGGCAGGGAATCAGGAAGTACATCCCTTCCCCTCTCCACCTATTAAATTTCTACTTGTCCTTTAAGGTTCAACTCAAAGGCTACCTCCGTGAAATCTTGCTGTACAACCACTTTCCAACTTTTGACATAGTGTGGTACAGAGGACAGAACGCTGGACTGAGAGTCAGAGAGCTTGGTTTTGAATCCTGACTTTAGAATCTGACCCTAGATAATCACTACCTGTGTAATGACCATGGGCAAATCATCTTACCATTATAAGCCTCAGTTTACTGAGCTATAAAATGGAACGATAATACCTGTAATACTTATTTCACAGGACTTCAAAGGAACTAGTGTAGATAAGACTTTAAAACCCAGAATAAAGGTCAAATATTATTGTTCAGTTGATCGACATGCATTTATTAAGTGCCTGACATATTCCTAGCACTGTGCTAAGAATGGGGAATGCAAAGAAAAGCAAAAAACAGTCCCTGCTCTTAAAGAGCTCTAATGGGAGATACAACATGCAAACAGTTCAGTCATTCTACAAGTATTTTTTAAAATAAGTTTCTATTTCTATCTTCTGTTTGTTTCATCATCATAGTTATCCCAAGTATCCCTCCTTTTGCCCCTTCCAAAAAGACATTGTCTCCCTTGGAGGGAACAATTTTGGCAGAGAGGTGAAGACAGAAACCAGATTACAAGAGGCTGAGGAGAGTAAGGAAGGAGAAATTTAGGATGTAGATAGCTTTTTTTTTTTGAAGGGGGGAAGGCAGGGCAACTGGGGTTAAGCAACTTGTCCAAGGTCACACAGGCCAATAAGTGTGTCAAGTGTCTGAGGCCACATTTGAATTCAGGTCCTCCTAACTCCAGAACCGGTGCTCTACTCACTGCACCACCTAGCTGCCCCTGTAGAGAGCTTCTTCAATAAGTTTGTCTGGGAGGAGAGAGATGGGATAAGAGTGCAGAGATTGGATCTTGTTTGTATTATATGTGAAGGAGCCAGTGGGGAGGGAG
Organism: Trichosurus vulpecula; assembly: GCF_011100635.1. NCBI lineage: Eukaryota > Metazoa > Chordata > Mammalia > Diprotodontia > Phalangeridae > Trichosurus > Trichosurus vulpecula. The sequence goes on from NC_050575.1 coordinate 96,178,825, forward strand.
AGACTGAAGATGAACAGGCTTAGTGCAATCACAGTCTGCCCTCTCAGTGACAAAGGGAGTCTCAGGCTTGTCCTTTCACATAACCTTTTTATTTCCACAAATTTCTACTGATATTTTCTTTGTTTTACATCGCCATAGGATCCCAAGCATCCATCTTCCTCCCCGTTCCTGAGAGCTATCCCATATAACAAATAGTATTTTTCAAAGAGGGTAAAATATCAGTACCACTGAGCAACACAATGAAAACGTCTGAGGATGTGTGCAATGTGCAATACATCTGTGGCTCTGCCGTCTCAGTGAAGGGGACAGCTTCTCATGTCTCTTCATTTGAGCTCCACTTAATCTTTCTTTCTGGGGGGGCCGGGGGAGAGTTGGCACTTGGAGTTAAGTGACTTGCCCAGGGTCATACAGCTAGTAAGTATCTGAGGCTGCATTTGAACCTGAGTCCTCCTGCTTCCAAGGCCAGTGCTCTATCCAGAGAGCCACCTAGCCACCCCTGAGTACCACTTGATCTTTATAATTTTGTTATATTTACTTTCGAGTTTTACATTGTTGTAGTTATTGTGTCTATTATTTTTTGGCTCTGCTTACTTTACTCGGTTTGTATAGCTCTTTCTGTGCTACTTTGTATTCATCACATTCATCGTTTCTTAGAGCACTCTAATATTCCATTACATTCAATACCACAATTTATGTAGCCATTCCCCAGTCGATGAGCATCTACTTTGTTTCCAATTCTTAGCAATCACAAAAAGTGCTGCTATAAATATTTTTAAATATGTGGGGACTTTTTTTTATTGATAGCTTCCTTGGGTATAAGTCCAATAATGGAGTCTCTGGTTCAAAGGGTATGGAAATTTTAGACCCTTTATTTGCATAATTCCAAATTGCTTTCCAAAACCTTTGTACCGTTTCACAGCTCCATCAAGAATTTATTAGTGCGCCTATCTTTCCACAACCCCTCCAACAATGACTGTTACTATTTTTTGTCATTTCTGACCATTTGCAGGGTGAGAAGTGAAATATCAGGGTTATTTGGATTTGCATTTCTCTTACTTTTGATGATTTGGGACATTTTCTCAAGTAGCCATGAACTCTTTGCAGCTCTTCTTTTGAGAACTAATTGTTCAGATCCCTTGACCATTTATCTATTGGGGAATGGCTTTTAGTCCTATATACATGTACTTATTAATTGTTTATATATCTTGGATACTAAATTCTTATCAGAGAAATTTGATGACCTGGCCCGCAGGTCACACAATCGTGGGTCAGCGAAGCTGGAGAGGGCCGGGGGAGCTAGGCTCGAGGAGGAGTCATTAAAAACAATAGAACTCAAAACTATTTAAAAATTAGAAGAGAAACAGATTGTGTACCTCTCACAGGTATGAGCAGGAGATATATTCTTAACCAAACAAGAGATAGAGGAAATTAAAAAAGATAAAACAGGTAACTTTGATTACTTGAAACTGAAAAGCTTTGGCACAGACAATGCATCTAGGATAAAAAGGGAAATGGTTGAATGGGGAAAAAATCTTTGAGTTCTATTGTTTTTAATCTCTTTTATCTACCATTTATCTATCTCTCTATTCTTTAACCAGTGACAGACGGTTTTGATGACTGCTGCTTTATAATATAGTTTAAGCTCTGAAAGCTCTATTTCCCTTTCATCCTTGCTTCTTTTTCAGGAGTGGGAAACCTGCAGCTTCAAGTGTGGCCCCATGACTGAATCCAAACTCTACAGAACAAATCCCCTTAATAAAAGGATTTGTTCTGTAAAACTTGGACTCAGTCAAAAGGCCATACTTGAGGACCTAGAAGGCCACATGTGGCCTCGAGGCTGCAGGTTCCCCACCTCTGGTCTAGCTCTTTTGTTTTTCTAAATGAATTTTGTTATGATCTTGTCAAATTCTATAAAGCATCATCTTGGTAATTTGGTTGGTATAGCATTAAAAGTGTAAGTTAATTTTGGCAGTATTGTAATTTTATTATATTAGCATGGCCTAGCCATGAGCACTGAATATTCCTCCAGCTGTTTAGGTTGCTTTTAATTTCTATAAGGAGCATTTTGTAATTGAATCTATACAAGTCTTTCATGTTTTGGGAGGTCAATCCCTAGATATTTTATGCATTTTTAAGTTATTTGGAATGAGAGTTCCCTTTCTATTATTGCTTCTTCTATTTTTTATTATTACATAGAAATGCTATTGATTTTGAGGATTTATTTTGTAGCCTGTAACTTTGCTAAAGCTATGAATTGTCTCAATTTGATGTCTCTGCTAATTCCCTTTGGCTTTCCAAGTAAACCATCATATCATCAGCAGACAGGGATAATTCTTTATCTTTTTTACCTAGTTCTATTCCTTTAATTCCTTTTTCTTTTCTAATTGCTATTGCTAGGATTTCCAGGACTAGATCAAATAATAGTGAGGAGAATGGGTATTCTTTCTTCATTCTCATATTACTGGAAAAGATTCAACTATATTTCCATGGCATGTGATGCTTGTTCTTGGTTTTAGGTAGATTTTTTTTATGATACTAAAAAAGGTCCCTCTGTGCTTATATTTTGTAGGGTTTTTAAGCATAAAATTATTGTACTTTGTCAAAGGCTTTTTTTGCATTACTGACATGATCGTGGTTTTTAAATGTTTTGACTTTTGATATTAGCTGATTGTTTTTCTAATATTTTCTAATATTTCTAAAACTGAATTGTACTTCTAATATTGAATCATCTTTGCATCCCTAGTATACATCCCACTTGATCATCATAAATGTGTGATCCTGGGCAAATCACTTTACCTCATTTACCTCAGTTTCCTCACCTGTAAAATGAGGATAATAATAGCACCTACCTCCCAGGGTTGTGCGGATCAAATGAGACACATGGCAAATGTTAGATAGATGTTAGCTATTAGTATTAGTCTTCACAATCGGTCCCCATTCTACTTTTCCAGTCTTGTCACACCTTTCTTATGTCCAGTCAAACTGGCCTCTGTGTTGTTCCTCACAGCTGAAATTCCATGTCTGGTCTTCATGCCATAGCAGTGGCTGTTCCCAGTGCCTGGAATGCCTTACTTCACCACCACCACCCCTTCCGGGATTCCTTGTTTTCCTTCAACACTTGGAGGGAGTGTCACCATATGTATGAGGCCCTTGCTCGTCCCCTGAGCTACCAGTGTCCCCCAACCCTAAAGACTATTTTTTTTGTATATATTTTGATATATATGAACATTTTGTCTCCCCCATTAGAATGTAAGCTTTTTAGCACAAGGCCAGTTTCACTTTTGTCTTCCTCCTAGAGGCACTAAACAAATGCTTGTTGATCGATCGATATTATGGGTCCAACTTTTAAGTCCCAAGTTATTTACATATTTAAATAAATACAAAATAAACACAAAGGGGGGGGGGAGAGGAGAGGGAAGGGAAGGTTACCAGTCTAATTTCAAGGGAAGTATGTTAACAGTAGAACAGATGGCACGATGGGATACAAAGGAAAAAAAATTAAAACCAGCCCTTGAACTTAGGGAGCTAACATTGTCCTAGGGGAATGAAACAACAGAGTACAGAGAGAAGTAAATACGAAGTAAATAAAAAGTAATTTAGGAAGTTGTTCAGTCATTTCAGTCATGTCCTACTCTCTATGACCCCATTTGGGGTTTTCTTGGCAGAGACACTGGAGTGGTTTGCCATTTCCTTCTCCAGCTTATTTTACAGATGAGGAAATGAGGCCGCCCTTAATTTGAAAAATAGAGAACTGGAGGCCTGGAGATCTCCAAGGCTTCTGTAGGGGTTGGCACTCAAGGTGTGCCTCCAAGAGAGCCAAGGAATCTAAGAAGTGAAGGGAGAGCATTCTCTGAATAGGAAACAGTGTAGTCAAAGGCACTGAGGCAGGAATGGAATGGTGTGAAAAGGGAAACTTTGAGTAGGCCAGTTTAGGGGGAATGAAGATCAGGTTGGAGCTGGACAGTGAAGTTAGGCAGCTGGGTGGTGCCTTTGTGCACAGAATACTGGGCCCAGTCAGGAAGACCTGAGTTCAAATCCAGCCTCACACACTTACTAGCTATGTGTCCCTGGGCAAGTCACTTAATCCTATTTGCCTCAGTTTTCTCATCTGTAAAATGAGTTGGAGAAGGAAATGGCAAACCGCTCCAGTATTTTTGCCAAGAAAACCCCAAATGGAGTCACAAAGAGTTAGACATGACTGAACGACAACAAAGGAAAGTGAAGGGTTTACAAATGCCAGAGCAGTTTGTTATTTTATCTTATAGGCAATAATACGGATCCACAGAAGCTTCTTGGGCAAGGGAGGCTTGTATTTTAAGAGAAATCAGGCTGGAGGCTAATGGATGACAGAATGGAGAAGGTAAAGAGATCAGGGGCAGGGAGACCAATTAGGAGACTATTTCAGTAGCCCAGGAAAGAAGTGATAAGAATCTGAACTAGGGAAACTGAGGCTCAGATAAGTTAAGTAATTTGGTCATAGTCACATAGCTAGTAATTTCAGAGCTTAGGATTTGAACCTATGATCTGGGAGACCATTATCAAAACATTTTTTTTAAGTGGCACCTGCACCAGCCAGGTTCCAAGTCCAAGCAAGGAGTTGAAGCTTGGAGCCAAAGAGGAAGAAGTGGATAAATTTCATGGGTGTGAGAGTTTTCCTGACTCTGGTGCTCTAGTCTATATTATGCCGTATTATAAATGAATGAATGAATGAGGGAGGATAGGGAAGGGTAAATTTCCTGTATTGACCAGTTGCAAGGCTAGTCCCTAAAGCCTGAGAGGCTTCTTCAAGCCCTGGGGGGCACAAGCGCTGACTCACCCCCCCAAACACCTCCTTCCCTCCACTTACTCCACCTCCTCCCCTCCACTTACTCCACCTCCTCATACCCCTTGGAAAAACTGCTGAGAAGGAACAGGATTGACTGGAAGAGGCCTAAATTGGGAGAGGAAGCAAAGGACTAGCCCAGAATCTTTGCTTCTGGGTAGGGTGAACCAGTCAGGTGTCCTCCAACCACCCTCCAGCTTCCTACTCAGCAAAGGGACTGGTTGCCCCCTCCAAGGAGGGGCCGTTCTCACTCAAACCCTTCTTTTCCCCGTTTACTTTAACTCTTTACCACTTGCCTGACCTAGGATACCTTCTGGACTGTTGGCATAAAGTCAGACGGGCCTGTGGGGGCCCCTTGGGAAAGGCTCCAGACGCACCCCCCACCTTCCCTCATAGCTCCAGGATACGAAACTCACACCCCAGAACCACCAAGATTGGCCCGGTCCAGCTCACTCTGCCTACCCCGTTCCTCACGCCCACCGATAGCCCCTATGGGGAGGGCAGCCTCCTCCTCAGGCGTCGGCTGGGCGGGAGGTGGGGAGGGCTGGCTGTAGCAGTGGAAGTTTGTTCCCTTTTTAGAAAGTGTCTACAAAGTCAGAGTAGGAGAGAGGGTCTGAAGAAGGGAAAAACAAGGAGGGACCTATTTGTTTGCTGGCGGGGATCCGAGCGTCTCCCATTGGGAAGGGCAGGGGAGGGGAAGCGGCAGCTGGGGTCTAGGGGAACCTGGGGCGCTCGGCTGGACGAGGAAGAGGAGAAGGATTGGGGGGATTTACCTTGGGCCGATTCAACCACTTTCTCACGGCGGCCGGCAGCATGACAGGACCAGGGAAAGGGGTAGCTGCCCAGTCTCACCTAGGCCGCCTCACCTTGGCAGAGCAGAACCCGGTCTTGCCCCACCCCCGCCGCGCCGCGCACCCGCCCCGCCTGGCCCGGGGTGGGCTGGCCCTGAAAATATAGGAGGAGGAGGAGTAAGAGGAGGGATCGACCCCAGCCCGGCACTCGATCCAGTTGCATCTCGCTAGGGGCTAGTGCTTTGGGTTCCAGAATCCTAGAAAGTTAGAGCAGGACTAAGCGCAGAGATGACCTAGTCTATCCATCTCGTACCTACAGGGAAACTGAGAGGAGGAAGGACTTGCCCAGGTAAGTGGCAAAGACAGAATTAGAACGCCAGACTCACGTCTCCGGCTCAGCTTCGCCTACCCACGTCCCCTGGGGCTTAGTGAACTCATCTCTGAAATGGATATAACAACGCTGCTCAAGTAAAGAAAACACCTTGTAAAATTTCTGAGCATTAAAGAAAGAGCAGTTGCTGTTAGGGCGGCTAGGTGGCGCCATAGTGCACAGAACGTTGGGCCCGGAGTAGGAAGACTCCCCTTCCTGAGTTCAAATTTGTCCTCAGACACTAACTGTGTGATCCTGGGCAAGTCACTGAACCCTGTTTGCCTCAGTTTTCTCATCTGTAAAATGAGCTGGAGAAGAAAATGGCAAACCACTCCAGTATCTTTGCCAAGAAAACCCTAAATGGGGTGACAGAGAGTCGGACACGACTGAATAACACGCAGTCCAGAATTTATATTCTGGATTATTCTCAATCAAGCAGCTAGTTTTTTAAAGGGCACACTATATGTCAGTCTCTGTGTTAAGCTCTGGGACTATAAATAAATTCTAAAAACAGCCCCTGCCTTCAAGTAGCTCACAGTCTTATGGGGGCGACAACATACAATTTTGTACAAACAAGATAGATAGAATAAATTGAGGGCTTCTAGGTGGCCCAGTGGATAGATTCCAGGACTTGAAGTCAGGAAGATCTAAGTTCAAATTCAACCTTAGATATTCTCTAGCTGTGTGATCCTGGGCAAATGTCTTAACTTCTCAATACCTCAGTTTCTTCACCTGTAAAATGAGAAATAATATTAGCCCCTACTGCTTAGTGTCATTATAAGTATCATAAACCTTAAAGTGCTAAATAAATGCTAGCTATATTATTAAATTGAGAGTAATCCAGAAGGCACTAAGATCAAGGAGGCCTGGGACAGATAGGTCTTTTGGTCTCCTGGAGAAGTTGACTTTTGGAGGGGAGGTGGAGGGGGGCCACTTCATTCAAGGCCCCACCTTACCTTTCCAGACTTAGCTCCTCCCACATGGATCTTTGGTTCTCTAAGGAAATGCATCCTGATCTTTCCAGATGGTCTCTGCACCTGAAATCTGGCTCTATGCTTCAAGGCTCAGCTCATAAGCCACTTTTTCCTTCTCTGACTCCTCAATAGGTGAGTTATCTCTTCTCACCATGACAGTGTCTGTCCTTGGCACGCAGACCTAATCACCTCCTGCCCTGTAATGTAGTTGGGTCCATATCTTATCTTCTTGGAAGAGTATGGAATCCTAGAATGAGCACTGGCTTGCCTTGAAATCAGGAGACCAGGCTTAGAAGCTAGGCTTTATCCACCATTTACTAGTGTCTATGGGTAAACCATTTAACTTCTCTGGTTCTGTTACTTCAAAGCTCAACTCAGGTGCTATCAGAGACTTTGTCTGATTGCCCTAGCTGTTAGTGCTGTGTCCCACTTCAAACAATCTGTCACTTATTTTCCAGGCTCCGGTTTTATCTCCCCGTAGGAGATCAAGGATTGCTTTTTCACTTGTCTTTGTATCCCCAGTACTTAGCACTGTTCCTTGTACAGAATGGCTAAAGAAATTATTAATGGAATACTACTGTGCTGTAAGATGATGCGTGTGATGAATATGGAAAAGCATGGGAAGATTTACATGAACTGATACAGAGTGAGGTAAGCAGAGTGAAGAAAATGACACGCACAATAACAACAACAATTTAAACGAATAGAACAACCACACACCAAAAAAATCAAAAGTAAATTATAGAGATCAACTGAGACTGGAATGAAGAGATATGAGAAGATACCCCCAACCTACCCATTCATGAAGGTGGGGGGCCCACAGAAGTCACACATTGCACATGTTTTCAGACTTTCTCAGTGTACTGATCAGTTCTACTGGCTTTATCCCCCCATCTACAAAAATATTATTTGTTATATGGGATGGCTTCCAGGATGGGGAGAGGGAGGGATACATAGGATACGATAATGATGTAAGAAACTGAAAGGTTTTTTTATTAAAAATTAAAAAAAATTTAAAAGTAGGCTTGTTGTTCAGTACAGGAAAAATCTGGTAAAGAGCTTTGCTATCAATGTACATCGGCACCTTCTCAACAATTTGTGGTCTTGGAGAGTTGCCTGGAAGTTCTAAGAGGTTAAATGACTTGCCCAAGATTGTGACAGAGGTGACCTCAAGTATTCCTATCTCTGAGGCAGGCTCTCTTCATTATTCCATGATCCTTTTTATCTAAGCTTTCTATTTTTCCCAGTGCCATGCAAACTGTAGGAACTTAATAAATGCCTATTGGCCTCAAAAGGACTGCTAACTATTAACAATATGAGTGAATGCTCCAGGTTGCTAATTAACAAGAGAAATGCAAATCAAAACAACTCTGAGCCTTCTAGAGACCCTCAGAAAACTGATAGAGATGACAAACATCAGAAATTGCCAGTGTCAGATGCATCATGGAGAGGCAGCTCTAACTTTGTTGATGGAACTGTGAATTGGAATAGACATTCTGGAAAGCAATTTGGAATTGTGAAAATAATGTGACTAGAATGTCCATACCCTTTCACCCAGATGTCCACTGCTAGGTATATACCCCCAAGAGGTTACTGACAAAAAAGACCCCATATATGGTATAAGTAATTATACACCAATATATTTACAGCAGCATTTTTTATGGTACCAAATATAAAATTTTCTGTTTGGCTTTCAAAACTCTTTATAACCTGGCCCCCTCCTAGCTTTCCACTCTTAGTACACCTTATTCCCCTCTATTACTCTGTGATCAAGGGACACTGGCCTCCTTGATGTCCTTCAAACAAGACGCCCCATCTCCTACTTTGCTCATTTTCACTGATTGTCCCTTTAAATTGTTTAAATTGTTGTTGTTATTGTGTGTGTCATTTTCTTCACTCTGCTTACCTCACTCTGTATCAGTTCATGTAAATCTTCCCATGCTTTTCCATATTCATCACACGCATCATCTTACAGCACAGTAGTATTCCATTAATAATTTCTTTAGCCATGACTGGAACTCTCTCCTCAGATCTGTCTCCTGGCTTCCCTGGCTTCCTTCAAGTCCCAGGTTAAATCCTACTTTATACAAGAAGACTTTCCTAATCCCCCTTAATCCTGGTGCTTTTCCTGTATTGATTATCTCCAATTCATCACAGAGATAGATATAGATCTCTTGTTTGTACATAGCTGTTTACATGTTGTCAACCCCTGTGAGCTCCTTGAGATCAGGCATCATATATTTGCCCTTTTTTTTGTATTCCCCACTCTTATCAGTATCTGGCATATAGTAAGATAATAAGTAATAATAAATATAATTTATTTAATATAAACAATAAATACTTATTGTCTGTCTGATGACTATTCTGACTGGGTCTTCCGCAGATTTATATTACATAATCTCAGCTGGGTCCTCATTACTGATAGACAATCCTTCTACACCTTCCTAAGTAACACTATCCCCTCTCACCACAGTGGCTCTTTCAAAACTTTTCATCCGTCCTCAAAGCTTCCATAGCTTCCCTTCCTGCACTCTCTCAGCTAAGAACCTTGCCTCATATTTTACTGAAAAAAACTGAGGACATTTGTCAAAAGCTCCTTCTTCTCCCTCCACCCTCACCCAGATGTCTTCTGTCACTATCTCCTCCTTCACTCCGGTCTCATGAGGTCATTCTCCTTGCCAAGGCAAACCCCTCTATTTGATCTAATTCCATCCTGTCTCCTCCAGCAGATTGTCCCCTCTATCATGCCCACTCTCTTACTTACCTTCAATCTTTCCGTCTCCTAACTGCTTCTGCTACTGCCTACAGACATGCCCACATCTCTCCCATCCTCAGAAAAACATTCACCTGATCTTTCTGTCCTCACCATCATCTCATATCTCTCTTGTCTTTTGCAACTAAACTCTAAGAGGTTGTCTATAATGGGAGACTCCACTTTTTCTCCTCTCACTGTCTTCTCAGCTCCCTATAATCTGGCTTCTGATCTCACCATCAACTAAAATTATTCTCTCCCAAGTTACCAGTGGTCTCTTAATTGCCAAATTCAATGGCCTTTTCTTAGTCTCATGCTTCTTAATCTTTCTTCATCTATTGACACTGTTGATAACCTTCCTCTTCTTAATTCACTTCTTTCTAGATTTTTTGGGACACTTTTCTCTCCTGGTTCTCCTCCTACCTATCTGACCATTCCCTCTCAATCTCCTTTGCTGGATCTTCATCCAGGTCACATTCCCTAACTATAGATGTCCCACGGAGCTCTGTCCTGGGACCCCTTCTCTCCTCCCCCTGTACTATTTTGCTCCCATGAATTCAATGGTCATCTCTTTGTTAATGATTCTGAAATCTGCTTAGCCAGTGCTAACCTCTCTGCTGTCCTCCAATTTTTCATCTCCAATTGCCTATTAGACATCTTGAAGTAGATGTCCTGTACACATTCTGATCTCAACATGGCCAAAACTGAACTCATTATCTTTTCTCCCAAACCCTCCCCTTTTCCAAACTTGCCTGTGATTATCAAGGGTGCCACCATCTCCCCAGTCCCTCATGCTTGAAATCTAGGTGTCATCCCCACACCTCACTATCTCTCACCCTTACATCCAATCTCTTGTCAAGTAGATTTCACTTTTGCAACATTTCTCAGAAACACTTTCTTCTCTCCTCTGACACTGCCACCACTCTGGTGCAAGTCCTCCTCACCTCACCCCTGGACTATTGCAATAGTCTGATGGTTGGGCTGCCTGCCACAAGTTTCCACCCACTTCAGTTCATCCTCCTCTCAGTTACTAAAGTAATTTTCCTAAAGCGCAGGTCTCACCATGTCATTTCCCCAGTCAAAATACTCCAGTGACTCCCTATTACCTCCAGGATCAAATATAAAATCCTCTGGCATTCAAAGCCCTTCATAGCCTAGCCCTCTCTACCTTTCCAGTCTTCTTGCACCTTATACCTTCCCTTACCCTCTGGAGTTCTAGGAGTACCCTTAAGAGGAGTACCAGTCACCTTCTGGTACTCTTGGCTTGAACATCTTTCCCCTCAAGATTATCAGCTTATATCATTTAGTCAGCCAGCCTTAAGTAGCTTTTAGAAAAAGGTATTTCCTAAGGTGGTACAGTAAAAAGAGGTGGTATATAACATCCTCCCTACCTAAAAGTCTATGACATACTACCCCATCAGCAGTACATAACTGAATCTAGGAGACTTAGAAAGAACATGTGGCAAAGAATTAACTCAACAGCAACAAGCATTCATTAAACATTATGTTCCAGGCACTATGCTAAGTGCTGAGGGTACAAAAAGGCCAAAACTTGTTCCCTGCCCTCAGGAAGCTTACATTCTAATGGGAAGCACAATATACAAACAACTTTGTTGTTTGGTTGTTTCAGTCATGTCTGACTCTTTGTGACCCCATTTGAGGTTTTCTTGGCAAAGATACTGGAGTGGTTTGCCATTTCCTTCTTTAGTTCATTCTACAGATGAGGAAACTGAGGCAAACAGGGCTAAATGACTTATCTAGGGTCACACAGTAAGTGTCTGAGTCTGGATTTGAACTCAGGTCTTCCTGACTCCAGTCCCAGCACTCTATCCATGCAAAGAACTGTGTACATACAAGATATGTACAGTAGAAAAGTAATCTCAGATGGAAGGTGTACAGCAGGACTTGGCCTGGATGGGCTGGGAGGGGGGCTGGAAAATCCTCCTCCTCCTCCTCTTCCTCTCCCCCTCTTTTTCCTCCCCCTCCTCCTCCTCCTCCTCCTCTTTCTATCTAGACCTGTGATTTCATTAACGTAGGGAGCTCCAGGGTAAGGAAACTTTCTCTACCAATGCAGATTGACAACTGTTCTGAAATTTAGTTTTAGAGTTGCCTGAGGTTCTGAGAAGCTAGGTGACTTCCCCAACGTCATATAGTCAGTATTTTCAGGTGCAGGACTTGTTTTGACTCCCAGACCTGCTTTCTGTTGGTTACGCCATGCTGCCTCTCACTACGTGGCATGTTTTTGAAAACAATGCCTTCCCTCCAAAGGAATCAGGCTTAAAAATAAATGAAGCTCCAGGTGACATCAGGACTGTTTGTCCAAGGGCTGGATTGTGTAGATAACAAAAAGCAGCTGCCAGTTATGATGACAAATATTCCAAAATAGTCAGCCAAATTTGTTACCATTTCTCTATTTCTAAATCATCCTTAGAGAAAGTCATAAAGGAGCTCACCCTGTGCTCACTCAAGTCTAGTAGAGCTGTCATGTCACTGGGATCCAGATCTTCATGGATAATAATTTTGGGGTTTTTTTGTTTTAAAATAAGGCTGTGTTTGATTTGAAATGTAGCTCTTGCTATAAAAAGGGTTTGCTCATTCTGGCTTGTTTGAGTCCATGTAATTGTTTTTTTTTAGCCTTTGATACACCAATGTCATGTTTACTCCAGTGCCATAGGTTTTTGTTTCTTTTGGCATGTCTTTTTCTTTTGAGCAATCTCTTCTTTAAGAAAATTTTGTTCCTTTTTAGGATCATCTCAACATGGCAAAGTGAATTCATATTGGGGTTGGTTTGGCCATGACTTTTAAATATGCCTCTTTATTTTGGGAGCCTTGGATATGTTATATGTGCTCCATGACAAGAGAGAATCCACAATCAAATCCTTGGGTTTTGTGCATCTGCAGCAAGAACTGGGCACTCTTTTGGGGCTAACAGCCCCACGTCCAGGCCCATTGCTCTGCCAAGACCACCATTCTATGGATGGAAAGGAACACATTGTTTCCTTAATGTGACATCTTCCAAATACTTGGTGGCTTTTTGGATATGCGTCCCCTTGAGGGCTTGTATGGTTCCAGGGGTGTTCTTAAAGCGAACTCAGATTTGAACACCTTGACTTGCACTATTTTGTGGGGTTCTCTGAATCAAGCAAGGAACTCACAAGTTTAAATGATTATCTAGGGTCGCCCAAGGGAAGAAAAATCCAATTATTTTAAGGTAGACCAACCATTTTATTTTCCTCTGATGGGTTCAGGAATGTGGATGGGCAGATAACTCTTTACATGGGCTTTGGAGGGGGTCTGGGGGCAGCACCTGCAGGTCTGAAGCAGAGTGGGGGTGTCCAATCCTTTCATTCCTCATGGGACCAATTCCTCACTACCGTTCTGTTGATCCTGCAGCTCGCACAGCAATGTAGTTTCACATACAGTTTGAGCAGCACAAAGGAGTCAAAGACGCTGGCCTCCAAAATGTCCCTGACAGCTGCAGCTTCTACAGTGTTGCAGATGACGAGCTTCTTGATGGCCTTGTCCTTGAGCACACAGCGGACACAGTTGGTGCAGTGGATGGGCTGCACGTGGCCGCCACCCTTGTTGGCACACCCATTATTCCTCCTCTTCTTGGCCATCTTGGAAGCCAGGAACTGAAAAAGAATATAATCCAATCTTTGATGTATTTTTAGTACTATTCTAAAACTAGTTTCTCACACATGATATTTCATAAATATGTCAACTTGACATTAGTGTCAAAGATGCCCACGTTGTCAGGACCTTTGGCAGAAGGATTCCCAATAATGAATGATCAGCAATGGTAGTACCCTCTTTCCTGCTGACCACCTTTCCTCCTGGATCTTGAAGATGCTAGAGAACATTTCACCCCGGTCCTGAGAGATGATCTTGGCAGTGGAGAGAGGGAGGTGGCAGTGCTGCAGTTCTGTGTGAGCAGATGGCAATCTGAACAGTGCTTGAGGTGGGAGCGGATAATGGATAATGGATGGAAAACCTCTACATTCCTTCAGATAATTTGCACCATTAGGTTCATAGTCTTCAAAACCTTCTTATAAACTTGCAACCAGGTAGCCCAGCAGATACAGCACTGGGCCTGGAGTGAGGGAGATGAGTTTAAATATTTTCTCGGGCACTTACCACCTGTGTAACACAGGGCAAGTCACTTAAACTTCTGTTTGCCTCAGTCTCCTCAACTATAAAATGGGATAGTAACAGCACATACCTCATGGGGTTGTTGTGAGGGTAAAAATGAGATATCTGTAAAGCACTTTGCAAACCTTAAAATACTAAATAAATGCTAATAATTATTGTTGTTGTTATTAACCAACCTGCCAGCACTAGGCATAGAGGTATTACAGATGAGGTCACCATACTTCTTGACAAAACCAGCACAGAGAAGTAGAGCAAACAATCATTGACAATTTTGACATCAACATGAGTTCCAATCACGGTTTGCCATTTTTTGACCATGGAGTACATCTTGCCCTGGACAAAGTCGGTTCCTTGGAAACTGGTCTCCAGCCTCTGCTTCACTTTTTTCACCTTTGTGGAGATCTTTGGGCCCAAGAAATCTCCCACAAAAGGAAGCAGATGAAGTAGAATAGTGAAACACAACTAGAAGCAAGATTGCTCCTCATCCTTCTTGACTATTCTGCAACCTTTGATGCTGTCAATCACCTTCTCCTTGATTCTTCTCTCTAGGTTTCCATGATACTCCTCTATCCTACTTCTCCTTTTGCCTGTCTGACTATTCCTTCTCAGTCTTTTTTGCTAGAATTTCACCCACTTCATACCACTCTTAACCATGGGTGCCATTCAGGGCTCTATCCTGGGCTTTCTTCTCTTCTCCATCCATACCATTTCATTTTATGATCCTATTAGCTCCTATGATCTCAATGATTATTTCTATGCTGATGACTCTCAAATCTGTTTGTCCCACACTACCCTCTCTCCTAACCTTTAGACTCACATCTCTAACTGTCTATTAGACAACTCACTGTCCCACAGACATCTTAAACGCAATATATCCAAACCCAATCTCATTATCTTTTCCCCAAAACCCTTCCCCTTTCTGAACTTCCCTATTACTTTCAAGGGCATCACCATTCCACCTGTCACCCAAGTCCAAAACCTTGGGGTCATCCTTAACTACTCAATCTCTCTTAATCCCCACCCTTCAAACCCTGTCAATTTTACCATTTTTTAAGTGTAAGAAATTTAAATGTCTTTTATTTTTAACATCATTATTTTTATTTATTTTGTTAAATATTTTCCAATTACATATAGAAAAAAAATTTAGGAGGCAGATCCAAGATGATGGAGAAAAGTCAGGAAGTTGCCTGAGCTCTCCCTAGTCTCCCTCAGAAACAATGTTAAATAAAGCCTCTAAATGGATTCTGGAGTGATAGAACCTACGAAAAGATGGAGTGAAAAAATTTTCCAGCTTAAGATAACTTAGAAGGATTTCAGGAAAGATCTGTCTCACTTGGGTAAAAGGGGAGCACAGCCCAGTGCAGACAGTGTCCTAGTGTCTGGGCAAGCCACCAGGAGGCTTTTAGCCACAGCACAGATCAGCAAGCGAGGCCCCTTAGTCCTGGCTCAGCATAATTTGATTTTAAAAAAAGAAAGAAGAAAACCAAATTACCAGTATCAAAAATGAAAAGGGGTAATTCACCACCAATGAAGAGGAAATTAAAACAATACTTAGGAGCTATTTTGCCCAACTGCATAACAATAAATCGGATAATTTAAGTGAAATGGATGAATATTTACAAAAAATATAAATTGCTCACATTAAAAAAGAGGAAACAAAATACTTAAATAACCCCATTTTAGAAAAAGAAATTGAACAAGCCATCAGTGAGCTGCCTAAGAAAAAATCTCTAGGGCCAGATGGATTTACAAGTGAATTCTACCAAACATTTACAGAACAATTAATTCCAATACTATATAAACTATTTGGAAAAATAGATAAAGAAGGAATCCTACCAAATTCCTTTTGTGGCACGAATATGGTATTGATATCTAAACGAAGAAGAGCCAAAACAAAGAAAGAAAATTACAGACCAATTTCCCTAATGAATATTGATTCAAAAAAATTTAAATAAAATAATAACAAAGAGATTACAGAAATTTATCATGAGAATAATATACTATGACCACATGGCATTTATACCAGGAATGAAGAGCTGGTTCAGTATTAGGAAAACTATCAGTATAATTGACCATATCAATAACAAAACTAACAGAAATCATATTATTATCTCAATACATGCAGAAAAAGCTTTTGACAAAATATAGCACCAATCATATTAAAAACACTAGAGAGCATAGGAATAAATATAGTTTTCCTTAAAATGGTAAGTAATATCTATCTAAAACCATCAGTAAGCATTATGTGTAGTGCGGATAAACTAGAAGCTCTCCCAATAAGATCAGGGGTGAAACAAGGATGCCTATTATCACCACTATTATTCAATATTATACTAGAAATGTTAGCTTTACCAATAAGAGAAGAAAAAGAAGTTGAAGGAATTGGAATAGACAATGAGGAAACAAAACTATCACTCTTTGCAGATGATATGATGGTACACTTAGAGAATCCTAGAGAATCAACTAAAAAACTATTTTAAACAATTAACAACTTTAGCCAAGTTGCAGGATATAAAATAAACCCACATAAATCATCAGCCACGTTGCGCAATGATCAACTATGATTGACTTAGGTCTTCTCAGCAATACAATGATCCATGACAATTCCAAAAGCCTCATGATGGAAAATGCTATCCACATCCAGAGAAAGAACTATGGAGTCTGAACACAGATAGAAACATTCAATTTTCACTTTGCTTTTGATTGGCTCTCCCTCCTCCTCTCTGCCTCTTGGCCTCCTTCAAGTCCAAGCTAAAATCCTATCTTCTCTGAGAAGCCTTTCCTGATACCCCTTAATGCTAGTTTTTTTTTCCTTTTATTGATCATCTTCAATTTATCCTATATATAACTTGTTCTTATATAGTTATTTACTCATCATCTCCTCCATTAGCTTGTGACCTCCTTGAGATCAGGGTCTGTCTTTTGGTCTTCTGGCGTATCCCCAATGCTTGGCACATAGAAGGTGCTTAATAAATTATGCTCTTACTTTTCTCTAGGACTGTGGAAGCTGTCTTGCCCTTGGTGTGCTCTGGAGCAGGTAGCCAGGCAACAGGTTAAAAGGAATACTCTCAGTGTATTGTGTCCATTTTGGCCTTCTTTTCTCTGATGCTTCTTCTGTGTGCCTCTTCTTCTGAGAAGAGGGACTCAGAGGCTAACATTTGCGTGGTGAGAGGGAGGGAAGATGCCAGCATGGGCAGGCCAAATGGAACATGGAGGATGGAAATCATAGTCAACACTCCCCAAAAGCAACTCAACAGTAGAGTTCAGTAAGCTGAGTGACTCCCGTATATGCCTGCAGGTACGATCTACAGTTTCTTGGTTAGTCCAAAGGTCTTCTGCCCATTCACTTCCACAATTCACAGATGTCTGTAATTAGGATTCTACACTGTCTGTATCTAGAGATCTGAAGAGGAAAGGGAAGGAGATCTAGAAAATGGCTAGCAGCTAGACAGCACAGTGGATAGAGCATAGGGCCTGGAGTCAGGAGGACTTGAATTCAAATCCAGCCTCAGATACTTACTAGCTGTGTGACCCTGGGCAAGTCACTTAACCCCCATCACCAAGAAGGAGAAGAAGAAGTTGTTTCTATATTGGGGCAGTTTATCTAGGTTCCTTTTCACTTTGTTCTATGTACAACTATGTTATCACAGAAGCTGTCAATGAGTCAGTAAACATTTATTAAATGCCTGCTAAGAGCTTACAGTCAAATGGAGGAGACAAGATGCAAACAACTATACGCAATCAAGCTCTATATTGGATAAATTGGAAATAATCAATAGTGGGAGGGCACATTAGAATTAAGGGGAATTGGGAAAGGCTTGGGCAGCTAGGTGGCACAGTGAATAGAGTGCGGGCCCTGGAGTCAAGAGATACCAAGTTCAAATTTGACCTCAGAAACTTATTAGCTGCATGACCCTGGGCAAGTCAGTTAACCTGTGTGCCTCAGTTTCCTCATCTATAAAATGAACTGGAGAAGGAAATGGCAAACCACTCTGGTGTTTGACAAGAAAACCCCAAATGGGCTCACGGAGAGTCAGACATGACCAAAAGGACTGAACAACAACAACAACAGGAAAGGTTTCCTGTG
This sequence comes from Trichosurus vulpecula, assembly GCF_011100635.1. NCBI lineage: Eukaryota > Metazoa > Chordata > Mammalia > Diprotodontia > Phalangeridae > Trichosurus > Trichosurus vulpecula. The sequence goes on from NC_050575.1 coordinate 96,196,773, forward strand.
GAAGGTGAGATTTTAGCTGGGACCTGAAAGAAGCCAGGGAAGATGGGAAGTAGAGGCGGGGAGAAAGAGCACTTCAGGAATGGAGGAGAGCCAGGGAAAATACCCAGAGCTGGGAGTCTGGTATCTTGTACAAGAAAGAGCAAGGAGCCCTTTCCGAAGGGGCTGCAGTATCTCCACTGGCCATCAGAAGGCGCTCAGCCTGCAAAGGCCAAAGCTGTTCCTCTACTATTAACCCCATACTTGGATTAACTATTGAATGGGTCTGAATTTAATCTTGGCCAGTGGTGTCAAACTCAAACAGAAACATCCCCACTGGTGGCATGTTGACTTTATTTTGTTAAACATTTTTCAATTACATTTTAATCTGGTTTATGCCCTGAGTTTGACATCTCATATATAGAGAGTTGAAATGAAATATTGTTCAAAATATGAAATATACTGTCAGTAACTAGCTAACAGCCTTCACCCTACAGTGATTTCCACTCCACTCATAAATTCTCTTTCTAGTACTCTTGGCTTGAAAATGTGTATGTCTGGTCAGTATTTTGTATATTAAATATAGTTGGGTGTCTTGATAGCATACCAATCCTTCTTTGAAAGTACATGAAATACTTCTTCCTATTCCTCCTCCTCCCCCCCCTCCACGGTCCCTTCTTCTTTGAAAAAAATGAATCACATTTTACTATGTGGAAAAAGTAGGTTGGTATGGTAGGAGTAACATCTAATAAGAAGACTCAAAAGCCCCTGACCCATAGGTTACTTTTTTTCCTAAAATGGCAATAAAACCATCCTGGGTACATAATCGGACCTATGTTTTGAGCTCCTGAATGGAATGAAATGAGACATTCATAGACCATATAGCATGTACCAAAAGAATTTTTATTGTTATTTCCTCAACAATAACATGGAAGGGATATTTATTTGGTTCAGCTGGGCACCGTTCCCCTTGTCCTTGAACTTGACATGATGCTCAGAAGAGTATGTTGACTTGCACTTCAGAGGGAAGTCTATCAAGACCTAGTTTTAAAATGTAATATTATCTATGTTTTATTGTATTTTGTTGATTTTATTAAATATACAAATTAAAATGTGATTGAAGTATATTTAATAAAATCAATAAAAATACAATAAAACATAGATAATATTACATTTTAAAGCTAGGTCATTTGTAGGGATTTTTGTGTACAGATTAAAGGCCTCCATTTGAATTTGACACCACTGGTCTAGGGGATTAAGGTTTGGACCAGTGCCAAAACTTTCTAGTTGCCTACTTTTAGTACACAAGTAGTTGGCACTTGTCAGACTCCATAGACTTCCCTCTGCAGTGCAAGTCAACATACTCTTCTGACCATAGTGTCAAATGCAAGATACAAAGGGAGCTGTGCCCAACTGAACCAAATAAATGTCCTTTCCATGTTGTTGGTGAGGCAATAGCAACAAAAATTCTTTTGGTATATGATATATGGTCTATGAGTGTCTCATTTCATTCCATTTGGAAGCTCAAACCACTGGACTGTCCTGAGTCAGGGCTGGTCTAGAATGTATCAGAGTAAAGAGCATGTCCTATCTATTATGTAGTGGGGTTCCCCAAAGGGTGGCCTATTCCCTGGGGTAAAGGCTGATGTTTTGGGCCATAAATAGTTTAGGAAGTTTTTCTAACTTCTCTACCTTGGCCCAGGTTCCCCTAAGCTTGGGCTATCATTTTTAAATATAAAAGGATCATTCACATAAAACACTTCATAAACTAATTACAAATATGGCTCATTGTATACTCCCACCTAGAGCTTACTCTGGGAAGAGCTGCAAGTATAGCTTAGATAGAGCTTGTGTTTCAATTCCCATTAAGGTTCTTAATTCCTTCCCCATTCCACGTGACCCATTAGGAAACCTCAAATTATATTTTAATAAACCTTTTCTATAAGAAATGTAATTAAAAGGAAATAATAATAAAGCTAGAAGCAGTGACATGTGTCATGCCTTTCAAATAAAGGTTTTTCTGTGTTCAGCAGCAGTATCTGTTAATAGCTGAATTCACACATTGACTCTTCCTAAGGGCACAAAGCCCAGCTGGTTGGCAGAGGGGAGAACCCTGTCTGCCCCCTTCCCCCAAATATAATGATCATAGAGTTGTTGAATAAACTGTATGACTGCACCCCATGTAGCATGTAAATAGTTCATCAGAGGAATCAGGGTCACAAGCCCTATCAGTCTTCTCCCTGGAATGTCTGCCCAGCAACTGGCTAAACCATCTCAGTTTCTCCTCTGGCTTGGCCCCAACAGGTCTTTTTCATGTCTCCAATATCCAGGACAGCCTTGGCCTCTGACCCCTAGACACCCAAGAAAGAGATAGGGAGTCATTTGCCAAACAAGGGTGACCCCTGCCTACCAGCCCCTGTCTCTCTCTGTCCATCTGGTCTCAATCTTGGTTGGTCTCTCTCTCTCTCTCTCTCTCTCTCTGTCTCTCTCTCTCTCTCTCTCTCTCTCTCTCTGTCTCTCTGTCTCCTCCCCTTCTCTCTCTCTCTCTTCCCTTCTCTGTCTCTCTCTCCTCTCTTTCCCTCTGTCTCTGTCTGTCTCTCTCCTCTTTTTCCCTCTGTCTCTGTCTGTCTGTCTGTCTCTCTCTATCTCTCTGTCTCCTCCCCTTCTCTCTCTCTCTCTCCCCTTCTCTGTCTCTCTCTCTCTCTCCTCTCTTTCCTTCTGTCTCTGTCTGTCTGTCTCTCTCTCTCTCTCCTCTCTTTCCTTCTGTCTCTGTCTGTCTGTCTCTCTCTCTCTCCTCTCTTTCCTTCTGTCTCTGTCTGTCTGTCTGTCTCCTTCCCTTCTCTCTCTCTCTCCCCTTCTCTGTCTCTGTCTCCTCTCTTTCCCTCTGTCCCTGTCTGTCTGTCTCTGTCTCTCTCTGGATTCCCACTTTATTTGCATGTGGTGGTCTGGCATGACCAACCCACTAAAGCCCACTCTATTTTTAAAGACCCCATTCAATATGATAATCCATGGCATTCCTGCTATGTTCAAGTTTGGGTATTTTTTTTCCAACCCTGTTCCCAGAGTACAAAGGTATGAAGAAGGGGGAGGGGATGGGAAGCAGAAAAGTACAACAGAATAATTTCCTATATAAGGCAATGTTCCTGGCTTTGGTCATTTGCTTGTTTCTGCCCACTACTATGGTTCCTCCTTAGAGGGCAAAACAGTATGTACTGCCCTTTTGCATCTGCTGTGTTCACTTTGCATCACAAGTCTCCCCATGTTTTTCTGCATTTTCCATATCTGTCATTAGCTTTCAGCCATTGCTCAGTTGCTGGGCACATATTTTATTCTCCAGTTTTTGACATCACAAATAGTGCTGCCGTGAATTGTTTTGCATGTATGGATTTTCTCTTGCTGTTCTAGCACATCAGCACTGATGTGCAGCCCACAGGGGCTGGAGTAATAGTCACCCATTGTCCTGTACTCAGGCAGGCAGTTTGGACCAGCTTCAGTCTTCTACTCTCTGATAAGAAGTGGCACCCGTTGTCATTAATTCACCCATCCCAGCTGCCCAGGAACCATTTTAATTATAGTAAATTATACTATATAGTTCACAAGTCTAAGGGGTTCCCCAAAAGGGAGGAGTAAAAGGAATTCTTAATGCACTACCTAAATCAGGTCATGGCACAGGTAATTGTTTCTTACACATAAAAAGAAATGCTGAGCATAAAAGCATCACAGCATTCATTAATAGAACAATTAAAACAGAATCCAGTAACTTAAAATGACTGTTACCATCTGCTGAGAGGTTAATATTTAAAGTTCATCAGAACAAAACGGAGTTTTCAGAACTGCTTATTAGGCATTTTAAATTTCATCTTGTCCGGGCACAAGTCACAGTACATATTTACTGGTATAAGTATCTGCTGGTATTAGGCCAATACTCTTATTGGTGGTCATCCTCTACAACATAGAAGCTTCCCCTGCCATCACCCAGTTTCAACTAGGGCTATAGGACCTTTTGAACTCATAATGTCCCCTCCAATCCTGGACACAGCCTTCTTGGGGAACCCATTTGCCCAAGATCAGGAAGAAACAAACAGAAAAGGGGCAAAGGCACCTAGGGGCCCTGATACAAGTGGACCTAGTTGAGTCCATGTGGCAGCAGGATTGCCCTGAGCCCAGGGTAGACTAAGATGCCTCCTTCTTCATCCCTCACTAGAGTCACATGATGCTGCCTGAAGAGGCACAGCCAAGAGGGTCTGAATCAGAAGCTCTTTCTTCCTTGAAAAGATATAGCTGGGGGCGGGGGTGAGGGAGTGGGGGAGCAGCTAGGTGGTGCAGTGAGTAGAGCACCAGCCCTGGAGTCAGGAGGACCTGAGTTCAAATCTGGCCTCAGACACTTGACACATGTACTAGCTGTGTGACCTTGGGCAAGTCACTTAACCCCAATTGCCCTACCAAAAAAAAATATAGCACCTGGTCTCTCTGCTGGGGATGACCAAGGGATCACTCAGGGTTTGCCATGTTGTTTTAAAATGCCAAGCTCTTTCAGCTCTGAAACTGAGCTACTAGACGTAGCTACCAGAAGTAGTCTGTCAGGTGGTGGACCAAGACAAATAGTTCTGAGCATGCTCTATGGAAGGGAGAGTGTGTTGGTCTATGCTACACTCTCAATAATACAGTCCCAGTATCAGTGAAGACTTAAGATGAGGAGTGGTGTGACTAGAGGTATGTACAAGAAATATTGGCCCATCATTGGGATAAAGGGTGAATTAGAGGAGGGGAGAGTGAAAGAAGGAAAACCTATTAGGAGGCTATTGCAATCACCCAGTCCTACATGGATAGCAGTGGGATTAGGAAGTAATTTAGGATTCCAGAGATGTTCCAGAAGGGGAATCAACAGAACTTGGCCCCTGGTTGTATATGAAACATAAGGGAGAGAGATAGTCAAAGATAAATAACCTCAGCGTTTCTAACATAAGAGAGGAGGGATGACTGCCACTGACAAAAATATTCATTGAAAGTAGTAAATTTTGGGGGAAAGCGAATAAGGCAGGTTTCAATGGCAACCAGGGATTTAGAAGGCATTAGGTGAAAAGTCATACTGCTACTTAAGCTACAAAAGTTGTGTATTTAAGGAGACCAGTTTCACTGGAGTGATGGGTTATTATGGCAAATAGGAGGGGGATAGGACTGGAAAGATAAAATGGGAGCAGACGAGGGAGGACCTTGACAACTGGGATGGAGTGTTTCTGGACAGAGGTGACAGTAAGTGCCACTAGAGATTTCTGAACAGAACAGTGACAGGGTCTCAGAGGTGTGCATTATGAGTAGTCTGGCCACCAAACAGGATGAATGGAGAGGGAAGAAAGAGACCAGAAGGAGGAACATCAATTAGGAGACAACTGAAATAATCTAGGCATGGAGGAAGATGGCCTTGATGAGGGTGAGTATGCTGGGAATACAAGGAAGGGGCAGAATTTAAGAAATATGACAAAGAAAACCTTTACAGCAAATCCTAAGAAATGGGGGGGGGAGAGGGAAGGTTTTTGAGCTGCATCCAAATGATATAAACCCAAAGGGGGATCCCAGGAGTGTGGAGCTGGTTTAGGAAGAAAAGGACTGACCATAGGATCATAGATTTATTTATAGCTGGATAGAGCTCATTTGGTTGAACATCTTTCAGCTGAGGAAACTGAGGTTCAAAGAAGAGACATGACTTACATTGTGACATTGGTAGCAAGTAGAAGAACTGTGATTTGAACCCAAATCCTCTGATCTTAAAGCCAGGGCTAACTTTTAGGATGTTAATTAAATTCACTAAGCATTTAATAAATGTCTACTATAAGCAAGACACTGTGCTAGGCACTGGGAATACAAAGTCAAGAATAAAAAATAGTCCTTGCCTTCAAGAAGTAATGGGAAGAAGGGAGTGGGGTCTGTCCAATGAAAGGCTTAGTCTTTAGAGTATCCATGGTGTTCTTTGCCTGCTGTATTTTCATATGGAGTCTTGGGCAGCCTGCTTCTGGAAAAAGTGTGATGGAGGGGTCCTTTCCCTCCATAATGCTGTGTGTGTTCTGGTATTCCTTGAATATTTCTCACAGCTTTACTGAATGGTGTCAAAAAGCCTTTTAATTGTCTGTAGGACAGAAACTGAATGTATATACAAAAGACTTGAAGAGCTAAATTTTGATTTTCCAGGTTGGATCACAGCGAAGCAAGAACTGCTGTGGACCTCCCAGTGGGGGAAGATGTAGAGGCAGTAGGAAGCAAAGCTGCCACCAGCCACCTTGGATCCTTGAACATCATGGCTTCCTCTCCTTCTTCAATCTCTGTTGTGTTTTAGTCTTTTCTGATTTTAGGCAAATGACTATCGAAAGATGAAACAACCTCATGTTCTTAAAACAGCCCATCAGAGAAAATGGCTGAACAAATTATCATTTATGAATGTACTGAGGGAAGGGAAGGAAACTGGGAAGATCTCTATGAACTGATGCAGAATGAAATGAGCAGAACTAGGGGAATGTTTTGTACAATAACAACATTGTAGAAAAAATAACTTTGACTTTAGAACTTTGATCCATGAAATGAAAAATCATGGATCCAGAAGACTAAAGAAGATACATGTAACCCATTTCTTTTTTAAAAATTTTATTTATTTGTTTGTTTTTAGTTTTTGACATTCACTTCTTCAAGATTTTGAGTTCTAAATTTTCTCCCCCTCCCTCTGCTCCTCCATTCCCAAGATGGTGTGTAATCTGATATAGTCTATGCATGTACAATTATATTAAACATATTTTCACATTAGCATGTAACTCATTTCTTGCCAGAGAGATGATGAATTTAAAATGCAAAGAAAAACATACATTTTGGGACATGGCTAGTGTGAGGATTTATTTTGCTGATGTTTATGATGAGGGTTTTGTTTTTTCTTTTCTGGTACAATGAGGGAAGTTGGGGAAGAACAGACTATAAATTTTATTATAAATCTTTTGTCTCTTTTTGTATCCTCAGTGCTTAGTGTGGTGCCTGGCACAGAATAGGTGGTTAATAAATATTTATTGACTATTGACTAAATGCTAAAAAATGAATGCATTATTTTTAAAGAAACAGCCATCAAAGGTCCAGCAACTGGAGGCAGTAGCAGAGTCTTCGGATATCCATAGCAGCCAATCCTGTCAGCACTGAGGAGCAGCCAACCTGCTTGACTCATCCCAGCAAAGGATCAACCCAGCTGATTTCTCCCTTACCAATGCCATAACTGGAGGTGAACTTGGTGGAAGGAAAGAAAGGACTCCCAGGAGGCAATGTGTATCAATCACTTTAATTTGAAACCACTCCCAACTCCTAGAACACTGAGGGGCTAAGCAGTTGTTGTGATCCGGGGAAGCAGCTTGTCAGTACAAATGGTGGGCACAGAATGTGGGGTACACTTATATCCTACTGGTGATTTACATGTTGAATTTGATGTGATAAAATATCTAGTCCTGGCAGCTAGCCCAGTGCCTAACACTGTGGTTCCTAGTACATAGTAGACACTTATAAATGCTTATTGGTTGATTGATTGACTGGGAGTCTGATAGATATCAGGGCTGAAGGTGAGAGATTTATCCTCCCTCTAGACCTTGTATTTATTCTTTTTATATTTAGTCTGTACCATATATTTATAATGTGTTTATCTCTTGCTACAGTGTAAGCTCCTTGAGAGTAGGGATTGTTTCATTTTCTTTTGTATGCCAGTATCTAACACAGTGCCTGGGATATAGTGCCTGCTTAATAAACACATGTTGGTTGATTGATTAGGAGTCATTTGCCTGGAAGTGATCATTGAAACAATGGTAATGGATAGAGAGGGTTTCGAGTAAAGGGAGGAGCCAGGATTAGGGTAGAGTGAATACTTGGGATCTATATCTCATCTATAGTTAGGGATAAGATGATGAATCCTAAAATGTTAGAACTGAAAGTGACCTTAGAGATCATGTATTCCAAATTTATCACTTTACAGATGGGACGCTGAAGCCCAAATAAGGGAAATGACTAGCATGTTAATGACAGAGATGAAACTAGAACTCAGGTCTTCTGACTCCTAAGCCAGGGCTCTTTCTACCCTATGGATGTGAACCCTTTTTTTAAGTGTCTATGGGGAGAGGGGTAAATAAGCAAGGGGTTAAGGAGGAACCAAAGGATATATTCGATTCAATTAAACATTGATTGTTGACTAAGTGCAGCATCCTGGGTTCAATGCTGGTGACATGAAGACAAAAAAAGGCACAGCTCACATCCAATAAGAGAATAAGACATGTTCACTAATAAAATGGTGCCAGGCAGAATGCTACCTGAAAATTTAAGGAAGGAAAAGCCACTTTCTGTTGGGGTAGAGAAGGTGTCAGAGAAGGCATTAAAAAAACCAAGGAGGGGTGTGGGGTACACTGGGCTTGGAAGGCAGGATAAAATTTCAGCAGGATAAAATATGAAGGGATCAATTCCAGGCATGAAGGATAAGCCATGGGAATGTATGGAGGCAGAAAGCAGTCAGACAGTCAACTAGAATTTATCAAACTACTACTATGTGCCAGATACTGTGCTAAGCACTGGGGATACAAAGAAAGGCAAAAGACAGGTCCCTGCCCTCAAAAAATTCACAGTCTAACGTCAGAGACAACATAAAAAAATTATGTACAAGCAAGATACATACAGAATTGGAGATGATCTCAGAAGAAAGACACTAAGATTAAGGAGGACTGGGAAAAGCTTCTTGCAGAAAATGGAACTTTAGCTGAGACTTGAAGGAAGCCTGGGAAGCCAAGAGGTGGACATGAAGAAGAAGAGCATGGGGGAAGCCAGTGAACATATTTGGAGTTAAGAGATGGAAGTGTTTTATGGGAGGAAAAGCAAGGAGACCTGTGTTACTGGATTGCAGAGTACTTGGAGGAGAGTAAGCCATAAGAGGGGAAGCAGCTAGGTGAATCAGTGGACAGAGCACGGGGCCTGGAGTCAGGAAGACCTAAGTTCAAATATGGCTCAGACACTTACTACCTATGTGGCCCTGGGCAAATCACTTAACCCTGTTTGCCATAATCCCCTGGAGAAGGAAATGGCAAACCACTCCAGTATCTTTGTCAAGAAAACCCCAGGGACAGTATCAGGGTGATATCCACAGGGTCACAAAGAGTCAGACACAACTAAATGACTGGACAACAACAACAAGGCACAAGAGAACTGGAAAGACAGGAAGGAGCCAAATTATGAAGGATTTTAAAAGCTGAAGCATTTGATATTTGATCCTGGCAGCAATAGGGAGTCATTGGAGCCTACTGAATGGGGGAAGGGGTTGAGATGGACAGACCTGCACTTAAGGAAGATCACTTAAGGATGGATTGGAGTGAGGAAAGACTTGAGGCGGGGAGACCAACTAACAGAAATTGCAATAGTCTAGGTTTGAGGTGTTGAGGGCCTGCCTTGGGGTAGTGACAATGTCGAGGAGAGAATGGAGCATATGAAAAGAATGTTATAAAGGTAGAAATGACAAGACTTGATAATTGATGGAACATGGGGGTAGGGTGGAATGGAGAGGTGAGAGAGAGTGAGGAGTTCAGGATGACATCTAAATTTTGAGCCTGGGTGACTGGAAGGATAGTGGTACCCTTGATGATAATAATAGGAAAGTTAGGAATCCCAGTTTGCTTGGGGGAGTAATGAGAGGGAGTATCGTGAAATAAGCCTGGAAAAAATTGGTGGGAAAAAAAGGTTGGAGTGAGCTTGTGGAAGGCTTTACAACCAAGCTAAGCACATAGTTTCTTTAGATCTTCAAAAAGCCTTTGACAAAGTTTGATACCAAAAACTAAAGAAAAATATTTGTTGCTATGGAACTGGAGTTGGAATGGTTGTGAGGAGGGGACTAGCTTAGAGACACACTGTGTAGGGATGATTGAGCACTGCTGTGGATGGAGAAGGGATCATTCCTAGTTTCTCTAATTAGAAATTAGGATTGGAGACAGATTCAGCCTCAAGCCTGACCTCTACTCTCCTAAGGATCCACAAAGCCTTGATCCCCTCTATCCTCAAAGCCCCTCAAAATCCTACAACCCAGGTCACTCACTGCTCCCTCTGCTACTTTCCCAACCCTGGTCCCTCTTGGTGAAGGCAATTCTTATCAATCAATCAAGCATCTACTAGGTGCTAATTGCTATGATGGGCACTGGAGATAAGACAAAAGTGAAAGTTTTTTTTCCCCTCAGGAGTTTACATTTTAATAGGGTTGACAATATGCACATATATAAGTATATATTGGTCATGAGATCCCTGGTCTTCTAGACCAGCATACCTCCCATGGAGCTCAGCATGCATGCTCTGACTATGGGGAGAACATCAAAGACCTTGCACTTTGGAATGACACATTAAGACCTTCTTGGTCCCTGGGATGGTCCCTTTTGAAGGGTAAAATTATCACTAAGGCAAGTGACAATGTATCAGCTGCTCTGCTCCTGACACACAGACAGTTCTAGCAGATGTCTGGATAACTGAAATTCCCCATCACTCTTCCATCATGCTTTTGCACCAGGTTTGTAATCTTTTCCTCAAAATCCTCATGTGTTTCCCCTTTCTATGGAGGTGGTCTCTAGTATACTCCACTGACAGTCACATGTTTCTCCTTACATTGAACTTCACCCAAATACTCTCTAACCTGCTCCCACACACCCAATTCCTGGACTTCCTTGTGAGTACACTTTCTTAACATGAAGTTCTACTCCCTTTGCTGCCCATTACCTATCCTGTTTCTTTTGAATATGGCATACCTAATCTAGGGCCATGCTCTATGCATGAGTTTCATTCCACCAAGTCTCGGTGATATCTATGAGTTTAAATTTACCTCCTTGCATTAGGATTTCACCTTTTTAATTCTAAACTTTGAGCGTTTTGTGCAGACATTTGAGACCTTATATTTTACCACTGATTCTTTTCTACTGATTAGGTTTCCTGGGTACTTCTCTGTGCCTTATCATTTCCTATAGCACCTAACTTGGGGAATATACATAGGCAATCTTCCCCCTCCCTCATCTTTTAAAATTTAAAGCCCTTTTGATTATTTCTATGACACCTGGCCAACACATTCTTAGTAGCCTTTGTCAGGTATACTTCATCTCTGGCCAAGGATCTGGCATCTTTGTATTTTAAGCTATGGTCCAGAAGTTCAAATCCCATTTTCAGATATCTGAAATAATTGCTTCCCAAATTAATTTTTCCCTTATGAATTCCTTGCTTTCAATGGATGACAGTTAGGAAACACAAGCCATGCCCCTTGTGGTCTTCAGTTTCTTGACTCGTACTTCATAATTGCTGCCAATTTTGCTTATTTCCTCATGGCAATGTAATCTGGGCCCATGTGAATCACCAGCAGTGGGTAGTTGTCCTCTATTTTGAGAAATCTTGGGGGTTTCTCTGTTATATCTTGAATACATGCCCCCCCCCAGGATAGCCAACAGATCCTTCTATTGGTGCTATGATGTCAACAAATAGCTTCATCAGGACCCCTGAGCAGGCAATCACTAAAGCTTTTCTTTTTCCTATCTCCCTTACCAGGTGATAGCTTCTACGGTTCTAGTATGTAATTTTTTTTTGGAGGATGAACAGTTTTTTCCTCCTCAAAGCATTCTGGTTCCTCTTCATGAATGGACTCAAATATGTTTTTAAGCTCAAATTGTATGTCTGTCCTTTCCCCCTTACCTTTCTCCTTTGTAACAATCTTCCATCTTCCATCACCCAAGGAAGAAGAAAGGCAGGGAAGGAGAGAGGGAGGGAGGAAGGGAAGAAGGAAGGAAGGAAGGAATGAATGAAGGAAGGAAGGAAGGAGGAAGAAAGGAATAAGCATTGTTTAAACACCTACTGTGTGTCAGGCAATGTGCTAAGCACTTTTATAGATCTCATTTGAGGGCAAAGTCCTCCCCCCATTACACGACTGTCCCCCCTCCCCAATAAAACCTTACTTTTGTTTCCTTGAAGTACCCTAACAATCTGTAGTGTTGTGAGGCATCCTTTGAGTTTCTTCACCTTCTCCTCAGGTCCCATATGACTCTGTACAGAAGTGACGGTGAAAATTGAGAATATGATTGCATTGCTGTTGTAGACTGTGGATCTCAAGTGACCATTACTGTATATTCTAGTTATTTTATACATGACAATTGAGCAAAATACTCTTACAGCTTACTAAAGGACCGGGACTTGGAAAACTGAGTGATAAAGACTACTCATCTTGGATATATCAGAGTAAATATGCAGTTTCCCAAGGAAATTGGTGGTGTCAACAGGAAAATCAGATACTCTGGCTGTGGTATGTCTACCAACCATCAAAGGAGGATCAGGTGTTTGGAACCAATTTCAGGCTATTCAAAATATTAGCAGGATACTGCAAGCAATAAGCTAGGACACTTTGACCATCTATGTAGTCTGTTGGAAAACCAATAGGGGTGAGAGGGGGTGGGACAGAGATGTGTTAGCAGTGAATATCATGAGAACACTGAATAATGAATAATAATGAACACTGAACTTGAATAACTTTTTTCTATAAATGGCTCTGTTAATTCATTTTTGGGGAGACCTTAGACATGAGCCAAACCTTGGTCTTTCTCAAAGAGATTTTCTCTAGGACTCTGAAATTGGGGTATAATGAGGTATAGACTAGGAGAAAAAGCCCAATCTCTTCTTTTTAGAGCATTGAATCTGGTTTGCCTGAGTCCAGAGCAGGAGCTGCACTTTTCTTGGTCTGCTGAGCAGATTTCACTTTCACATGGCTTTGTACTTTTGCCTCATTTGGCATCTATGGGAAGCTAATTCCCTTCAACTTCAAATGCTTAACCCCTTTTGGGGAGCTCTTTCTGTTTGGGGTTCACATCTGAGTTTATTTCTCCCCCTTTTAAAAAAGTAAATCTACTCGTCCTATTGTTGGATAAATTTGGACCTCCATTTGAAATGGCCTATGATTTTAACAGGGATGCATATCTGAAAAAAGGTGCTCCATATGTATTTCAGGGACTTTTGAATTGATTTTGTCCAGACCTCCACCTGGAAGTCCTTGAACATTAGTAGGGGAATTTGTTGAGACACATTTATGGGTGGCTTTATGTACTGAGAGTACTCATAGGAGGAATTTTGCAGCAACCTCCCCCCCTCAATCCCCCTCCCTCCCTAGGACAGTTTTGTTTCTTACATGAGGGTGAAGAGGTTATTTTCAGCTAACCTTAAATTCCCAATCTCTGTTAGAAAGGCCTTAACATGCTTTGAGGATTTACTTGGGACCAGATACTCTCTGAGAGAGGAAATTCATTTTTTTATCCCTTAATTTTCTTTCCCTTCCCACCTTTGTTAGTTATTTATTTCAATTTTTTCCCCCCATTTAGTTGTTGTGGGTTGAGAAAGGCCCTCAAGTGATAAACTGTGAGAATTTTGTAAAATGTTGTTTGCTCATTGAATCTGTATAAATTTGTATTCAGAGATGAGTGAAATCTCTAGGCCTACCAGTTGGGATTCTGGATTCCAGACCTGGGCTCTTAGAAAAGACTATTAATTTTGTGATTTTATAAGGACTAGGCCAAATGGACTTTTCCTGAGATATGGAAAATTTCTTTAAACAAGACTTAGCTTTTGGCACATCTTTAGGAATTCCCAAACAATTCAGCTGGAATTTAAAAAGCCATTAAGAACTGTGTCACATGGATTTTGTTGAGACTCCTTTATCCAATCCAATAAATTTTTATTAAATGTCTACTATGTGTCAGGCACTGAATGGAGATACAATTAATAAAAAGAAAGACAATTCCTGCCCTCAAGGAGCTTACAGATTAATGGGGGGAGGGGAGAAGATATAAAATACAAAAGGAGGCAGGAAAACAGGGGAGGAGGGAGACCTAAGGGGTATTTGGCATGAGGACATCTTGTTCTCTGGAACTGAAACCAGGAAGGGCAGTAGATGCAGAGTGGAGTGAGCCAAAAAAGTCCAGTTTCTGCCCACTATAAAGAAAGGCATTGGGAGGAGTTTGGTACTCCACCCTCTAGCCCTCCAATTAGAAGGGAGAGGAGGCTGAGAGAGGTGATGTCAGTCAAAGCTTGAATTAGCAGCGTAGTGATAAGGATTAGAGGTGATGAGTTTAACCTGGGAGAGGCATCTCATTCTGTGGAGTTAAAATCTGGCCAAGTAGCAGATACAGAGTGGAATCTTTAGTGGCACTGAGGGAGGTAGTTGAAAGTACATTTCATGAGTCTCCCTAGGTCATACAATCATGGGATTGAGAACTGCAAGGTACTTCAATGGCCATGTAGTTTAACCCATATATAAAATGAATCCCTGTTGTCTTATACCTGAAAAGTCGTCATCTGGACTCTGCTTAAAGACTTCTTAAGAGGGGAAACCCATCACCTTTGAAGGCAGCCCATTACACTTTTGGACAGCTCTAATTGTTAAGATATTTTTCCTGATATCAAATGTAAATTGGTGTCTTTGCAACTTTTGCCCATTATTCCTGGTTCTGCTCAATGGGGTCAAACCATACAAATTTAATACTTCTGCTACATATATAACCCTTCAAAAACTTGAAGACAGCAATCACATCTCCCCCTTTAATCTTTTCTTCTCCAGGCTAAATATGTCAACTTCCTTCAACAAGTCCTTGTATGATATGGACTTTCATCCTCCTGTTTTCCTAAAGTGTGGTGCCCAAAGCTGAGGTTTTTGATGAGGGCAAAGAACAGTGGGGTTATCATCTGCATATTCCTAGAAGCTATACCTTTCTTAATGCAGCCCAAGACTGCTTTACCTTTTTTGTCTGCCAAAAGATCCCAAGAGAATGTTCTGGATCTGGAGAATATATACAAACTGTACCAAATGTACGCTAGTTGGTGTTCTGGGGACAGCCAGTATTTAATTGGGGGAGAGAGCATAATTAGGTAAATAGGGTTACACCCCATCTTGTGCATGGATACTTCGGTTCCATTGGGAGAGACATATCTGGAAACATTTCCAGTGCTCTGTCTAGAGTGATGTTGGTCACAACTGGGAGCTGTAACAAAGAAGACTGGCCTTGAATCAGGAAGTGTTGTCCACTCAGTAGAATTTATTAAAAGGAGAGGACGAAGTTTTTGCCACTCTCTATTTTTCTCTTTTGTATGGTTAGGAATTCTACTACTTCTCCTTTGGATTTCCCAACATAGGAAGATAGGATTTCTCTTCTTCTACCTTCCCAGCAATAGCTATGGTGGTTACACACACACACACAGACAGTTTATAAGTATATATGCATTCCTATGTGAGCCTAAGACTTTTCTGAAGTTTCTGGCTGCCTTTTCTGCTTTATGTTTCTTTCCCTGAGTACAGGCTCTTGAATAAAGATAGTGAGATAGATGTTTCTATCCTTACATGTTACATAATGTATTCAAGAGGTTAGGAGTTCTTGGGTCACCGACTGGCAGCAGCAGGAGCTTTCTGCAGTCACACATTTCTTGGAGAAAACCACCACCAGAAGGATAAACCATGCCCTGGTTCAACAACCTTGAGTTAGTATTCAAACAGTAGAGAGTGATATGAAAACAAAATCTATTAAGTAGTCTCCCAAGTGTCCCAGGAGTCTTTACCTCCCCAGAGAATTTAATTGAAGTGTCAGGTAATATATTTCTGTACCTGTTTATGGGTTTCTATGAGTCTGTTTAATGCTTCCTGTACTTCTATTTTTGTTTATAAAATCTTGTGAGTCTTTTGTTATGTATTATATATATATTGTATACATGTTTTAAGTATTTGTCAGCGTGATATTATATGAATTTTGTGTTTTAAGCATTTCTTTTGTGGTGGAGGAAATAAATAGCTGCCCTATTTCTGATATCTAGTACTTTATACATTGAATACCTTTTCCAGCAGAGACTCTGATAATAACTTTCGAGAACATAGACATGAATCAAAACTAAGCTTTTTAAATATATATATATATATATACATATATATATATGTATATGTATATATATTTTTTCTCTGGGGCTCTGGAGTGGTGCCATAATGAGCCAAAGCATATGATAGAAAAGAAAAACAAAAAGCCTGAATCGCTTCTGTTTACAGTCAGCTTCCCACCAGGTCAGAAATTGGTCCATTTGAGTCCTCAACACATATAAAGCAAATACAAGTTAACCTAGGTGGGAGAGGAGGGAGGAGGCACTGGCAACTAAAGACATCAAGAAGTTGAAGATTACACAGGCAGAGCCTTTTTGTAGGCAGGGAGCACCTCAACATATCACACACATACACACACTACAAAACAGGGGTTGTTTTAGGGGTTGGGAAGGTAGAAGGCGCTGGCAACTGCAGACGCCAGGAAAAGCCTCACACAGAAGGTGATACTTGAAGTGTGCCTTGAAGAAATTCAGGGATTCTCAGAGGCAGAGATGGGGACACAATGCTTGGGAAGCAGCTAATGCAAAGGCATGAAAAGGATTGATGAAGTGTTGCATTTAAGGAAAAGCAAGAAGGCGGATCAATGTGTGTAATAAGGTGGCATGGGGCTAGGTAGTGAAAGGCTTTAAATGCCAAACAGTGTTTCTATTACCTCTTGGAGGTAATAGGGAGCTGCTGGAGTTTGATTAACAGAGGGTAGAAAGGTAGTGGTGGGGGCAGTATGGGAGGAGGGAAGGGAGACTTGAACTTTAGGAAAATCTCTTTGTGGAAGATGGGAGAATTAGAAAGCTATCACAATAATTCAGGCAAGGGAAGATGAAGGTCAGTACTAAAGCAGTGGCTGTGTGAACTGAGAGAAGGGGATGGATCCGAGACATCTTCTGTCAGTAGCAAGGACAAGATCTACCAATTGATTGGATATGTGGATTGAGTGAGAGTGAGGAGCTGAGGATGAAAACAAGATTGTAAATTTTAGCTACTAGAGAGATTTTGACAGAAACAGGGAAGAGGGGTTGCAATAGCGATGGGCTGTTTGTTTTGTTTTGGAGGAAGACTATAAGCTTTGTTTTGAACATGACAAATTTGAGATGCTTATGGATCATACAATTTGAAACATGCAATAGGCTGTTGATGATTGTGGGAATCAAGTTCAGGAGGGAGGCTAGCTCTGTATGTAGAGATCTGGAAGTCATTCGCATAGAAATGATCCTTAAATTCAAGTTAACCGATGAGGTCATTAAGTGAAAGTATAGACTAGAAAAGAGAAGAAGGCCCAGAACAGAACCTTTGGGCTACACCGAATCACGATGATCCAGCAAAGGAGGCTGAGAATAAATGGTCAGACAAGGAGGAGGAGAATCAAGAGAGAGCAGTGTCTCTAAACCCAGAAAGGATGGAGTATCCAGAAGGAGTGGGTGGTTAACTTGTGTGTAATAATAGTATAAATATTTTCATTATTCTTTTTTTATGTGGACTAAAAAGTCTCCCCTTCAATCCCTCTGTCACTGGAGCCTCATTTTGCTGTAAAATGAGGGGAATGGAACTCATTGATCTCTAAATTCCTTTCGAGCCCTAAGAGTCTGTGATGCCTCTCCTGATTAAAACATCCACCTGCCCCACAATGCATTCCTTTGCCTGCCCCTCTCCCTTCCGAGATATATATCCCTTAGCTCCTCCTCTGTGCCCCTAAACCCCACTCTCCTCTCTCACACCCCTAACACCGACCTTTCACCCAGTGCGCACCCATGTCCCTTCTCCCCTCAAACCCATCTTTTGCCTTAGCTCCCCGCTCTTGCTCTTCCCCAAAACTCCCCCTCCTCCTCAACACAAACCCTTATACCCCTCTTCTAAGCCCACCTCCCCCAATTTCCAGTCCCCTTTCAACACCTCAGGCACCTCTCCCCGCCTCATCCCGTCTCCCTCTTCACGCAAGCACGGCAAGACCAGACAGGCAAGCTTCCCCTGCTGAGAGGAAAGAGAGCGGCCCAGGGCTCCCGGACTTGGGACCGCGAGGACCAGGGTAATGCCCCGCCCCCTGCCCCGCCCCCCCAACACACCGATATCTTTGCCCTCACCCATCATGGCGTCCACCGAGGCTTCAGGGCTGGCGGCGGCGCTGGAACTCCGTGACCTTTAACCTGCTGGCAGCGGGCGGAGTGGGGGGGAGCCGCGGGCGCCGCCATATTGGCTGTTGTCCTGTCTCCGGGAGCGGCTGCTGCGGCGGCTGCGGCGGCGGGAGCGGCGGCGGCGGCAGCAGCGGCGGGAGCGGTGGCCCAGGGCAGGCAGCATGACGCGGCGGCGGAACAAGCCCGGCGGCGGCGGCGGCGGTGGCGGCGGGGCCCGCAGGGAGCGGGCCGTGGGGCCGCCCCCGCCCCCGCTGCAGCCTGAGCCGCCCTGCCCCGCCGCCGGCGCGGGGCTCTCGGACGAGGCGGCGGCAGCGGGGCTGGGCGGCTGCGAGGAGCCCGTGCGTCCCGGGCCCGAGGCGGGGCTGGAGCCGGAGCAGGAGCAGGAGGAGCAGGGCCCAGCCCCTGAGGTACGCTCTGGAGCGGCCGTCGCGGGCTGGCTGGCGGGAGGGCGAGCGGGCGGGCGGGTCCCTCCTCCCCTGCGGCCCCGCATCCCCGCCTGCGGCGCCGGGCAGCGCTCCCCTGCAGGTGGCCCCGCGGCGGGCTCAGCCTTCTCCCCCGGGCACGGCTGTAGGGGCGAAGCGGGCGGCGGTCCAGAGCCGGGGGGTCCTCCCCTGGCAGCTGCCCCGCGGAGGAGGAGGATGACCTTCCCCCTGCCCAGGAGCTCCCTTCGCACGCACACCCCCTCCCCGGCCGCCGCTGTCACGGGAGAGCCCGGGGCGCACGGGTGCCCGCCCCTCCTTCCCTGCGAGATGCCCAAGGGAGGTCCAGAGGAGGATGACCTCCCCGGGCTGGGGGGCACAGTCCCACACCCAGGGCCTTCGAAGCCAGCTGGCTTTGCACACACTCTCCCTGCCATCTGATCCTTGGATGGGGTAGGGGGAAAAGGGAAGGAGGGAGCGGGAAGCGGTACCTCCCCTGTGGTCCCACACCCAGGTTCAGAAGGCCAGCTGGCTCTTCACTCATCCCCCTCCTTGGCAGCAGATCCTGGGGAAAGGGGGGAAAAGGAGAGTCGCTCCTTTGCTGCCAGCGATTAAATCTGCGTCCAGCCCAGGGTCTAGGGTTCACCCTAGTGTTGAGGTGAATTGGCACATCTTGGTCAGGGGAAGGTAGGAGAAGATGCCCCCGAGAGAGTAGATGGAAGGAGCAAACAACTCCCTTGTCTAGAAGCTGGAGTTGATGGGATGGGGGGGGCGGGGTGTGGGGTGAGGGAGGGAAGGAATGGGAGTTACAGTTGTGCTTGTTGATCCAGTGTTGGGCCTGCCCCTTGACAGATGCTTTCAGGCAGAGGAGATGGAGTTCAGGGGCATAGCACTGGGTACCTTGTCAGTGCCTTTTCAGGTATTTGGGAGGCTGCGCTGCCTGTGCTACAGATTCTCCAGGAGGGACTTGAGAATCACAGGGACAGGAGACTTCCCCTCGGCTTGTTTTAACAAAGAATTCTGGAATTAACCTTGTGGAAGAGAGGTAGGCTGCAATCGGAAGGAGACTTGGAGGGCTGTGTGCACTTGATGAGGTGGGATGGAAATACATTCTGTACTTTCTGCAAGACCAAACATTTGTCAGGAGGGGAGTTATCTGATGGCTCAATGGACTCTTTTGTTCCTTTGAGGTTAGTGGGCCTGGGAGCAGGCAGAATATGTCACCTTTGTTACTATAGCTAGAGGAGCTATGCATAGAAAGAATGATTGGGATTATATTTGGGGGCTATTGAGAAGCCAAAGATAGCTATGAGCTCTTCTCTGAAACCCATTTATCATGTTGGCCTCTTTTAATTTTAAGATGATAAGCAGTTAAAGCAACTTTTTTCTTTGATTTTCTGCAGGTCCCCAAAAATAGATTCGTGGTGACAGGAAAGTATTTCTATAGAAATTCAGGAGGCTAAAGTCTTATAATACCTGGCTCTTGCCAGAAATTGTTAGGGGGTAGTTGCTTTGTAGTCCTCTTGGGAAATGAAATGGAGTTTCCACTTCTCATGAACAGGTGAGAGTACAGTAGTGGCCTTAGTTTCGAGTTATTCTGGATTCCCAGCTCTCCCTTTGATTGGTTTCAGTCTTGTTCAGGCTGCTTAACCTCTCTCTGTCCCATAGTGCCCCACCTGTGTTTCCACTTCTAAAAAATTAGCTCGCTGATATCACTGTTGCTCAGGGTGAGAGATTCACTATGTATAAAGTTGTTTGAGACCCTACCCAAGGCCCTGCCTATGGACAGAACATTGCCACACAAACACGTTGATAGGGTGTTAAAACATCTCTTCTTCATCTTTGTTTCTGCTGAGGCGAAGAAACCTAGTTTGGGGAGGCTGTTCTCTGGTTAAAGCACACAGACAGACAAGTACTGTCATTCGCCTGCTTTTCTTACCTTCTCAGTGCTGCACACTGGGGATAAACCGGAGGCTTTTGCCTGAGTGTATTAACCAGATGCTTTGTAATAGTACTAAATATATTAAACTCTTGCTGGCAAAATTTTTTTTAAAAAAGGGACAAGTAGTCTTTGTAACTAGCTATGTACACTGAGTCCTTTCTGGGAGTGAAGGCACAGGGATTGGTGGAGCCTCTGCCATGATCACCTCACTCCTAAGACCCTTGTTAACAAGCTCTTTTCAAATTACTGTGCCAGCAACTACTCTCAACTTACCTGAAAGGTTGGCATGGGCCACTTTGGCTCCCTCAGCTTTGCACCCCAGGAATGCACTCAGTGAAACTTGTCAAGACGAGGATTGCGGGGCCGTGAATCAGAAATTAGAGATGAGAAAAAGACTATTATTATTAGATCATCCTGGTCTTTCCCCACCCCCTTTCTCCTTGGGCCTCTGATCCCCTTGAGTATATCCTCCAGGGTTTTGCCCAGTCTAGTTTGAAATGACTCAAGAGACTAGGCTTTTCTTACTATTCTAGATGAGACAATTCCCTAGACTCTCTTCTACCATCCTCATTCTCCCAGTAGTCAATATCTTGATACGTTTAAAACCATTGCATTAATGCTTTTAAGACCCTTCTTATTGCTCTAAACTCCTTTCCTTGAAGTGTCCCCCTTCAATTGGAGATTTTTCATCCAACTTCCTTCTCAATTTTTGGACCGGATGACCAAAGAATCATAGAACTTTGAGCTAGAAGAGACCTTAGAAATCATCTAACATACCTGCCTTATCTTGTAGATGAGGAAACTGAGATCCAGAGAGAAGTGATTTGCCTTTGGTGGCATAGCTACCGAATGACCAGAATTCAAACTTGGTTCTTCTGATTTGAAATCTTATGTTCTTTCCACTATCTTATGCTGATGTTTAAGGTTATTTACATATCCGATGTGTAATCATACTATAAAGCAGGGATGGGGAACCTGTGGCCTCCTGGGTCCTTGGGTGTGGTCTTTTGACTGAGTCTCAAGTTTTACAAGACAAATCCTTATATTAAGGGGATTTGTTCTGTGAAGTTTGGATTCAGTCAGAGGGCCACACTTGAGGACCTAGGGGGCCAGATGTGGCCTTGAGGCCACAGGTTCCCCACCCCTGCTATAGAGGAACCCCTGAGATTTTATATGTGGAGGCTTATTTCTGTTCAGTTTCTATTTAGGATTTAATCTTCAGAACCTGAGGTCAGAAATACAGATTCTATTAACTTGCCTTTTACTAGGTTTCTAACAGTTTGCCCTTACCTGAATACTTCCCTGTCCTACTCTCTGCTCCCAAGGCAAAGAATCTTAGAAAAAGCTGTGTCATTTGCTTCTATGGGAAAGCATCTTTAAAACTTTTTTCAAAAGATTAGCCTCCTGAAATCAACCTCCCACTTGGGAGCTGTTGCTTGTAAATAAATGGAAGCATACAAGGCTCTAAGTGCTCCTCAACCCCACCTTAGTGACGGATTTCTTCTGGGTAGGGAGTTGATTATAGAAAGGCCAAGGAGCTCTCCTGTCTTGAGGAAAGAAGGGCTAACCCAGGGTCTGTGTCTCTTGTGTCTGATTGAGGTGAATTGGAAATGATAACATAGCTTCCATTTTAAAATTATTTTCCATATACCGCCTTGTGAGGTAGTCAATACAAGTGTCACCCCCATTTTAAAGATGCAGAAACTGTAGCTCAGAGCAGTTAAATGACTTGCTAGGAAGTATATCAAAGTCAGGATTTAAACCTAGGGTGGTTCTGACTAGTCTAGAATGCATCTCACTAGACTGCTATCTGGATTTGGAGTCAAGAGTAAGTGGCTTTAAATCCTGGAACTTACTGCCTGTGTGATCTGAGGCAAGTAACTTACTTTGGCTTCAGTTTTCTTATTTGTCAAATAAAGGGGATTGGAACCAGATGATCTTTGAAGTCCTTTTTTGCTTTAAATCCTATGACCCTATTATTTTACCTTTAGTACAGGTACTCTATCATCTTGTGAACTCTCTCAACAACTTCCCTTTCCCCCTCCCCCAATTCTTAGAGAGCAATTGGTTGTTACTCATCAGTTAATTCTTACATCTTTCCTACTTCAAGCCTTTAGCATTCAAACTTTCTCTGTAATTTTCCCTTCCTGGGCATTCTAGTCTTGATACAGTCTTGGGAGGTGACACGTGTGCACCTTTCACAGCCAAAATATTCTTCACTTCCTTGGAAAATAGGAAACGGAGATGTAGAGTGAGTGCATGACTTGTTGTTCATCCTGGAAAAGGACCAGTGACATCAGGAGGGTTTTGTCTTGACTTGCAAGTGAGTTGGACTTAAGTGAGGCAGGGCTGAGCAAAATTTCAGAGATAACATGCATAGCAGTGAACATCTTTTGCATAGGTAACTTCGACCACAGGTACTGGACTGACAGCTCTGAGTGATGTTAACTCTTTTTCTTCTAAGGCTGAAATGCTCCTTTGCTTGCCTAGGCATTAGATTGCAAAAGTATGATAGCAGTAGCCCTTTTTAGCTCAAATGATGCAAGCCCCCTAAGGTTTCTTCCATAGTACAAAGTTACAGGTTAACCCAGTCCTGCAAATTGGATGTTAGCTGTGGAGATGGGGAACCGTCTTTAAACAATGTTGAACGGGTCTGTCTTCCCTGCTAGGGAGCTGTGTAATATTGATCATTGGAAGCAGATTTGCTGGGTGCTGGGATCAGAGGAACTGTTCTTTTTCACAAGCTTAAGTTGTCAGCTAATGAATTGGCAATGTACTTGCTGCAGATTCTCCACATGTTGACTTGCACTGAATTGTCCTGTCCCCTAGAGCTGATTTGGCAGCTTCAGTAGGAATGTTGGTTTGGCTTGAGCAGGCAGTTATGGGAAAAGGCTTAAGGGTGTTGAAGTTGATTTTTTTTAGGATGTAGATCACTAATGGTTATTTACAGTTTTCATTGAAAGAACTTAAATGTCCCAATACTTTAATTACTTTGGGGCTCAATATACCCCAGGTGATAGAGGACCATGATACCTAGCAGTTTCATCTTGGTGATGAATATTTTTGCCTAGTCTAATTTAAAGCTACAGAAGTATACTTCGTTTTTCTTTTTCATGTGTGTTTGACTTCACAATCATGAGAAATTGAAAAAGAGTCTGTAACACTGGACAGTGTTAACATCTGTGGACGGTAGGGGAAACCTTCCTGGTTTGCTTCTCAGCAATCATTAAAACTATTTTAGCTTGGATTCTGCTCCCTGCATATACCTCAGGAGAAGGAAGGAATGGGGGGAAGGGATGGACACGAGGATGTCTGCCCGTCCTGGTTGTGAAAATACCCAGTTCAGGTATGTTCCGCTCTCTCTGCGGTTTTCAGAGTATAGAAGTTGGTAGGTGGTGCAGTGGATAGAGCACTGGATCTGGAGTCAGGAAGATCTGAATTCAAATCCAGCTTTAGACAATTAACTAGCTGTGTGATCCTGAGCAAGTCAAACACTTAACTTCTGTCTGCTTCAGCTTCCTCATCTGTAAAACGAGGATAATCGTGGCACCCACCTTCCAGGGTTGTTATGAGGATCAAATGAGAATATTTGTAAAAACACCTCTCAAATTTTAAAGTTGTGGATAAATGCTAGCTGTCATCATCACTTTTCATCCTTCTATAGACAGTCAGTGGGTCCTGATTTGAGTGCTGATCTGAATTTGGAAACCATTATCTCATTGGAACACATTTCTTTTCCTTAAAAGCTGGACAGTTCTACTGACTCCTAAACTTTTGGCCTGCCTTTTGGATCCAAAACACATTTTCTGAGACCTGTTATTTGTGTACTTCCCTCCTTGATATTGTGAATGACTCTCAAATCATTCCCATTGCTTAGTATATTAGAATAGGTGCTTCACTAGATAAATTACACTTTGCTTTTTTGCCTAGAGATCAGCCATTCTTCCACTACTTTCCATGAGGGTATTTATTGACTCATGTAGTTAATTGTGCTTAGCCAGGAGACCTTGAAGAGTTCCCAAATCTAAGCTGGGTGAGGGAAAAAAAAGCACATCTTGGCAAAGTTGAGGTTGGAGGCTCTCTGTGCTGGGGGCTGGGGATCATTTACTATATCCCTGTGCATTTGTCTGTTTTGAAGACCTCAGTTTACTCATGTGTAGTATGCTGGCAAGAAGATGGTGGTGATTGTGGAATGATTAGAAAAGAGTGTTTTGGGCTGCTGATTGAGTCATACTCATTGCTTTTGAAAGAAAACCTTGCTGTCACTGTCCATTGCTTTTTCTGGTGATAATATTCTGGGGAAATTTAAGGATACCTGAGAGCCAAGAAATTTGCACAGACCATTTTTGAATTAGAATTTTGACCGTGTTTGCAGACTTGTTGGATAGATAGTCTGCATCTTGGGTGTATCATCAAAAAGCAAATGTAGAATCTTGGGTCTAATGAGTCCCTTGAAGAAAGTAGTGCAGTCTTACATGTTGGGAGTAAGAGCTAAATCTCAGGATAGCTCTTAGTAACTTACTGGAGATCGTATTGTAGGTCAAAAAGCTTCTCTAGGAGGGCTGAGATATAGAGCTTTGATTCATGCTACCAGAAGGAATTTTTTAAATTTGCCTTGAGCCGCCCCCCCCCCCCCTCCATTTCTGAAGTATTCCCTTAAATCCACCTTATTCCTATCACCAGAAGATTAAGACTTCCAGGGACTGCCCAAAAAAGGTAAGGAAATCAAATGACTGGTGATTGTTCAGAGAGCAATGGTGAGGATCAGTCAGCCCAGTTCCTGTTACTTCACAGTCACAAAGTCTTAACTACCAGGAACCTTTGGGAGATTATTGTTATTACTGAAACTTTTGCAAGATCCTGTGACAAGAACAAACTTAAAAGAATAATGATTATAAATTTAGGTTGGAGCTTCCTTTTTTGAGCTCTTATTTTACCATAAACCAAGCTTTGGTGAATGAACTAGAGAACAAAGTAGCTACACTGTCACCAACTTTCTTTGGTTCTGTAACATTTTTAGGGGGAACCAGAATGTCCTAGCTTAGTGTTCCTTTCTCCTGTATTAAAGTAGTGGAGAAGGGAAAGAATAACTGAGCGCCATGGTTCTCAGTATTGCAGCACCTCTGACCTGGCCTTTATGTGGCTGCTTATCCATTCTGGAATATGGAATACAGATATGGTAGGGACAGTTTTTGCTTTTTCTTTGTATCTCCAATGCTTAGTACAATGCCTGGCACATAATAAGTGCTTAATAAATCCTTGTTGATTGATTGGTCTGTACAAAACTGGGTTGTCTTTGGAGGTGTAGAAAATGCTTAGTAGGTTAGATTCCGGTTTCCTCGGAGGTTCGTGGTTCAGAGAGGGTTCTGTTAGGGAACTGAAACAAAATGACTTTGGGACTACTTGAGTAGACCTGAGTGATAAAAGGCAAACCCCCAGGATCTATTTTTTTTTTTTTTGGATCCAGGAGTCCAAATCAGTTGATTTGTCACGCTTGCTCAGATCTGGATACCTGCCCAGAAAAACACTGGACTGACCAGTTCAGAGATTGGCGTCCAGGTTAGGGGGAGGAGGGTGGGGAGGTGGGTTGAAGGGGTCAGTTAACCACCATGCTGGGCTTTTAGGTATGAAGAGTCCTATCTACATTGGTGGAGTTAGAACTGCCAAGAAATATGGTAGGTTCTCCAAGCCTCCTGTGAGGAGGCTATGCCATGGCTTTCTGCCACAGACACTGGGTGTTTTCTGCCTACATTGTACCTCTGAGAAAGTTTCTAGAATGAAGACATTAATTCTCTTCATAGGTAAACCAGTGAGAACATGTTATATCTGTGTTCTCCCTGAGTATGAGGCTTATGGTTGTGAGTGAGCAGGTTTCTAGAGAACCGTACTTGAAGCAGGAAGGGAAACTAGTCCAGTCAGATAACCTTATTCCCCTACTACCTCGCTTGTCCCTACTCCCACCCCTAAGATGTGATAGCTCTGAAAGCTGTGAAATCTTTTTGTGAATGCCATTGAGTTTTCAAAAGAGCAGTCTGTAACCGAAAGAAAATTGATCTTTGGCCTGACTGGTGACATAGTAATGCTTGAAATGAGACAGTTTCTCCACAGACACTGGGAGGTGGTTTTAAAACTCTTTAAAGATTAGGAGAGAGATTCAGAACCCACTATAAAGGCAGGGGAACTGGCAGGAGCCTGCCTCTTTTCCCTCATTGAGGCTTTGGTTAGAACCAATATTGAGTGAAGAAGAATGGACTCATTTATTATCTGGCAGACTTTTCTTTGTGGTCACTTCTGTTTTGGTATGCCAAGACATTTGCCTTATGTCTCTGAAAACTTTTCTGAATGACTTTAGGCAGGTGACCGCATATATATTAAATGGGAATTGGTAACCCCAAGCCCAGCCATATTCTAGTTTACAGTAAGAAGACATTTTGTACTGATTGGTGAGAATGTGAAAACTTATTGGTAGGAACTCTTATTAAATAGGTGGGGCACAGGACATGGCCATAATGTTTAAAGCATCGTATGGACACTTCTCTGTTAGAGTCTTCTCTGTGTCATCATGGCTTGGCAGTGGTCTTGGGTTATGCTAGTAGAGAACAAGGCTTTGTGGGTCAGCTCAGTTTGGAAAGGCTTTGAATATGGTCCCTGTTAGAAATCATCTCTTGTCCAGCTTAGTGAAATTTAGACAGGCTTCTCATGAGAAGGTTGGTCACCAGGTAATTTTTTTTCAGCCACAGCTACTCATAAAGACTATCTGTTCAGGCATGGAAGGTTTGTGATCTGCATCAGGGGATGGAGCACCCACACTGATGAAATCATGGATCTTTTGAAGTATTTGAAGTGAGGGCCCTATAAAAAGTTAAAAATGCAGGCAAGATGGAACAGAATGAGATGGAACAGGCTGAATCTTGGGTGCGAACTTGGGGGAAATCTTTGAAGTATCTGATTGATATTCACTAGAACCTAGGCTAGTAGGAAGGATTGGGTAACAATTGGGAGCTAAACTGTTCCCTGGTGTTGAATAATTGCAAAAAGTCAGAAACTGGGAGGTGGGGAGGTGGGGAGGAGAGAAGGCAGATTTTTTATTGAAAAAATATTTAATTTTTTTTTTTTAAAAAGTGAGGAACTGTGAGGCCAACAACCTGGAGACAATGTGATTTTCCCTGAGAGCAACTAAAAATGGGAAAGTAGAGAAGATCCTAAGATGCATACCAAAGCAGCCATCAACACTGGATGAAATTCTGAAAGTAAAAACCAAATGAAGAAAAGGTGCAATGGTCTGAGTAGATTGATGTGACCATCTTAGGTTTTTTAAAAAGACATGTACAGAAGGTGGAAGCAAGAGCAGGTAACTGAGAATGCATACAGAAGTCCTTTTAGAATGTTAAGAATGTGAAAATACAGAAAGAAAGGAAACTTTCATTGAATGCTAAGGATGAAGAAGTGGGTGGGGGCTTATGGTGGGGGCTAAAGGAAGATAAGAGAAGGGCTGGGGTATACTACTCTGGGTAGATGAAATCATGGTAACAGGTGAGAGAAGGTAAAGCTGTTCAAAC
Organism: Trichosurus vulpecula; assembly: GCF_011100635.1. Lineage (NCBI taxonomy): Eukaryota > Metazoa > Chordata > Mammalia > Diprotodontia > Phalangeridae > Trichosurus > Trichosurus vulpecula. Next base: position 96,224,711 of record NC_050575.1, read on the forward strand.
CCTTATTTTATTTTTCTTTCTTCTACCAAGGAGAATGAACTTTAGATTAGACATTATAGGGGGAAAAAAAGTCAACAGGAATTTGAAACTCAAGTTAGGAATATTGTAAGAGAGCACCTAGAAGTCTTTATTGCTACCAGACACGGATGAACTATATTCCAGGATACTTGAAAGAACTTGAATATATTCATGTGATTGAGCTGAGAATTATCACAGGATTTGAGGCAAGCAAAAGTTCTGATTTTCAAGGAGGCTGGTGAGTTTATTATTGATTTTTGCCCATGTATGTATATTATATAGATTATATAATGCCCATTTATTCAATATAATTAGACATTTTTTTGTATTGCTATATTTTGTGCCTTCATTTCTGAATACATACATTCCTACCAGCAATCCAGATCTCATAACAAAAAAGAAAAAGAATAGATTAGCAATTCAGCAAAATTAACATCAGCTAAGTTTGACCATATGCATTACTGTTCACACCCAAAGTCCCGAATCCCTTCTACGGGAGGAGAGACAAATGTGTTTCCTCATCTACCATGCTGATGAAATTTTTGGGAAATTTAGGCACTTTTAGGAGCTAAGGTGTTTTTGTTCACCATTTTACAGAAAAGTGTAGGTGACAGGAAAACAAAAGATACCAATCAAACTAACCTGGGTTCCTTTTTTGATAAGTTATTAAGGTAGATAATGCAGATCAGGGAATGCCATAAATATTATTATATACTTGTACTTCAGCAGCATATTTGACAGTCAAATCCAGAATCTTTTCCAATTTTTGGTTTCAAAAGGATGTGACTCTGAATGCCAGTTCTTAATACCTTTGTGATCTTGGGAAGTCCATTTAACCTCCGAGAGACTCATTTTTTTCACCTGTAAAATGAGGACATTAAAGTAGGTGATCTCCAAAGTTCCCTATATGATTCTATGTTATCAGGGTTTTAAAGTATCCTTAATGGGGAGATATATGTTCTAGTTGATAATATAGTTAGGTTGGGATATGGAACCATTTGAAAATTGTAGTAAGTTAACCTCATTTACCCAAAGAGTGGTAATCCAAAACCACCTAAAGAGAATTCTTTAATGGAATACTCTAGGAATTTGTCCTTAGTCCTAATCGCCCCACTGTATTGATGAATTAGCCAAAAGCATACATAATATCCAATTTGTAGGTGACTCAGAGTTAAAAATAGCTATACCTTTGAATTAGGATCCAGAGCTAGCTCGGTTTAGAATGAGGGGCCAAATATAATAAGATGAAATTTAATAGGGATATGTATGAAATCCTGCCCTTGGAAGCCAAAAATGACTTGCACCAAATACATCGGTGGGTGTGGAGATAGAAGCTCTCTCTAAGGGAAAAAGGGCTGGAGGTTATAGTGGACTGCAAGCTCACTGTGAATAAACAGGGTTACCTGATAACCCAAAATCTAATGGAGGCCTGTGCTGCATTAACAGAAGCTTTGTAAAGTTCAGAATGAGGGAGCCTGTACTCGGGGCATATTCTGCCCTAGTCCCATCATACCTAGAACTAGCTTTTCAATTCTTAGTACCACTTTTTAGGAAGAATGTTAGTAAGCTGGAGCATTTCTAAAAGATGCCATCCAGGATTATTGTGAGGGAACTTAAAGCCACATCATACTATGATTAGCTGAAGTAACTGAGAATATTTGGTTTGGAGAAGTGAATACTTGGCAGGGAGGGGAAGAGGACATAATAGCTGTCTTTAAGTGAAGCGCTTTCACGTAGGACAGGGATTAAACTTGTTTTATTTGGCCTTAGAAAGCAGAATTAGGAGCAGCAGGTGGAAATCACAGAAAGGCAAGTTTCAGCTTGCTGTAAGGAAAAAATTCCAATATTTAGAGCTGTCCAAAAGTGGAATGGGATGTCTACATAGATAGTGAACTTCTCCTTACTGGAAATATTTAAGTGGAGGCTGGATGACCTTTTATAAGGGATGCAGTAATTGAGGTTCCTGCTCAGATAGGGATTGGGTACCTTCTGGTTCTGGAATGCTATCAGTGACTAATGAAATGACTGGCTAAGCAGTGTTGCATGGTCACCATAATTGATTGGCTAGGTTGCGAAGGAAAGTTCAGAGTAACCCAGGCAGAGTTAAAAGTATGTAATATCAAATCTTTTCTTTCTAGGAACAGAATTCTAAATAGAGCACTCTGAGGAAGAGGGGCCCAAGGGGTAGTTTGGCAGATTGCTTTTGTAGAGCAGCAGTGCTGATCGACTGGGCAGGGTTCTGCAATTCTTTGTCCTCCCCTCCGAGCTAGAGACACTTGGGTAGATATCTGATTTCAGGGTATGTCCTCTTCTGGGGAGTTGGGTGCACTTTCTTCCCAGATAAAGTATTACTGTCCCTTTAATGTTCCATGGCATCCTTGCCTACTACCTAGATAGCTGGAGGGGCCAGGTAGGGGAAGTAGTGGGAGTGGCATTTTACTCCCACCTGCAGGGAGTGTGCTAACCCTCCTAGGTGTGTGAGGGAGAGAGTCCAGCCTTCTCATACTGCTATAGTCACAGAATAGAGGGAGCAAGATGGTTCATTTCAATGTGACAGGCACAGCTGTCACAGAATCTCTTGAGGAAGACCAGATACCCACCCACCCCACCCCCAATCCCAACTGCCTCGTTGGTATTTGATCACAGGCATGTGCCTTCGGCTCCTTGCTTGCTAAACCTAGCCTGCCCTTTGGAAATGAGGTTTCAGTTCTAGAGCCAGGCCATTGTGAAAAGAATCAAATCAGCAACTTAGGAACCTTCATTGTACAGAATTTCATTTCCACATCTATTGCCTTAGAAACATTCCAAATCTTACTTGTTCCAAAGTTAAACAAGAATAACTCTTGCCCTCCAAGAGGTAGTAGTCCAAAGTAGATGGTATTTATGTTTGTTACATAAAATAGAGATTGTAATGTTTATATGCACACATCATGCACACATTTTGACATACTTCTGTATAGACACAAAAGGGAGAGATTTATATTAAACATAATGATAGCCACATGGCAGTGTTCACCAGTTTAAGGAGCCAGCTGATATTCTCAGTGTCTGCTTTCCTGGTTTTCCTCTATAATTTTGGATGGAGCTGCCCATCTTCTCTCCCTTATCCTTCATTTTTCCTGACCTGTAAAATGAGGGAGTTGGACTAGATAATCTCTAAGGTCCCACCCATTGACTCCTATGATCCTCCTCCTAGAGCATTTTGGGAAAATATCTGACCAAAAAGCCCATTTCCTGAAAAATGTCCTGTTCAGCTTTTTGAGAGTGCCTCTGTTGCAGTGGGAATGAGAACACCTTTCTCTCTGTGTGCTTCAGCTTCATCTCTGGCCTCTGACCTTTCCCTCCCCTTCCAGCTCAGGAGCACCATGTGTTTCTGTGCAGCCTCTCAGTGGTGCTGCCTATTGTCCAGGAGTTCCCTGCCCTCGGCAGACAATGGGGGACCTTTCTCTGGTCTAGCACTGTGCTCTCCATGGCTGTCACACTCACTCAGTGACTGCTGGAGCTGCCACCTGCCTTCTGTGCTTAATGCCACTCAGGGAGCGAATGAACCTTTAGGACCCAGGTTTATTGTGTGAGAGGAATGAAAGAACAGTGAAGGGAGCTGAGATTTGCTTCCCATGGCACACATCTGGTGAGAGAGAATCCTGGCAGAAGGAGGGTTCTCTGCTGGGGGCAGCAGGGGCCCCTGTGCTGTGGGCTTTGGAGCTCCGTGCTCAGTGGAGGGAAGATGGGGGAGGGGGAGGTAGGGTTGGTGGGAAGGATGTAGCAAATCAGAGGGTGCCTGAAGCAGGGCTTGGGATAAAGAGAGGGATGGTAGAGGGAGAAATCCTCTCCTGGATTGAGGCGGCGCAGTTTCCTAGCCTTTGTGTTTCTGCTGTTCTCTCCTAAATAGCTGGGACCTTCAAGTCAAATTCCCATGGGATGACATTCTGTGTGTCCTGAAACCAAGGTGAGCGTTCTAGGGAATGTGATGTAGGCATTGTCTTGGGCTCTTCCTCTTGGGCACCTAGTTATTGAAGAACGTCGGAACCAGTCATTTCCAGTATGATAACTAAAAGTGGCACAGCTCAGCGCTTGGCAGGGTAACCACATACATATATATTTGCAATTGCAGATTGTTAGAATTATTTTTGGACTGCAGTCTGGCAACACAGTCACCAAAATAATCACATCCTTTGATCTAGTAATCCTATTTTGGGGGGCGTACCTTCTGAGTGTTATAAAGCAGAAAAAAAAGATTCAATCAAACACATAGCCCAATATTATTTGTAGTTGCAGAGAACTGGAACAACCTAAGTGTCCAACAGTGAATGGCTAAATAAACGATAGTAGATTAGTGGAAGGCTACAATTCCATTTAAAATGAGTATAAAAAATATAAAGAAAAACTGGAATGAAGTGGTATAAACTAACGTGAAGAGAAGTAGAACCAGAAGGAACTATACGCATTTACTTTAGAGAGGTAGCATGGTACATAGTAGAAAGGATATTCCACTGGCCTTGGAGTCAGTAGACCTGGGTTTGAGTCCTGGTTCTTCTGCTTACTAGCTGGCGAGTCACTTAACTTTTAGGCAGGTTTGTTGCTTTTAAATCACTAAAATAGGAATAATAATACTTAAACTACCTACTTTACAGAGTTATCATGAGGAAAGTGCTTTGCAAGCCCTAAAGCACTGTGTAAGCTGCTTTTATAAAAGAAAAAATAGATGCCTAAATGCGAAGATGAATAGGAGATACAGAGGAGTAGCTAGTGTGTTGTCATGGAATACTGTATGTAGAAATTCATTTATTAAAGTGTGAATACTTGTAAAAGTTTGCTTAATCAGTTTTCTTTTTGAAGTTATGTGTGTAATTATTTTAAAAAGAAAGCTTCCAATTGCTGTCCACAAGGTAAACTGGATTTCCAATGGACTAGTGATGAGGTCAGACGGTTAATGATTATTGTGTGGGAGGTGGCAGGGCCAAGGTCAGCTCCATGTCTCTGCCTGCTACCTCGTATCTTTAAGGTCCAAATGACTGGGTGTCTTTGGTAGATAAAAAGGAATACTCACTGCATTCGAAGTCCCTTGTCCTGGGTTCAGGGCTCAGCTCTGCTGCTAGTATGACCTTGGGCAAGTGATTTCACCCATCTGGGCCTTTGTTTTCCTCAACGTTCAGTTGAGTATGTTAGACTAGATGATCTCTAATGACTCTACCAGCACTAAATTCTATGCCTCTGTGAAATTCCCTGTTGTTCTCATTGGACTCAGCTCTTGTGAATGCCCTCTGGAGTTTCAGTTGGACATACCATTCTCTGTTGCTGGGTTCTAGACATGTTATTTTGCAGTAACTACTAAACAGCTGCTTAGCTTCCCAAAAGAAACCCTATGCAGAGACTCTCCGAGCAGCAATTATGGAAGTGTCGAACATCACATTTATATCACTTGAACTCCTAAGTGGCTCTTTTCTGAGCATCCGATGCAACAGGAGATATTTTATTATACTTTTGGAACTACTTAGAGGGATCTTTTTCCCCTGTCTTAATAAGCTACCCAGGGAATAAATTGTAGGGCCGTGTGCCGGTATAACTGTTTATTGCAAATTAAAACAAAACCAAAAGATAATTTAATGCAAAGATTCTGTATCTGGGCCCAATTTGAGGAGTTGATGGGAGTATTGCATTTCCTTTACTCAGTTTCTTCTGGAGAAGTTGATACTTTTATCATTGCAGTGATTGGATTCCTTGTAGGCGTCTAGTACCCTGGAGCAAGGCAGTTTAGAAAGGGGCCCTCAGTGCTGCGCTGAATAGAACATGGAGAGTTTTGTCTCTTGAATTGGGTTTATAGTTAAAATACTGAGTTTCCATCATGTCCTCTCTTCCCTCCTACCGCTCCCAGTTTGGATTGGTTAGATCCATTCAGCTAGATCTGATCAGTAGTGCTAGGAAGACTATGCTAGGATGATCCAAGTAGGATTATATTGGGCCCTCCCAAACTTATGTTATCCCTCAAAGAATTGGATTGGCTTTCTACTCAATTTATTTATTTATTTGTTTTTGGGTTACATGCTGATTACTATATAGACTGCCTAGGCAACTGGGTAAATAATGAGCTTTAGTTAGACCTGATAATTTCTCTTTATGCTGGAATTTCCCAACTTCTCAGCAATCCTGCCCCGACTGCTTGGTCCCCAGTAGATGTCTTCCCTGTCTCTCTCCACAGCCTCACCCCCTGAGGAACTTTGTTTGTGTCTGTCATGCAGGTTCTCCCAACTTCTGACGAGTCAGTGCAGACTTGCTGCCTGTTGTGCCATCGGGAGCGCAAAGACTGGGGAGGCCCTTCCCACAATGGGGAGAGGCTCCCACCTGACTTTGTGCCAACGATCGTGCAGAACCTGCTGGGAGAGATGCCTCTATGGATCTGCCAGAGCTGCCGAAAGAGTGTGGAGGATGAGGAAAGGAAGGCCCTTCAAGAACAGTCCCTGGCGGTAGGTATACTGTGTCCTACAACTACAGAGAAGGTGCCCATAAACTAGAATTTGTCCCAGTCTCAAGATGTGTGGGGGAAGATGTTGGAGATGCCTCAGAAAAGATCTTGTAGTTTCTGTTCTGAGGGGATATATGTCTCCTTATATATCCCCTCAGGTGACTTCTGTTGGATGACTCCACTGATCCATGCACCGAGAGGCTGGAGTCACTGTTTTGAGGTGGCAGCAAAACTCTGGAATCAGGTTTTGGAAAAAGGAGAGAGGACTAGGTGGCCTGTTGCTCCCTTGGGACAGTCTGTGAGAGCAGCCTGAAGGGCACAGCTGCATGGACTGGATGGCAGCAGCCCTGGCCCAGTAGCTGCTACCTCACAGAATGTTAGAGCTGGGGGGGACCTTGCAGGTCATCTAGACCAACCTCCTCATTTTACAGAGGAGGGTACTGAGTCTTATAAAGGTGAAGTGACTTGTCCAAGGTCACACGAGTAGTAAGTGGCAAGGTTGGGACTCAAAGCTAAGTCTTCTGAGACTTTTGACTCTCAAGTCCAGTACTCTTTCCACTGTACCGTGCTTCCTTCCTGTTTTTTCTGCTCAGTTCTGTAGCATCTTGAAAGGTAACCAGTACCTTATGGAGGCCCGAGAATGAGTTTTGAAGGCTTGGAATTAGCCAGATCAAGAAATTTCAAAGGACTAGCCTCATGAAAATACATAAAACAAAATCAAGCATGTGCTGTTGGGGGCCTCTTTGTTATAAAGCTTGGTGATCTGGCTCCTGCCCTGCTGACACTTATATCTGCTTTACCTCTCCCTTCCCTCCCTCCAAATTTTCTACCATTACCGGGCATTGTTTAGTTTTAGAGTGAGTGCCTGATCTGCTTTGTCAGTCCATCAATCCCGACTGTTCCCTCAAGGGTACTTGTCTTTCTGGGGGTGGGCTATTCTCTAAGTGGTCTCTTGTTTCCTTTTCACCAAGATTCCTGGCGCTCCTTTGACTCCTAGCTCAGCTTTCTGTCTACCTCTCGGGCCCGGCTTTATTTCTGCAGCAAGGCAGTGGGATGTTGATTTTCTTTGTTTCTTAGGATCATGGTAGATGTTGCTTGGGCCATGGCAGAGGGTTCCTGCAGGAGGGGCCTCCTTTCCTGAGAGACTGAAGGCAGAGGGAGCTGTTTCAGGAAGTAAGGTGCTTTGTGTTGATCATTTTTTTCCCCTTCCTCCAGGTCTCATTATCACACACGTCGTGCAAGTCACAGTCTTGTGGGGGTGGCTCCCACTCCTCTTCCTCTTCTTCTTCCTCGTCATCATCGTCCTCCTCCTCATGCCATGGGAACTCAGGGGACTGGGATCCCAGCTCGTTCCTGTCTGCACACAAACTCTCAGGCCTCTGGAACTCCCAGCAGGCTGGCGGTACCATGCAGGGCCCCTCGATTGGGGGCCCTCCTGCTACACCTGGTGAGTCTCAAGCTCACCAGAGCCCTCTCCCTCCAATTGGACCACCAGGCCCTTTGCCCTCTCCTACAGGAATAATTGGTAGAACAAGCTATGAAGTTTCTAGGTCCTGGCTAGCTATAGTGAAAGGGGGACTCACCTACCTTATATCAAATATACCTTTTATCAAATGACTGTAATAGCTGCACGTTACATGGGCTAATGGGATTATTAAAAGTAATGTCCAGATGGGAGAAGGGATTGGTGCAACAGATATATCCACCAGGAAACCAAGAGGGAGATCCCTGGAGATCTAACACCAGTATCACCACACACTGCCTTGATGATCTAGACAAAGGATATCCCTTCCTTGACTTCATTTTCCCTGTCTATAAAATGGGCATAGTGGCATTTTCTTTCTCTCCAGAGGAGATCAATAGATCAGATGGGCATCTTGGGGCTGGTCTTATTGTTAAGAGATTTGGGGTTTGGAAAATTCTTTTTAGACTCTCAGACAATACCATGAGGCCTAGAAAAAGCACATTATGGATCTGAACTGAGAAGCTGAGCTTAGCAAAACAGTGTTATGCTGAGAGTCTTTGGAAGCCAAGCTGTACTTTGCTCATATTTATTTTTGTGCAGAAGCCCACTGAGTATTCTGGGCTTATCTACCTCCCAGAGGTAGCCTGGAGGTGGCCTGCTTTGAGCTGGAAGAGTCAACGTATGAGGTGCCTAAGAAAGCCCTTTAAACTGCAGAGGAGAAATCCTCCTTTCCCTCTGCCTTTATTTCAGGTAACAAACATGCCAGTCCCACCTCTCCCTCCTCCCCCTGTCTCCAGATTGCATCAGCCAGCCTCCCACTTTGGGGGCCCCTGGGCAGAAGACCTGCCCCTACAGCTCGTTGCTCTCCTCTCTGGTGGTTTCCATTGGGGTCTTAAGAGGCTGTCCTCTGCCTACCTCACTCAAGTTCTGCAAAACACTTCCCAAGCAGTTTAAGACCATGTTAGGGAGACCCACTCCACCAGGTCTGTACCTGCTGCCAGGATTGTAGCAGAGGAGCAGGGGCCCAGCATGCCTAGCAGTAACTGCACTTGTGGAAGTGGAAATATTTCTGTCTCCTTGCCTCTTACTGCTACCTCTGGGCTGGACTTTGGTCCCTTTGGCTTGGAGATTGAGGCTTGCTCCTCACTATACCCCCTCTTCCTTGTTTGTGGTTCTTTTTTTCTTTTTGAGTCTTGCCAATTAAGAGATGGTAGAATTGGAACCTCTTTTCTCCACTTTGGCTCATACCAGCTTTCCTTGGAACCCTAGACATGGTCTGATCTCTGCTTCTTTATTGTTTCCTGATTTGAGGGAAGATGATACCTTTGCTCCTCTCCTTAGAGTCAAACAGGAAGGGATGGGGTAGTATCTACCTCTGAGGTCCCCCGGGCTGGGAGGAGCTCCTTTGGTGCATTCAGCCATCTTTCCAAGAGTGAGGCACATTCCAGACTGCCTGTAGCCAACTCAGAAACTGAACCTTGTTTCACAGCAGGGCATCTCTCTCTTGGCATTCTTCTTGCTTGTTGAATGATTTTAGGACCACAGTGCTTGGAATTCAGTCCCTCTTATATTATCTTCTTGCTGGAGGCATCACACTGCATTCCTTATCTCTGATTCCCTACCCACTGGTAGCAATACAACCTTTCTGATCTACTGTTCAAAGAGACACATCTCAGGACTTGTAAAACCTTGTGGGTGGACCATTTCTCTGCCCTTCCTTAAGACCGTTTCAGTCCCGAAGCTTAATTGCCCCGAGAAGATAACGCTCCCAGCTCCTGCGATGAGGATTCTTGGATGAAGCCTTGGAAGCTTTGAGAGATCACAAACTGGTGTTTCTTCTATTTAGGACTTTAAAAAAAAGTTAATGAAATCCATAGCATATTCATATATCAGCACCCTTCAGAATGGAATTGACCGAGGATATTTTTGGAGCCTACCAGTATGAATAGGGCATTCTAGGTTCTTTCTCCTTTGGTTACAGAGCTGCTTGGCTTGCTGTTGGGCAGAGAATCATTATAAAGATTCATGCCCAGTTCCGGAGCCTGATCTTTTTTTCTCTCCAAGTTTGGGAGAATGTGGAAGAGCTCTGACTATATCCAGGACTAACCCTCCTTTCATAAACTTGGCATTGATCCTCTACGTGCCTACTAGGGAAACAGTTTATCCTACAAAAGTAAAAATGATCGTTTATGCATTCCTTTCCCTGCCTCCCTTTCTGGAGGTGACTGGCTTCCCTTCTTCTCCTGACCTGCCTTGATACTTCTTCACTCCTGTCTGCCTGCAGGTGAGGCCTTCCACTCCTCTGAACATCACCGGCACTCAGACCTCACCGCCCCCCCCAACAGTCCCACTGGCCATCCCCAACCACCAGCATCACTGATCTCTGCTCACCCAGGACCCTTTGGATCTCCACCCCATGCCCACCTAACCCCTACTGCCCAGGCAGCATCTTTCCCCACACCTGTCCCCAACAATCATGCTCCAGTGCCCAAGACACCTTCAGAGTCACCTGCCGCTGCTGCTGCCATTGCTGCCCCACATAGCCCAGCACCATGTAAGAGCCCTCACCTATCCTCTGCCAACATGCCGCTTCTGAAGATGCCTCCTCCACTCTCAGGGTGTAATCACCCCTGCAACGGGCACTGCACGGGGTCTCTGGTCCCTCAAGCTGCCTCACATCAGCTTCCCAGCACTAACAGGTCAGTGGGTAAAAGCATCGGTGGACTTGCAGTACATGGTCAAGGGATGTGGAAATAACTCAGAGAATATTTGGGGGGACATTGGGGGGGGTATTCGTTGCAGGAAGCAAGAACTAGAAAATCAGAGGTGACTAGTATAATTTCTGAGATATAGTTGGGATCCTCAGAACTTTCCTTCCCCCAACCTAGGAGCTGTTAGCAGGATACCATTCTTTTTCTCTTTCATGGCAGGGATTAAAGTTCAGATTGGTAATTTTTGATATATAGAGGACCCTATTTTCATTTTGCTGATCTGTTACCTAAAACTCAGCCTTTGGCCCTGACCTCTGTGAGATAATAGTTGTAAATTACCATAAAGCATGGTGCTTGGTACATGGTATGGGCTGTATCAGTGTTAGCTATTACTGTAGCTGCTACTTGAGAAGTGAGTACCAAAACTTAACTTTCTTTCCCTCTCCTTCCCAGACCGAGTCCCGTGTGGCCCTTTTTGATTAGTTTTGTTTATCTTGAGACATCCTAAATATGTCACTATTGCCTAGGAAAATCCAGAGAAGTTGCTTCAGCTCTGTGACTCACTAGGGCTGGGGGATGGGCTTTCCAGACTTAGGGTGTCAGGGGTGTTAGGCAGTGAAACATGACCTGATGGGTTGTCCTTGGATATGGCATAGAAATGCTTCTCTGCCTTGCCTTGGCTTCTGCTAACATATCCTCACTTCTTGTCTTCCTACTGTGTGCAGAGACCCTGGATGCAAGGGGCACAAGTTTACAAATGGTACTGGCTGCCACCCGCCACAGTCATGTGATGCAGATGAGGGGCTGGGAGAGGATGAGGACAGCAGCTCAGAACGAAGCTCCTGCACCTCATCCTCCACCACTCAGAAAGATGGGAAATTCTGTGACTGCTGCTACTGCGAGTTCTTTGGACACAACGCGGTGAGTGAATCCTTGGAGACCAACAGGAGACGGGGAGAGGGAGCGCTTTAGTTAGCTGGGTCCTCTGCGTGGCTCTCTTCCCCCTGAGCTGCTACTCTGTGACAGCTTTGGATTGTCCCAGCCAGACTCAGGATCTGGGCTGAGTTCAGTGGAGTCTGCTGAGGGGAGAAGCTGATCTCTGAGCTGAGGCAGGAGTGGCGCCACTTGGCCCTTGCTTCTAGTGCTGGAAAGAAGAATGTTCTTATGTCTCACTACACAGCCTGCATTGGGGGCTGGAAAGGTGTGGGCTTCCCAAGCTTGGAGTTTAACATCAGGACGCCCCTCTTCCAGCCCCCTGCTGCCCCGACCAGTCGCAACTATGCTGAGATCCGAGAGAAGCTGCGCTCACGGCTGACCAAGAGGAAAGAGGAGCTGCCCCAGAAGATGGGCCTGGCAGGGAGTGGCCCAGGCGAACCAGCTGTGGACCATCGGGATGTGGATGAACTGCTGGACTACATCAACAGTACTGAACCCAAACCCCTCAACACTGCCAAGGCAGCCAAGCGAGCCCGTCACAAACTGAAGAAGAAGGTAGGTCTGAAAGGATCAGCTTCTACCACCCCTCACTTTTGAGAAATATTCAAGTACTTTTTTATGGATTGCTTCAGCCTGGGGTGGGCACAACTTACTTCAGTTCTATTTCTAAAACATTTATTAAATACATCCTTGTGCAAGGCCATGTAATAAGTACTGGAGACAGGAAGATAGATATGACACAGACCCTCCTCAAGGAGCTGAGCCATAAGGATTGGGGGTGGGGGTGGGGGTGGAGTTTAATTAATTAATGAAGCAAATAATTATGACATAAGAGAGAGGTAGATAAGTACAAAAGGAGAGGTCCCCATGAAGTTCTAGGACAAATTTGGAGAGAGAGGTCATTTTAACTTGGGTGATAGGGTATCATCACTGAAAGCTTTGTGGATGAAGTAGCACCTGAGTTGTGTCTTAAGGGCCTGGCCATTAGGAAGTGGAGTTGGGGTTGAAGAATAATTCATTACAGTAATGAAATACATCGTGAACAAAGACTTGGAGATGGACAAAGGCAGGACAAGAATGAGGAAGCAGGGGAAAGGTCTGTCGAATAGCTGAAAGAAGGGGAAGTAATAAGATGTTGGAGAGGGTTTGGACACAGAGGAAAAGGAGTTTGGGCCAACTCTCAGGGTATGAGGCAGTCTTGAGGAAATGCTAGAGAAAGGAAGAAAGAGCACGTTGCTGTCCTGGACTGGGGAGCACGAGCATCATTGCTATAAGGGCTTAGTGGGATTCTGTAGTTTGTCCCTAACCTTACCAGTCGTGATCATAATCTCATTGCCCAACTGTACCATGCCACAAGTAGCAAATAGCTCTGAGTCCTGGGAGATTTGCATCTTCAGGCTATAGCTCAGTTGTGATTCCAGTCAGTCAGGGTCTGTTCCTAGGGCAGCAGAAATGATTGTGTCTTTCTCTAGCCCAGGGTACTTCTGGGGTATTTCATGGAAGCTCAAAACAGAGACTAAGGAGAAAGATAAAGGAGATGTGTATAGAAGTTCTTCATTTTCCAAGTAGATCCAGCAGGGTAGGAAACTTAATGCCTGGTCTCTAAAGCTGCTTCACTGAATTGCAGGCTAGTCCAGTAGGTGAGATTCTATAATGTCTGCTTGAGGTATGTTGTCTCAGAGCCTAAGAGGGCACCTCACCTTGTGCCTCTCTCTAGGATGTGGTCACTATTTTCTCTCTGGCAGCAAGTTCTTTTCTGACACAGAAGGGCTCATCTAATTGGAGTGGAAGCTCTCCTGGTTTTTCTGTTTTCTTTGAATAGTGGTTCGCTAGTAGGACTCCCACACAGTGCTCTGGTAATCTCTCTGTTGACCCACAATAAAGGCGACTTGATCAGATATCATTAAAAGCTAGCACATTTAATAATATGCATAACTTTTATTGTCCTGCACTGTAATTAGGCATAGATGGCAAGCAATTCAGGTGAATTGCCACGATTCATATTACTTTTATTTTTTAAAAATAATTTTTATTATGACCTTAACCCTTTGATCAAAGTCTTCTAATACCTTACCCTTGTGTAGAAATGAACCTGACATCTTGAAGACTGTGCCAGGGGACCATAAGCTCAGGCAGGCCCTTGAACGTTTAAAGCTTGGTAATATCTTGAGATTGGGGGCTGTAGATAGCAGGCCAGTCCTGAGTTCAAGGATAGATAGTTATGTTTTATGCCTGAGGAAACAGAAGTAGTTGAGTTTCTTTCTCCAACCTGGGAATATATTGTGTCTGTGGTCTCAGGACCAGTCTGGCTAAGTGTGGAGAAGCTCCTTCTCACAAGGTTGACTATAGGTGATGACTTTTTTTTAAACCACAGTAAATCATGAAGACAGTCTGCCAAGGCATACATAGAAGAATCTGGTATACATTAATGAAGGGACTACTAATACCTACAAAATCATAGATTCTTAAAATATAAATAGGAACTGAAACAAAAATACCTGATGTAAACAGAGAAGCACAGAGCATGCATGTTGGGGGTGGAGGAGTTATGTAGAGAAAAGTCCAGTTTGGCTGAATCATAGAGCAGTGCCTGGTTGTGGAAGGCTTTGAATAATGGACAGAGGAGTTTGAACTTATTCGGTAGGCAATAGGAAGGTCCTGAATATTTTTACTCATATATATACATATACATACACACGTAAATATACAAACACATATGCATATATACACATGTGTGTATATATGTGTATACACACATACACACACAGAGGATAAATTGGAGATAATCTCAGAGGGAACACCCTAGCATTAAGAGGAATCAGGAAAGGCTTCTTGTAGGAGGTGAGATTTTAGCTGGGGCTTGAAGAAAGCCAGGGAGGCAAGAAGATGGAGATGAGGAGGGAGAGAATTTTAAAATGCTCACTGAGGAGATGGAGTGTCCTGTGGGAAGAACAACAAGGATGCTAGTGTCACTGGATCTTAGAGTAGTGGGAGTAAGAGATAAGATGGCTGGAAAGATAGGAATGTAGCAGGTTATGAAGGGCTTTGAATGCCAAACAAGATTTTATATTTGATCCTGGAGGTAAGAAGGAGCCACTGGAATCTATTGAATAGGAGTCTATAAACTTTATGGAGTATGGACAGGAACGGGGACGAGACTCGAGGCAGGGAGACCAACCAGAATTCTTACAGTAATCCAGGCATGAGAGGATGACGGTCTGCACCAGAGTGGGGACAGAGTTGCAGGAGAGCAGAGAGAGAGTCTATACAAGTGTCTGTACAAAGGTCGAATGGGCAGGACTTGACGACTGATTGGATATGGGGAGGGAGAGAGTAAGGAGTTGAGGATAACAGCAAGGATGACACAAATATCTGATCTTTGTCCATTCACATTTGTGTCATTTAAAAATGTTGCTGTTAATGTACTATATGCCCTTTTAATGTGTACTTTCCATTATACATTCGATTCCTACCAAAAGGGCATTTTATAAATGTAGGCAAAATAATGAGAATTTAATCAGACTGAAGCTTGCTAAGAAAGGAGTGGGTGGGATTGGTGATCTCCAGCTGGGAATATTTAAGGAATACTGATTGCTTTAGGGATATAGCTTGCATGAGAGTGTCTTATTTTAACATTACAAGGATACGTGACCCCTAGGTACAGTCTTCACTTGATAGAGAATACAGCATTACTGCACCTTAGTAGTTGGCCTTTGACAGACTGAAAAAAATTCACCACCTGCTAGCCAACCTTCTATTTCCGTCTCTTCACATTTAGTTAGATTGGTCCTCTGAAGAGAGATTAGTCACTTGGCCTATACTTTAAGCCTTTCCAGCTTGGTCAGACTTGCCAATACTTGAGTTCTGTCACCATAGCTTCTGGGAATTTGAGGATACTTTTACACCACAGTTAAGCGTCTAAGATACTGAATGGAGGAACAGCTTTACCGTACAGTCTAAAAAATAATCTCGTTTAAGCTCCCCCTTTGGGAGAAAAAGATTTTAGTTGATATCTTTGGTTTATTACCTAGATTTCCCTCTGTACTCTATCCTTTCCCCTCCCCACTTCTGGAAAACTATCTCTTATAACAAAGAATTATTTTTAAAGAAATAAGAAAGAAATTCAGCAAAACTGATCAGTGAATAGGAAAAAATATGCCGTTATGTTCAGTGTTTCACATCTCTGGATCCCCTACTTCTGCAAAGACATAGGAGGAGGTGTTTTGGGGGCCAAGCTTGTTCTTTGTAATTTTGTAGCATTTGTTTTTGATTTGTGGTGGTGGTGATTTCCATTTACATTGTTGTAGTCATTGCATATATTTTTCTTGACTCTGCTTACCTCACTTTACATCAGTTCATGTAAGTTTTTCCATGCTTCTCTGTTTTCATCATACTAGTCATTTCATATGGAACAGTAACATTCCATTTCATTCTTATATTACAGTTTGTTTAACTTTTCTCCAATCGATGGCTAGCTCCCCTAAGATCATCAGTGCTTCTTCCCCTCACCCCGTAACCAGCTCCGGGTCACTGTGTATAGCTTTTCCTTTGTTGTATTTTTAGGTTCCCTGGATTAACCAATACTCTTCTCTTCGTCATGTTACGTGAAGTGTATTTGCCTTTAATTATATAGCTCCTTTTTAACCAGACTAGTATTCCTTTGGTGTTGTGTTTTGCCTTCCATTAGAAACTCTCAGCTGGGTCCTTGATTACCCAAATGTCTTCATTCCTTTCTTAACACTAGGCCTATCCGTGTATATCTAATCTTTGGATTCCCTCCAGTTTGTCTGTCTTTTTACGGAGGTGTTCCCAGAAACTGAATGAGGAAGCCAAGTGAACTCTTCATTGTCTCTTTTCAACTGCACTTTACTTCTTGGGCCTTGCCCAGAATTACAGCTACTTTTAATAAAAGATCTCACTTTATTGGTTCTTTATATACATCTAATCATACATCCGTATACATAGACATGCTTACCTAACTTGCATATCAATTTAGCTGCCTTCCATATTTCTGATTCTCAGACTGCACATGGAGAAGGTTTCTTTGTCCAGCAGTTGTACTACTATCTTTTTGGCTCTTAGTTCTTGTCCTCTTAGACTTTGAATATATGTAGCACTTTGCCAATCCTGTCTGCTCATCAAACAACTATTGACACTAAATTTTTTTCTGTGTTAGAGTTGATAGAAGGGCTTGATGTAGCTTGGCTCCAATCAGCCCCTCTTTAGGGGCAAAGGGTTGGGTGAGAGGATATAGATTCAGGAGTGGTGGGCACCTTAGCAGTCATCTTTTCCAATTGCTTCGTTTTATAGATTAGGAAACCAATTCAGAGCAGTGATGTGAATTGCCAGAGGTTACACAGGTAGTAAGAGAAAAACCAGTATTTAAATCAAAACCCTCTGGCTCCAAATCTAGCCCTCTTTCAACCACCTTGTGCTAGGCTCTACACTTACTTTTTCTCTTTACTTGGCAGCCACTCTGGGGCCACTGAACTCTCTGTAAGACCATTTTACCCCAAAATGAGAATTAGAGCCTCGTGCTATATTGAAATAACTTCTTGCAGTCATCTTCTATGGCCTCCTTCCACTTTTACATGATAACTTTCTTAAAATAGTTCATATAACACCCAGAGAAGTAAGTTTTATTATCTTCATTTTACAGGCAAGATAACTAAGATAGTGAATTGATTTGCTTGAGACAACACAGCTTATATGTGGAAGAGTCCCAGGTCTCTTAATTCCAAGGTCAGCACTTTTCTCATTCCTTCCGTGTTCCTCATGTGATTGTCAGTATGATGCTGTCCTTGTACGATTCTTCTCTCTTCACATCATATAAGCCTCAATTGCTCCTTCTCGCCTTCATGTAAGATGCCACTTTTCACTGAGCATTATATGTGCTTCTCTAGGTCTGTCTTGTATTTCAGATTTGCTTTCTTCCTACTTCATTCATCTTAAACACTCATTAGGCATAATGCTGTGTGCATTGAACTTAGTGCTAAGGAGACACAAAGTTTAGATAAAACATAGAACAGTCCCTTGTCTCATGGAGTTTGTTATAACTTAGCTATATGACAGGTGTAGAGACAACTATCATACAAATAATCATTGCATTAGGAAGTTGCATACAGTCTTTTGTATGATCTGAGCAGGAAAATGTCATTACCAATTGGAAGGTAGAATAAGGGAAGGATTTCTGTAGAGGGTTACCTTTGAGTTGATTTTTGAAGGATGGATAAAGAATTGGACAGGAAAAAAGGGAGAGGATATTCCAGGGAGAGGGAACAGCAGCCTTAGCAAAAGCATGGAGGCAGGAAAATATGAGGAATATATGGGTAATCAGATACCCTGTGAGCGCTGAAGGGTTTTAAGTAGGGGAATGTGTTAATTAAATCCATGTAGAAGGAAGATTATTCAGATAGTAGCATGAAGGATGGGTTGGAGAGGTAAAAGTAGAGGTGAGAAGGCCTGTTAGGAAGCTATTTCATTAGTTCCAGGCAAGTAGGAGTCAGGGCTTGAATGAGATCAACGGGAAGAGAGAAGGGACAGATGCAAGAGGTGTTATGAAGGAAGAATCTGCAGGGCTTGGAAACTGGAGATGTGAGGGAGGGAAGAATCAAAGATAACTCCAGATTATGAACAAAAGCAATGGAGTAAATGGTGATGCAACTAACAGAAAAAAGTGAAGTCAGGTGAGAAAGCAGGTCTTGAGGCTTTGGACCTACTGAAGTTTTGGGACATCCGGGTGGAAATGTCTGGTGGGCAGTAGGATGCTGGTCAGGAGCTCAGAGGGGTCAGATCTGGATACAGATTTGGAAGATGTTTCAGTAGGCAAATGATGGGTAATTAATGGGAATTAATGAGGTTGCAGATGGAAAAGTTGTAGAAAGGACATGTAAAACCTTGGGAGACACACTTTTTTCTCAAGGGTATGAGGAGCCTGTAAAGGAAGGTGAGCTAGGAGCATGTGTTGTCACTAAAGCCAAAAGAGTATCCAGTAGGAAGGGGCAGTCGGTGGAGTCAGAAGCTGCAGAGAAGACAGAGGATGGAGAACAGAAATAAGACCATTGTAATGGGTTCCTATAGTCATTGGTGATCTTGGGAGGAACAGTCTAGTAGAGACAGTAGCCATATTTTAAAAGATTGAGGAGAGTGAGGAAGTAGGGATTTAGGGTATAGATAGCTTTTTCAGTAAGTTTGTCCAGAGGGGAGAGAGATGGGATAAGAGTGGGGAGATTGGATCTTGTTTGTATTAGGTATGAAGGAGCCAGTGAGGAGGGACAGGGAGAGACTGAAGATGAACAAGCTTAGTACAGTCACAGTCTGCTCTCTGAGTAACAAAGGGCTTCTCTGAGAGATTGAGTTTGTCCTGTCACATAACCTTGAAAATTGAGGTCTCAATTAGATACCCAATGCCGTTTTGCCTTAGATCTGGCTTCTTTGAGTTTTCCTTCACGTTCTGACTGCCAGAAGCAAATATCCATAAAGAACCTAAATCATAGATTTGTAGACTGTATGAATCTGGAAGGAACTTTAAGGATTACCTAGTCTAGTTTGTTCATTTTACAGGTCATGGGATCATAGATTTCAAGCTAGATGTGACCTCAAAGCTCTCTAGTCAGACTCCTCCTTTTATAGATGAGCCCTAAGAGGCTTGACTTGCTCAAGGTCACAAAATAAGGTTGAGCTGAAACTTGAGCCAAAGTTGATGTCCCTTGACTTCCAGTATTTCCACTATGCCACACTGAATCCCTTGGAAGAGGATAGCACCGTTATGTTCATTCACTTCATTCAGCAGTCATTTATTTAGTGTTTGCTGTGTGCAAGATCCTGTGTTAGGTGCTAGTATAGATATAGAGATGAGTAGGTTCTAGTATAGTGGGAGGGTCTTGAAGATAGGGGCATAAATAACTACACCAGGATTTAAGATGTAATACAGGCCAGAGGAGGGGAGGATTCTTTTGAGGCTCGAGGCATCAGGCTATTCTTCCTGGAGAAGGCTGGCATTTGAATTTGACTTCTTCTCTGGGAAGATACCCAGGACCAATCTGCCTTAAAGCTCACTTCGCTAAGCTTTGGTTTCTCAGCTATTAAAGGAGGTAGGTATGTATGAGTAGTTTCTGATGTCTCCTTATTATAGTCAGCGTTTCTGATCAGTGGCACTGACATTTTGCTCTGCATAGGTCCGTGAGCTCATGTAAATGCTCTTGTGCTTCCTGGCCTAGAGTGGAAAGAGATTTGAACCTGGATTCTTGTCAGTTCTGTCACTTACTGGTCCTGTGACCTTCAAAAGTCCCTGAACTTCTGTGAGTCTCCATTTTCTCACATATAGAGTGGGGATAATAATCTCTATCTTGCTTACTACCTAGGACTGGATGAGCTAATGGATGCTAAAAGGATTTGTAAATTGAAGCCCCTGGAGCTATATTAGGAGGTGGCCTGGAAGGGCTTATGAGTGGTTCTAGGGGCAAGTTAACTCCCTTACTCTGAGGAATGGCCTGCTGGAGACTTTACCTGATTCCGGTGGGCACTGGTGGGCCCTTAATTGAAGGCAGCCCGGCACAGTGGATAGAGAGCTAGTCTTAGCATGCAGAAGACCAGGTGCATAGGAGGCCTAACTCTGACACCTCCTGGTTTTGTGACCTGAGGAAAATCATTTCAGTGCCCCACACATCTTTAGTAGTTGCAACAAAGATGCCGATCTGCTTGGTGGCAGAGTACCCTCCCAGGGGGCTTCTTACTCAGATAAAATCATTAGGTCGGGGGAAAAAATACAGCAGTACTAAACTGGACTGTATACCTGACCTCTTTGTACTCCTGCCATTGTGTAGCATGCCACAAGGTGGCATACTAGCATCCCTAGCTCCATTACTAATTGTTACTGAAGCTACACGTAAATGATTATTGGATTAATTTCGTGCATTCTGCACACATGGATTTTGGATCATTGAAAAAACTCAGGTAACCTTGAGTTAGATTTCCCTCATCACGCTAGGCTGGTTTCCTTTGCAAAGCTGTTAATCTTGGTGCTGTTGTTGAAGTGATAATGAAGGCAACAAGATGGCGGTCTGTGTCTGTGCTTTCTGTGGAGGGATGAGGATAAAGAATCTATGCCCTTTTATCCCCTTACGCGAAGGAAGCAGAACCTTTGGGGTGTGTAGCCTTTTAGCTTTAATTTTACTCTTCCTTCCTTCCTTAGGATGTAGCTTTTAGCTCTCAGAAGTCTGTGAAGTAGATTAGAAGTCCTATCTTAATGTTCCCTTACATATTTGTTTTTATTTAGTGTGCCCTTAAGAAAAAATCCCAGATCACTCTTGTCTTCATTGATTGGCCAACTGTAGGTCCCAGGCCGAGCCTCACTTGGTCATTATTTGTGCCCTGAGTGGCTCCTCCTGAATGGAAATAGTGATTGTTTCTGTTTTTACCAGAAACCCTAAAGTTTTTCCCCTCCCAGATTTTTTTTTGTGGCATTTTTTTTTGACTAGGTAAAAGAGACCATTCTCTCCGTCCTTTCTTACCTAGCCATAATCACCGATTGGGCATTGCCCCAGTCAGACTGAGACCTGTCCAAGACCTTAACTTAAAAAAGCCGAAGCCTCCCACTGCATCCAGGGTCATCTCCAGCCGTCCCAATCTGTATCTTGCCACTGGACCCAGATGGTTCTGGAGGAGAGAGAGGCTGGTGACTTTGCACAGCCCTCCCCTCATGTATTTAGTGTGGCTGTTTTTAAAATGCTTTCACATAAATGAACTCACTTAAAGTCTTAGTATCCTAAGTGACTGGAGGTTGGCTGTTCTATCTGGTGTGGCAGGGTCAGAGTCAGCTCCATGCTTATCACTTCAGTCACAAATTGTACCTACTGAAAATCTTTGGTAAAAAGCCAGCTTTATTGTAGTGGGAGGAACACTGGATTTGGAGTCATAGAGCTAGATCTGAAGGTTCATCAGAAGCCCTCTACTGCTAGTCCTTGAAAGAAATGGAGGCCCAGGAAAGTTGTGACTTTTCTAAGGTCACATAAGTAGTAAGTGTAGGAGGTAGGATTTGAATCCTGGCCCACAGACTCCAGAGCTAGAGTGCTTTCCACTGTACTGTCGTCTCAGATCCTGAATTTGAATCCTGACTCTATTGCTTTCTAGTTGTGTGACTTTAAGCAAGTCATTTAACCTTTATGGGCTTCAGTTTCCTCATGTGTAAAGTTGGAAGGTAGGACCATATGACTTCTTTCCGTCACTAAATTCTATGACTTCTCTAGTCCAACATCTTCATAGCAGAAATCCTCTATAGCACCTGTCCTCTGTTTCAGTGCCTGCATTACCTGAAAATTCACCAGGCCTCCGTGAGGGAGGAAAGGGCAGTAGATATTATTTCCATTTTAGAAATTAAAAAGCCAAGGCCTAATGAGATTAAGCCATTTGTCTAAGGTTCCTTGGTATTCCTCCCTGCAATCTGAGACATCTATGTCTATATCTATATCTGTATCTATATCTGCACACACACACACACACACACCCTTTCTGTGCCCAAAGCAGTTTTACATCCTGCATCTCATTTTAACTTCACAATAGCTCTGTGAGATTAGTAAGACAGGTATTATCCCCTTTTTATAGTCAAAAGAACCTCCTATTTCAGTCAAGTCAGTCAGGAAGAAGCATTTCAGTACTTCCTCTGTACCAGGTATTGTGCTAAGTGTCAAGGGTACAAAGAGAAGCACACCCCCAAAAAAAACCCACCAAAAACAAAACAAAAAAAACCAAATCCGTACTCTCAAGGAGCTCACAGTCTAATAGCAGTCTAATTTCATCCCTTTCCTTACTTCAGATCTCTGAAGTAGGTAGTACAGATTTTATTTTCCTGCCTTCATAGATGAGAAAACAGGCTTGGGGAAGGGAAGTGAACTTGCCCAAGGTGATATAGCTAGGAAATGGTAGAGCTGGGATTCAGACTAAGACCAGACCTCTTTGCCTTTTGTCCCACAGCTAATTAGGGACTGACACACTACAGCCGGAGAGGTTTTATGAACCAGATACTCAAGTTTCTGTCATGGTTCACATCTCAGCCATGATGTAAGCAGTTCTAGCAAGGCCTAAACCAAGTTACGGGTGATACTGAAATTTAGTAGAAGGCTAATAGAGGAATGGCCATGTTTTGTTAAGGCTGCACGAGGGATATAAAAACACATGTGAAAATGGGGTCATGTATATACAAGCAAAACAAGTCTAATCTTTTTTCCATATGACAGACCTCCAAATAATTGAAGCCAGCTATTATGTCTCCCTCAAGTCTTTCCTTCCACGGGCTTAAATATCCCGTTTCTTCAACCTATCATTAGGAATTTGTAGCCCTTTACTAATTTTGTTGCCTTCTTCTGGATGCTTCTGTACTGCCAATGCGACATTCACAGCACTGACTGGTGGCTATGAATATGCTAGTGTAGTTCTGAATTGCAAAATATAATACTCTCCATACAGAAGGCAGAACCAAACATTTATTCAGATACCAGAAAACCAAATCCCAACACCAGAAAGCCAAATCTGTCACAGCAACAAAGAAATCCATACGCAATAATAATGCAGGGGGCACCGCCATCCCAAAGCCTCCCCCCCGCCCCCCAGGCCCTCCCACAAACACACACTGCTAGCTTTGGGCTTGCCCGCTTCCTCTCTCTCCCCCAGCTCTAACTGCTCTCAACAGTTTCCTCCCTCTCAGCTCTGTTCCACCCATTCAGCAAGCTCCTCCTACTACAGGCTTCATGTGACTTAAGCAGGTCACATGGGCCTATTAATGTATGGGAAGATCTTCAGATTTACATTACCATTAAGCAAAACTACATTAACAATACAGCTCCTGAGTTTAGTTACGTCCTTCTTAAACTGTGGTTCCCAGAATGCAGTACTCCAGATATGGTCTGGTGATAATCACCTTCTTAGTCCTGGATGCTGTCTCTTTCAGTGCAGTCCAAGATTGCATGATTGTTTTGGCTTCCACATCATGTTGCTGACTCACTGAACTTTCAGGTCCACTAAAACCCCAGATATTTTTCAGACAAACCTCTGTTTAAATGTCTCCCCCATTTCAAACAGAACACTAGCAAAACTTAGCACTCTTAGGAAAATCACCACATACGGTTCCAAGGTCACTGTTCTCATTTTTTCTGAGGTGATCTCCCCTATGCTCTGTTTTGAGAGGAAATGGTTAGAATGACGTTGATAGTGGGAAGGTAGTTGGATCTGTCATACTCTTGTGGCTTATGTGCTCTGTGGAAGACCTGATGCCTACATAGTTTCAGATTGTCTAGTTCCTCAAGGCCTATAGGCCCAAGACTCTGTTGAATAGTGGAAACCCTTCCCATATCAGATGGAGCTCTAGGGTTGTAAACACTTTGCCCTGGACAGTTGGTATACCCTTAGTATGGAAAAGGAAACTCACCCTCTGCTGTTACTTAGACCTGGATATGCTCCCCTCCCCTTATTCTCCTCTGTCAGGGTCTCAGTTCTTTCCATCCAAACTATTTGTTCTTCCTTATATACTAGGAGCTTGAGTAACAGGGAGTATCCTGCCATGCCAGCTACCTATAAGGTCACAAGCACAGTGACAGTCCAGTGTCACAGTTCCATATATATGCTGCAGTTTTAAGCACTGTATAATTACCCTTTCTCACATTTTGATTACAAATATTCTCAGATCTTGTGATCTGCATTCTTTTGTGGTTATTTTTTAATGAGGAAAAAAAAGTTTTTATTACAAGGTCGCCTAAGAGGTGTAAGGGAATTCAGATGGGAAAAAAAGTATTAATTGATGATAACCTATGAAAGCCAGTTTAACAGCTCTTTGTGCCAGGCTGAACTGGCTAGTTATACATTAAGGTCAATGGTTTAAGGCCCTAAAAAGCAAATTCCTTACAAAAGAAAATTTTAAAATAACAACCCAATATGGTTTCTAATATAGTAGGTGATGTGCCATGCCTTATCTCCTCAATTTATTTATTTTTGCCAAGTGAAAATTTTTGTATTTTGTTTTTTTCCAATTATATAATAATTTTTAACATTCTTTGTTTTTTTAAATTTTGAGTTACAAGTTCTCTTCCTCCATCCCCTCCCCCCTCCTTGAGAAGGCAAGCAGTTTGATAGAAATTTTTTCCCCCTTTTTTTTTTATTATAAATTTTTATTTTTAGTTTACAACATTCGGTTCTACATAATTTTGAGTTCCAGGTTTTCTTCCCTCCCTCCCCCCTTCCTCCCCAAGACGGCATGGAAAAAAAAAAAGGAGGGGGGGAAGGCTAGCATGAAGTGTGCCTCAATCTGCATTTATACTTCATAGTTCTTTCTCTGGATGTACATAGCATTCTCCATCGTGAGTCCTTTGGAGTTGTCTTTGTACCTTGTGTTGCTGAGAGGAGCGAAGTCTGTCAGGGTTGGTCCTCACAGAATCCATATATCTGTGGTTGTGTATAATGTTCTCCTGGCTCTGCTCCGCTCGCTCAGCATTATGTCGTGTAGGTTTTTCCAGGTTGTTATGAAGTCCATATCATCCCCATTTCTTATGGCATAATAGTATTCCATTACCTTCATATACCACAGCTTGTTCAACCATTCCCCAGTTGATGGGCATCCCTTTGATTTCCAATTCTTAGCTACCACAAAAAGAACCGCTATAAATATTTTTGCACATATGGGTCCTTTTCCCGCTTGTGTGATTTCTTTGGGATACAACCCTAGAAGTGGTATTGCTGGGTCAAAGGATATGAACAGGCAGTTTTCAGAGGAAGAAATTAAAGATATCTATAGGCATATGAAAAAATGCTCCAAATCACTACTGATTAGAGAAATGCAAATCAAAACAACTCTTAGATACCACATCTCTCCTGTCAGATTGGCTAAAATAAAACAGGAAAATGATAAATGTTGGAGAGGATGTGTGAAAATTGGAACATTGTTACATTGCCGGTGGAGTTGTGAGCTGATCCAGCCATTTTGGAGAGCAATTTAGAACTATGCCCAAAGGGCTATAAAAGTTTGATAGAAATTATACATGGATCTTCATTGTTTTCAAGGATTACTCTATGTTCTGTACTCATCTCTGTGTTCTCAAAGGTAGCGATGCATATCATTATCAAAACAAGTCATTAGAAGATATGAACAAAATAGTATTGAATCAATTCCTAATAAACTGTTATAAAGCTAAACTCTCCTACCTGGCTCCTACCTGCCTTTCCTGGTTCATTGTGCATTATTCTCTGCATTATATTGCAGCCAGAGTGAACTCCTGGCTGCTTTCCTTATCCATGATGCTACAGTACTCATCATGTGTCACATTTGTCCTGGCCTTTTCACAGGCCTAGAAAGCATTCTCTCTTCACTTCTGCCTTGTAGAATCCTTGGCTTCCTTCAAAGCCTAGCTCAAATGCCAAGCCTATCCTAATCTCCTTTAGTTGCTAGCACCCACTCCCTCCCAGATATTACTTTGTGTATACTTTTATGTATTATTTATTTTTAGGTGTATATGTTGTATCCCTTCAGTAGAATGTAAGCTTTTAGAGGGCAGAGAAACTGCCTTTGTTTTGGTCTGTGTCCCCCCAGTGACTACAGTACATAGCAATTAATGCATTTTGAATGAATGAAAGAGAATTGACTCCCAGGTATCCTGACCTCAAGTCCCATTTCATTACCACTAGAGTGGCTCTCCCAGCTAACTCTGCATTTTGTATTTTCAGGAGAAGGAGAAAGCCCAGCTGGAAGCTGAGGGCTCTAAGCGTGCTGATCGCAGCTCCATGGCTGGTCGGGGTGCAGAACCATCAGGGGAGAAGCTCTTGGAGTGGCCCCAGCTTGAACTGGAGCGGGTCAACAGCTTTTTGACCAGTCGCTTGCAGGAGATCAAGAATACCATCAAGGAGTCCATCCGAGCCAGCTTCAGTGTTTATGACCTTAATCTGGATGTGAATGACTTTCCTAAGAAGGCAGCCATGCTAGAGCAGAGGGACCTGCTTTCCCGCCTCAATGGCTCATCTGACCTGCAGGAGATTGGCCTAGATCTCTCACCTTTGACTTTGGGTTCCTCCCAGAACCACACACTACACTCCCCCAGTGATCTGGGCCCACCCCAGGATGAGAGAGTGCCTCTTCCCCCACCTCCCACCACTGAGAATGGGCTGCTTAAAAGACTTAGTGCTGTGCCCAACCTTTCCCGGATGATCTGGGTTCAGTCCCCAAAGGCTGCTGACACAGCCCCTGAAGGGCTGGGCCGGAATGTGAAGGATGCAGTCTCCATCAATGGGCCTGAGCTCCCTGAGCCGCCACCTGGAGGAGGGGGTAGGCAAAAGAAGAATAAGAGGCAGAACAGTCAGGCCAAGAAGAGCGAGACATATGTAGTACCTGGGCATCAGGCCAAGCTGGAGAGTCCCCCAACCAAGGGACAGGCTTCAGGAGCCAGGCAACCTGCCAAGGGCCCGGAGACCCCAGAAGGGCCCCGGGGGAGCCGGTCAGGACAGAACTGGACTTGGAGCGCCAAGGCTGAGAAAGGAAGCTTGTGGAGAAGCCGGAAGAGTGAGGCCAAAATGGACAGGCCAGAGCAGGAATCCGTGCAGCCTCCTGGCCCAGGCCATGGGCCACTTGGGAGCCCAGCCGGCCTGGGAGCCTCACCACAGACCAAGGGAAAGCACAGGAAGAACCGGAACAAGATGGAAAAATCTACCACCTCTCTGGGTGAGTGAAAAAAAGAGCGAGGTGACATTCTACATTTTTTTTTAGCCCTTTTCCCCCACGTATCACCTTAGGAAAGGTGTATTCTGGCTTTGAATTTCAGTTTGGATGAGTTGGGGGACTTGTCAGAATATGAAGCTAAACACCATCCCGCCCTGTTCCAGCAGTGCCTCTCCCTCCTTCCATGCCTAAAAGGCCACGTGTTGACCCTGAACTGGCTCTATCACAAGAAAAACCTCTGTCTTGAACTTTGTATTTGTCCGTGAGGCAGGCATGATAGGTTGTAAGTCCTTGTCGGGGAGTGGTTGGGGAGTCCTAGGCTAGAAGAAATAGCCATTTCTTGGGTAAGCTGTACTTTGGGACCGGGAACTAGATGGTGGTGCTGAGTGGCTTTGGGTATGTGTTGCTAGATGATGTGTTCCTGCCCAAGGATGTTGATGGAGTAGAGATGGATGAGACGGACCGGGAGGTGGAATACTTCAAGAGGTAGGTGGGGAAAGGGATAAAATCCATGGGGATATCCTGGATCTCAGGGCCTATCACTGCCTTCTCTATGTAAAGTGAATGCCTAGGACCTTGGCTCCACCAAGAAACTCTGGTGAACTAGTTACCTCCATCACTGTTTAGACCCTGGAGAGCTACTGAAATTTTAGAAGTCCTTGTTAGGGAAACCTGATGAGAACCTTTCTGTTCTAGCTGATACTGTCCCGAAGTTTGTGTGCCACCTGTGTTGTCCTTTGGGTGATAGTGAGTTGGAAGTATAGGGAGAGCCCTCCTATCCCATCTTGTGCTGCAGTCAGGATGATTGGAGTGGACTTTATTCCTCTTTCCCCATTCTCTCCTCTGTAGTCACTTAATGTTAGTTGAATTGATTCTAGTGTTCCCAAAGTTGGCTTAGTTACTATTTTGTTTCCAGAGTACATGACAGGGAAAAGAGTGGGATTAGGTGGGGTATCTGTGAGGATCCAAGTATTAGTAGTTGTCCTGATTTTTCCCTTAAGTCCTTGGACATCTGTGACTTCTCACTGAGTGACCACACATATCCCAGTTATAAGTAGCTCCCATTGACTGGGATCTTACTCTTTTCTGGTCCATTAACAAGGAACACCTTGGCCAGCTTGGGTGGCCCCTGACTAGGGAGCCTTGTTTAACCTGAGATTTTGGGGGGTTATTTCTGGCCTTTTATTAATCCCCTATCCCACTTCCTGCACTACCCCCAGATCTCACCCTCCTGGAAACCGGAGCAGATGAGTGCACAAGTTTTGCAGTTTCCACCTCTTTGACATAGGAGGGCATTTCCAGATTGTAGGATTTGGAGTTGGAATATACCTTAGAGATCATCTAGCCCAACATTTCCCGCAGCAGTGAGTGGTGGCCCTGGGATTTGTTACCAGGTCTTTTGATTCATGGGCAGCTAGATGGCACAGTGGATAGAACGCCAGGCCTGAAGTCAGAAAGACTTGTATTCCTGAGTTCAAATCTGGCCTCAGATACCAGCTGTGTGACCCTGGGCAAGTCACTTCACCCTGTTTGCCTCAGTTTCCTCATCTGTAAAATGAACTAGAGAAGGAAATGACAAACCACTCCGTATCTTTGCCAAGAAAACCCTAAATGGGATCCTAGAGTTGGACATGACTGAACAAGTGAAAACTGACTCCATATCTGGTGCTCTTTCCAGTACATCCCATTACCTGATGTATGAAAAGAATGTGGGGAAAGTGGTGCTGATGGTTTGGGGTGGAGGGCAAGTGTATCAGACTATTCTGATCAGTTTGGTTTTCATCTTAGTTGTGGAGAAACCACAGCATGGCGTGATGGGAGGAACAGAAGGGAGCCTCTGGTTTTTGTCTTTCCTGCCAGGTTCTGCCTGGATTCTGCAAAGCAGACTCGTCAAAAAGTGGCTGTGAACTGGACCAACTTCACCCTCAAGAAGATCACTTCCAGCGCAGCTCAGTGAGGTGTGGTGGGGGAAGGGTATTGTGTGCCTCAGGGTGTGCCACATGGGGCAAGGGGGAGGAGAGGGGGGGCTTCTCCTCCCCATTTACCCACTCCTCTTCCCAGACACTGCCTCACTGTGTCCTCTGTCCAGGCCTGGCCTGGCTATGGGAGGCCTCACGTGCACGCTCTGTGGACTGGAAGGTTTGGCATCCAGTGTAGCACTCCTGCCTCCTTTCCCTTTCCTCCTCCCCACTGTGGTATCATTTCCCCTTTGCACATCATTCTGTGAGCCTGAAGGCACTTCCTTTCTTCTTTGACTCTGAGCCCTGCTTACTCTGGGTCTGTCTTTAGTGGTCAGGTGGGCAAGGAGTTAGGAGGAAAGGAGATCATGTCCCGTGCTCCATTCCCCCATCCCAGGGTGACTTGGCTTCTAAAGGACCCTTTAGTGGGATGCCTGGGGCCTTCCCTCTCCCCAGCTACCAAGTCCCCAGAGGTAATACTCTGATGGTCCAGGTCCTTTTTGTCTTCTTTCATGTCTCATTTTTTGATAAAATAGGGGAGAATACTGACAGGCCCCAAGTTGGGGGCCTTGGTCATGTCCTTTCTCTGTATCATACTCACATTGACCCTCCCGCTGGGTATGTAGAAGGGCCATCCTGGACCCAATAAAAAAAACTTTTTAATTTTTTTATTTTATTTAAAAAAAGGATATAATTTTTGTTGTTTCTTACTGGTTTTTCCATGCCTTCCCTCCTGCCTGGTCCCTTTGTTCTCCTTTACTCCAGCTTCCCTTCTCTATGGATTCCTGAGATGTATGGGAACACTAGTCACTGGGCATCATTTCATCCCTTCCCCAGAGGCGAAGGCCTGGCTCCCCTGCGTTTCTTCTGCCAACAGGGACATTGTAGGGAGCATGGAGCCCCAGTGTTTAGCCTTCACTTCATATCCAGCTTGGATTCCAGGAGAAGGACCTTCCTTGTACTTTCCCACACACAGAGGATACCAGATGCAAAGTAATAGGACACCCTTAAACAGAGCCAGCCTCCTTCCCCCCACCTCCATTCCAGGAGCATCTGGGTGGGGTAGAGTCAGAAGATATTGAGCAGGAGGGGACCTTCTACATCATCTCGTTCAGCCCCCTCATTTTACAGCTGAAGAAGCGGAGGCCCAGAGAGGGGAAGCGGGGAAGGAACTTCTCCAAGGTTAATAAACTAGTTAGTAAATCATAGAGCTAGAATTTGGACTCAGGCCCTGAGTCTAAGCCTTATGCTATAAGCCAGAACAGGGGCATCGAAGAGAAAGGAAGGTCTCTGGGATATGAGGAGCGTTTTGTAGGAGACAGGAAGATGTCAGCAGGATGGCTGAAAGCTGTCTGGAAATGGGGAGCTTGGCCCCCAGATAGGGAGCCTTCAGTAAGCACCACGCCCACCCTACATTGTTGTGGACTGAGAGAACACCACTCCCTCCCTCCCATATCCCCCTTCTAGGCATGTCCCTCAGCCTGCTGGCCTCTGGCCTCCACGTTCAGCTGTCTGCCTGAGAGCTTGGCGTGTTATACTAAAGGCTGTAGCAGCTGTCCTTCAGGGCCTGGGGAAACTGACTGGAAAGGGGGGAAAAGTGGGATTCCATTTCTTGAAGGGGAACTCATGGGACAATGGTCTTGTTGTTAAACTTGGCACAGGGCCCCAGCTGCTATGTGGCCTGTCTTCCCACCTCTGTAGCACCCACTGCGGTGGGGAGTGGAGGGTTGGGGGGATGTGGATCAGGGCTGCACAGCTGCACTCAGCAGTGGGGGGCTGGACCAGGTCCCTGGCACACTGGCAGCTGCATTCTGTCCTCAGGAATAGAGAGAGAACCTGCTCTCTCCTGTCCCTTACCGCCAGCCCTCCTCTCCTCCCTTCCAGTGAGGTTGGGAACTTTCCCAAGTAACTAGCTACAGACAGAGTCATTTTCATTCTAGAATAAATGGTTCCAGGAATCTTCCTCACTGCTCCTCCCTTTCCCTCCCACCTGCCTCTAGGAGTGCTCTCTGAACCTCCTGCCTTCCTCTGAAAACAGACACTTTCTATCCCTTAAACACAATCGTAGGATCTACAGCTGAAAGGGCCTTTAGAGGTTGTCTAGACCACCCCCTGCACCCCTATTCCCTTTTTACAGTAGCTTGGTCAAGATAAAGTTGGTAGCCAGGATTGGAACTTCCCAGGTTCTAACTGGACTCCAAATTCACTACTTCTATCAGTGTCCCCTGAGCCAGTTACTCAGGGCCTCTGGCTTGACTTGCTGAACACAGAAGTGATAAAATCTTTTGAGAGTTTAGTGGCAGCACGTTCCCTAAGAGCTGAATCCCTAATCAGCTGACCAACCCCGGCCCCTCAACCTTGTTCCAGATTCTCTCTTTTCTACCCTGGGATGAGCACTGGAAGTTCCTAGAGCTGTATTCCTAATTTCACCATCAGTGGTGGGGTGAGGAGCCTTTACAGAGTGCAGCAAGAATCTTGAGTATCCTTTGAGTGAGTCTGGCCACTTTTCCATTTAGAGGACTTAGTCTGTCCACAGACTCCTGAGCGTCCCTCTGGGCAATCAGAATTGTTCCCTACACACTTGAGCCAATCCAGGATGTGGAAGGTTAAAGGGGATCGAGTTTCCGCAGACAGAACAAATACCTGTAGTCTACAGGGAGAGCCCTTCCTCAGGATAGACATGTACTCGCTGATGAGACTCAGTCCTTTATGAAATTCTTCACTTTTACAAATTTCTCCTTCCCTTCTTTCCCCTGTTCCCCAAGTTCCCTTCTAGGAGGGAATCAGGTAGGCAAGATTAAGGAATAGACAGGAGCATAAAGAACACAGGCTCAGAATTACTGCTCTGGCTTTTCTCCTGGTTTTCTTGTAACTCTTACCCATAGGCTTATGGGAGCTAGTACCATGTGCCCCAATCTTCTCTTGTGTTCCTTCCCCAATCTTGGTCCTTTTCCCTTGGATCTGTGGAGCCAACATTCCCAACCAGCCTTTTCTGGGCTAGTTGGCTGAGTGGCCTGAAACTGGAAGGCAAGTTCCCTTTCCTTTTCCCCTTCCTCCTCTCACTTAGGTATGGAGAGCTGAGCAGCCAAGGTTGTTAATACCAGGTGCTTATACTTATCTGGAAATGTCTGGGAATGGGAAGCTGGAGAAACAGGGGTCAATGTAATAGAGATCGAAACACCTGTGTGGAGCAGCAAAATTTCAGGGCCTTGGAGCTCCATAGCCAGAGGTCATGTAGCTGCTGGGGCCGGCCACCTCAGAGGGAGAATTGCTGGGTTCCTTCTTCCATCAGAGAAGACAGAAGCCTGGCATTCAGCATGATGTGCTGGTTCTGCCACAACCAGGGGGAGCAGAATTTAGTGGTGGTAGTGCCCTCTTGCCCTAAGGAGGACTAGCTCTTGTAGCAAAAAGGACCCTTTATACGCACCCACTTTCCTTGAGGCCTAGAATACCTTTTGAATGAACCCACTATAATCTGTCCTGTCCATTTCCTCCCAGGCATGTGTTCTCCCTCCTGTGATTGGGGAAGTGGGGATGGGGATTGAAGGCAATCCAGATATCCTGATGAATGTTTTTGATTTCTTTTTGTAACCCAAGGAGCGGAAATGGCAGGCAGGCCTGCTCCTGTTGCCATGGTGATCACGGGGTGGAGGTGGGGGTAGTGAGGGGATTGGAACCATTCCTGATGTATGTTAAAAGCCTGAACTATGGAACAGGAAGAGAAGCTGGTTGTGTTATCACCCTCTTTTTTCCCCAGCCCCTGCCTGGTCCACACTGAACTATTCTTCTCCAGGATGGTCGTAGCTCTTGGGTATTGGCTGAATGTCTGGAGAGAAAATACTCTCCCTCCCCTCTCCTGCCCTCACGGTGGCTCTGTCATTCATACCTGTCCACTTGCCACTTGACCACCTAAGAACCCCTCTTCCCGGATGAACCAAAACCTGGATTGACACTGAGCTGTGATGGAAACAAACTCTGGATCTTCGAAAAGCCGATTTCTGGTGCTAGCCAGCCTCCGTACTTGGAGCCCGGACTGGGACGGGCTGCTCCCCCAGGGCACTGTGGGGCGAAGGAGCTGGTGGAATTGCCTGCCCAGCGCTTCTCTCTGTGTTTGGTTTTTTTTTTATTCTTTACTTTTGATACTGTGAAGATCTTTCATGCTGAAAGATTAAATGACATTTGGACACAGGCAGTGTGCACAGTGATTTGTTCATCTTGCTTAGAATCAGACCAGGCCACGGTTTGCTGCAGGCACAGGCCTGAGGGGCCTTCATGGGGCTGAGGGGGCAACAGAGGTCCCACCATGCATCTTCTCTGTGCTGAGGATAGGGGTGGGGGGCCACTGGACATTCAAAGCTTATTTCATCTCCAGTGGTTACTTTTGTTTCTTTATCACCTCCCCTTGGTGTCCACACTCTGCCAGTCTCAGCCTCCTTTTTCAGCATTCTCTAAATGAAGGGGATTGCTGAACTCCATGGTGCATAGCCACATGGCGTCCCCATGAGATGAGATCTGTTCAGAAACTGGGCTGGGGAGGTGGTGATGGGGCCGAGGAGTGGTGAGCAGATCACAATCATTAAAAACACAGCACGTTTTCCCCAGACAAAATCCAGTTTGCTCTCTTGAATTCTGGGTCCACTTGTTTATCTACTTCCATTCATTCAACAAGCATACTTAGCAATACCTATTCCATGAAAGGCACATAAAGCAACAACAAAAACTGTCCCTGCACACTGAGGAGTGTAAATACTACCAGGAGGATACAATGTTTATGTAGATAACTGTATGCAAGATGTTTTGAGGAGGGAAGGAACATTGAGAACAAGAGCAGGGGCCCCCCGATGTCATATTTACTGATAAATTAGTTCAGCAGGCAGCTGCTGGTCCAGATGTATGTCTTCCTGGGTAATAGCCATTTTTTTAAAAAAGTTAATTTTTTCAGTGTAGATGGTTAGACCAGTCTCCCATCACTGGATTTTATTGAGGAACCTTTGCTGGGGCCAACTATAATGAGTATATTTGTGAATAAGATCCATTTAGAACTCACCTGCTGTCAAAAAAGAGTTCTTTCTGGACTCTGCAGAGTCCACCTCTTCCATGACACTGTCAAACAGCTTAGGTGAGCATGTTTCTATTTTATGCCTCAATTGACATTAACACTCCGTGGGTCATTGAACAAAGCTATGTAGTCTTATCTAATTTTAACAGGTAAAACCAACCTAGGATATTCTAAAAATGTACATAGACTTTTCATGAAGATTTACATAGAGATGAGAAAATAAGCATATGTGTTAGTAGTTGCCAATCTCTTAGTTGCCTTTTTATGGAAAAAGCACTATTTTCTTTTGGAATCTCCGGAACCGACTAGGCATACAAGACCCAGAAGTAATTGAATATGACAAAACAGTGTTCAATAAAACCAAAGACCAACTTCCAGGGTAATGACTGTTCACTAAAAACTGGTGGGAAAATGAAAAAGTCTGGCAGAAATTAGATGTAGACTAACATCTGACATCACATGCCAAAGTAAACTCCAAATGGATACATAATCTAGATATAAAAGATCATCAAAGCATAGAAAGAAATGTCTTTCACAACTGGATAGGGAAAGAAAGGGTCACAGGAGATAAAAATAGACAGTTTTTATTATTAAAAAGAGTTGAAACAAAGTCAACTCAGTTAGGAGGGAAACAGGAAAAATCTGCAACAAGCTTCTCTAATAAAGAGTTCTGATTTCTAAGATAACTAGGGAATTGATATAAATACCTAAGAATGAGAGCTGCCAGGGGGTAAGTGGTCAAAGGATATGATTATACAGTTCTCAAAAAAGGGAGATCAAGCTTTTTAACTTTTCATATGAAAAGTTCCAGATTGCTGCTAATAAGACAAATGCAAATTAAAAACAAATCTGCGGTTCCACTTAGCCATCAGATTGACAAAGATGACAATTGTTGGAGTTGCTATGGAAAGAAACATGTTAATGGTGTGCTGTTGATGGAACCTTGAAGAGGTTCAACCATTTTGGAAAGTCAACAAATTATGCAGATTTTTTGACCCAGTGATACCAGTATTAGACTTACAACCCAAATAGATCAAAGAGGGAAGGAACCGTGTATACAAAAATATTTTTAGCAGCACTTTTTTATTGTAGCAAGAAACTAGAAACAGTACTCATCAATTGTGGAGTGGCTGAGCAGATTATATGAATGTCATGAAATACTACTGCACCATAATGACTACGACATTGTAAAAAAAAAAATTCTGAAAGACTTAAGAAGTGGGATAAATGCAATTATCAGTCTAGAACGGTAAGTTATGCTTGGTGGGAGAGATGATGGACAAGAGGCAAAAAAATGAGATATATACATTTTCATCCATTGCCAATATGGGGGTTTATTTAATATGACTATTCTTGTTACAAGGGAGGGTCTGGGAGCAGGGTGGATGGAGTTAAGTGGTAATGGGGAGTAGTGATTTTGTTGTTCAGTTGTGTCCGAATCTATGTGACCCCATGAACTTTGTCCATGAGGTTTTCTGGGCAAACATACAGGGGTGATTGACCATTTCTTTCTCTGGTGTGTCCCCATTTTACAGATGAGGAACTGAGGCAAACAGGGGTTAAGTGACTTGCCCAGAGGCACATAGCTAATGAGTATCTGAGGCTGGTTTTGAACTAAGATCTTTCTGACTCCAGGCCTGGTGCTCTATCCACTGCACCACCTAGCTGCTGTTGAGTGATACCAAGAAAAGGGGAGGAAAAAAAAAAAGAAAAGAGCATCAATGGATTATTTTAGATCATTAGAAGAAAGCAGAAGGAAATTCAGAAGCATCAGACAAGTAGGATAGTATTGGAGTTACCATGTTAAATTAGAAACATAGTTCACATATATATGCATACATAGAGCAGAAACTTGAAGAATCCATGAGTGCCTTTAAAATTGTTACCTCCAATACTTATTTTTAATAGTATTTTTTTCAATTACATGTAAAGATAGTTTTCAACATTCATTTTTTTTATAAGATTTTGAGTTCTAAATTTTTCTCCTTCCCTAACCCCCTCCCCAAGATGGCAATCTGATAGAGGTTACACATGTGTAATCATGTTAAACATATTTCCACATATTTCTACATTAGTCATGCTGTGAAAGAAGAAACAGAAAAGGAAAAAAAAACATGGAAAAACCAAA
Source organism: Trichosurus vulpecula (assembly GCF_011100635.1). NCBI lineage: Eukaryota > Metazoa > Chordata > Mammalia > Diprotodontia > Phalangeridae > Trichosurus > Trichosurus vulpecula. The sequence continues at coordinate 96,261,140 of NC_050575.1, forward strand.
GGAAGTGAAAACAGTATGGCTCGATCTGCTTTCAGATTCCCATCAGTTCTTTCTCTCACTGTGGATGATGCTGACTTATTCTCTATGTGATCAGATGTGGCTGCTTTTCCAGATTCCATCTTAAGTACCACTTCTGTGTTTAGTAGTCTTACTGAGGTTTAGAGAGAAGGTGGCTTTCTTCTCTTCTCACTCTATGCTCTCTCTAGTTGACATCAGTTCCCTATGCCAACAAGGCTCATCTTCCCCGCCCCCCCCCCCATCCTTGAGCTTTATATCCAGCTCTAGTATCTCTCTCAAGCTTTAGTCCTATATCACCTTTGGTACATGCCAAACTGGATGGGCACAGGAATACAGGTATCCAAAACTCCTTCCAAAGTCACTCCTCTTCTGAGCTTCCCCATTTCTGTAGAGGGAACCATTATCCTTTTAGTCACCCAGGTTTACAACTTCTGTGTCATTTCCCCCATGCTTTATTCTCACGCCACATATCCAGTCTGTTGACACATCTTGTTTTTATTTTTACTTCTATTAATCTGTCCCCTTCTCTCCACCTACACAGCCACCACCCTGGTTCAAGCCCTCATTACTTCTCACCTAGACTATTGTAATAGCCACCTAATTGGTTTCCTTGCCTCAAGTCTCCGAGCATCATTCTCCACACAGCTACCAAAGTGATTTTCCAAAAATGCAGGTCTGACCATATCACTCTTCTCCTCAGTAAACTCAGTAAACACTTATTTTGTCTCAGAATAATGTTTTTAAATTCATAAAATAAAATACATAAGATTACTAAACCAGTTATACTGAAATAGTTATCAAAATATTTTTAAAAATAAATTCATGGGCTCCGGGTTATAACTCAGTGACTTTCTATTAGCTCTAAGAATTCCTGTTTGGCACTGAAAGCCCTTGACAGCCTGGCCCTAACCTACTTTTCCAACCTTGTTATGTATTACCTTCTTACATACTATAATCCAGTCAAATTGACCTTTCTGTTCCTAATATATGACATTCCTATCTCCTATGCTTTTGCAATGGCTATCCCTTGTGCTTGGAATGCACTCCATCCTCACCTCTACGTCTTAGAACCTTTAGTTTCCTTCGAGGTTCAGATCAACAATAACCTTTACATTAAGTCTTTCTTAGTCCTGCAGCTGCTACTTCCTTATCCCTAAAATTATCTTGTCTGTCTTATGTATACATATATTAGTACATGTTTTCTTCCTCAACTGAACTATAAACTCCTTGAAGACAAACTCATTTTTGTCTTTGTATTTCTAGTGTCTAGCACAGTGTTGGTACATGATACATGTTACAAACAGTTGTTGATTCATTGGTTGTACTATAGTCAACAGTGAGAAGCAATTAGTACAAAAATGTTGGCAAATCTATTTTGCATGTGTCTCTTGCCATTCCCGGTTCATTAACCAATGATCAACAAGCATTTAAGTGCATGCTGTTTGATATATTAACGTGTTTGGTGTCTGAAGATGAAAAAATGACAACCCCTGCCCTCAGTGAACTATGATCTAATCAAGAAATACATGATTATAATACAAGTTCAAAAATTAAGTTCATAGGAAAGGCTAAAATGTCAAGAGATTACAAGAGGGAAGGAATACTTCTAACTTTTAAAAAATCCCATTTATGTAGCGCTTAAGGTTTACAAGGCACTTCACAAATATTTCATTTGAACCTCACAACAACCTGAGGTGGGTGGGGGTGGAGGCATAAGTGCTGCTGTGTCTATTTTGGAGATGAGCAAAATGAATCAGATTGACTTGCCCAGGGTCACACAGTAAGTGTCTGAAGCTGTATTTGAACTTCGGTCTTAGACTCCAGGTCCGGAGCTCTACCTGGCTGCCTTGGGGAAGATTAGGGAATACATTATGGAGGAAGTGGCACCTGAGCAGGGCCATGCTGAAGAACAGTGTGAATAGGCGAGCATGGGAAGATGCTATATTGTGAATGTGGAGAATAATCTGCCACGTCATAAACAGGAGAGAACATAATAATAGGAAACCTCAACTAGATCAAAATCCTTCTCAGGATCTTTCTTGTACAATGAAAGGATTGAACTAGATAATCTCTGGATTTCCTGTATCCACTGCCCCTCATCATAGCCAATCCTTACAACAAAGAATTTTCTTGAAAAGAAAGAAAAGGAAGAAAAAAAATTTAATTAACAATGGTCAACATATATTTAAAAGAAGTTATTTTTCCTGTTGTAGTTTGTTGATACCCACTGCATGCCTCTCCATTGCCCTATGTGTGACACTCATTTCAGAAGCAGTTGTATTCTTTGTCTCTGACTACCATATAGTAGCACCAATAAAACATTAATAGTAAAAAGATGGGCCTTCTCTTTTAGAGGAAACTTGGTTCAGCAAAGGAACTTTGCAATTTCCTGAATACAGTCCAGTCTACTGTCCTCTAATGTTCAGCTCTAGTTTTAACTTGTCTACCTGTACTGTCTATCTCAAATCTATAAAACTATGAACACGTGTTTTAGGGTGTCCATCTAAATTCATGTAGAAATCTGATCAACAAACACTCTTTATCAACTTGGTCTGGAAAGACCGAGTGTGAATGGAAAAGCCAAAATGTCTTTGGATGATTACAGATCTCTTCCAGGAACCTCTGCCATATATCCGGGAGCTTGAGGCAGTCAGCAGGACGTCATCCACCAATGAGCAACTGGAGGACTTCATCATCCACAGAAAATCCCTCCTTAACCTGGACTCTGATGTATCATAGTGGTGAATACCATTGATGCGCATCCATCTGCCAGTTTTTTGATGTTTCTTTTCAGATAGTCATTGAAATATATTATTTCTGTTCTATCTTCCAAAGAATCTTGGATGATCTTGATGCATGGATAGGAGAAATTTCAAGAGACTTTAAGGCAGCATTTTGTCCTACTAAATCAAACGCTTTTTCATAATAAACAATAAGCACAATGGGATCTTACATTTTCTTCATCTTTCAGTTAATTGTGAAATGGTGAAGATGTGGGTTGAATATTGCTAGCAAAATTGTTCATTGTTAATTGTTCGTTAAGGATGCCCCAGATTCATGTATAGCTTACTCTTGTAAGGCTTTTGTATAGTTGGAACAATAGGTTTGTCGTTATCCATGTTCTCTTGGTCACCTTTTTCCAGTAATAATAATGTCTTAGGTGTTTTTTTCCCCGAAACATTGGGTATCATTTCTTCCTTTATGTCCCTTGTATATCAGTCATCATACCCTTACAGATATGTATTACTCCAGCAAGACTACTATATATACATTGTCTAATCTGCTACTTTTTTTCTGTCTTGCTTCTCTTTCTTGCCATTCCTACCTCCACTATAAGCATATCTGGGACTGTTATGCTATAGTCTCAATGTGGTGGTCCCAATGTCCTTGATGGAGAAAACAGTTTCTCATCATTTTTTAAAATCCCCCCCCCCCATTTTCTTCTGTTTGTATTTTTTCCTTTTTTATCCTTGAATGCCATTGGAATGACTGCTTAGTTGAATATCTTGGATTCTTTAAACTGGTTTTAATTTCCATTTTAATTCCAAATTAATTTTAATTTCCTCTCATAGAATATTATTTAAAATTTTTAAAAACTATTTTCTCTTCCTTCCCCCATCCACTGGGAAGGCAAGAAACCCTATACACATTGTACATATGAATCCATGCAAAACATATTTCCACATCAGGCATGCTGTAAAAAAAAAAAGTGGGGGAGAGAAGGGGAAGAACAAGAACAGGAAAGAAAAATAAAGAGAAATAATATGTTTCAGTTTGCACTCAGAGTCCATTAGTTTGGTCTTTAGAGGTGAATAGCATTTTTCATCAAGAGCCTTTTGGAAGTGTTGTGGATCGTATTTGTTGGGTAAATTTTAAAATGTATTTAATTTATTTTATTTAAACTTAAATACAATATGAGAAAAGAAAACATTGCCATGTACACAGCAGAACATAAGAGAAGATTCAATATAAAACAATTTCCATTTCAAGAAAACCTATATAATAAATACTACATATTGTTTTCAAAGCTGCTCAGCTTTTGTTTCCTGCTGTGTACTTTTTACTTGATTTTTTCCTCTCCCCCCAAAGAAGGCTACAATTAAGCATGGATACACACACACACACACACACACACATCTATAAACATACACATATAAACACATATACACTCATACCTATGTATGTAAGGCTGTACTATACTTGCTTCCTGCTATCATCTGTTTCCCTGAAGGTAGATAGCATCTTCCTTCATAGGTCCAAGTCTTTCTATGTTTTTCTAAATCTCCCAGCTCATCACTTCCTATACTACAGCAATATTCCAGCCCAATCACATGCTATCTGAGAGATTGTCTATGAGTTCCCCCCTCCCCAATTTTCTGCATTCCTTCTATTCTTGGCTGCATAGGTTTTATTTATCCAGGAAAATTTTAATTTAAAATAATCAAAATTATCCATTTTACTCTTCAACAATACTCTTGCCTTATAATATAGTTTATGAGCTGATACTACTGAATCTACTTCCTTTACATCTTTTTTCCCCTGGTTTCATTGAAGTTTCTGACCTTTTGTTTTTCCAAATGAACTTTATTATTTTTTTCTAACTCAGTAAGTTTTTTTAGTAATTTAATTGAAATGGCATTGAATAAATAGATTAGTTAGGTAAAATTGTCATTTTAAAAATTATACTGGCTTTACCTACCTATGAACAATAAATATTACTTCAATTACTTAGATCCGAATTTTATTTGTATAAAAAGTGTTTTATGTTTATGTTCATATAGTTCCTGTGTCTGTTTTGGCAGGTATACACTCCAGTACTTTATACTGTCTACTTATTTTAAATGGTCTAAAACAATATTGAATAATATTGTGACATAGTGTTGTTTCCCTATTTTTCTCTTTTGATTAAATCTATTTTAGTTTTATCTTTGTTTGAGATCATGATCACTATCCCTGCTTTTTTTTTACAGAATAAATTCTACTTCTGACCTTTATTTATCTTTGTGTATATCTCTCACTTTTATAGCATTCCCTGAAAGCAACATATTATTGAATTCAAATTTTTAACTTGCTATCAGTTTCCATTTTATGGATGAATTCATCTCATTCACATTCTAAGCTATAGTTACTTGTGTATTTTCCTCCTTTCTATTTTTCTTCACTAGCCTTCTTACCCGATTCCTATTTCTCCTCACTCCTCTGTTTTACTTTTACCCCCTACCTTGCCCTCCTATTCTTTAACCTACCCACCCTTCCAAATATCCCTTCCTTATGCTCTCCCCCACCCTATCCCCTTAGCCTCTTATTTCTTTCTAAGACTTTTATACCCTTCTAGATATACATGTTGTTGCCTCTTTAATCCATTCTCAATGAGAGTAAGGTTCCAGTACTACCTGCCCTCCCTGCTACTAGCTGCTTCTGTATCAGTTTTTCCTTTTATGCCTCATCTGTATGAGATAATCTCTTCCTACACAGCTTTATTTTATTAGAATCACCCTGTCATACTCAGCTGAGCCCAAGCCTTTCTTTCAAATTACCTAAATAACAATGACAGTCATAAGTCATATTTTCACATATAAGAAGTCAACAATTTGACCTTATTGAGTCCCTTATAATTGGTCTTTAATATTTACCTTATATTTCTCCTGGATGTAATATGTCAAATTTTCCCTTAAGCTCTGCAGTTTTCATCACAAATACCTGAACGTCTTTCAGTTTGTTAAATGTCCATTTTATTTTCATTCAGGATTGTACTTAACTTTGCTGGGTAAGTTACCCTTAGTTGTAACCCCAGCTCTTTTGCTTTATGAAATATAGTATTCCAAGACCTACAGTCCTTCAACATAGTAGCTGCTAGATCTTACGTAATCTTTATTGTAGCTACATGATACTTAAATTGTTATTTTCTTGTTGCTTCCAATATTTTCTCCTTTAACTTGGAAGCTTTGAAACTTGGTTATAATATTCCTGTAAGTTTTCCCCCAGGATCTCTTTCAGGTGGTGATCAGTGGATTTTTTTTTCTATTTCTGCTGTGCTTTCTTGTTCTAGAACTTCAGGGCAATTTTCCTTGATAATTTCTTTTAATATTGTATCAAGATTCTTTTTTTTAATTGTAATTTTCAGGTAGTCTTGACTCTTCTTATATTATTTCTCCTTGATCTGTTCTCCAGATCAGTTGTTTTTCTGATGAGATGTTTCAGATTCTTTTTGTTGTTGTTCTTTTAATTTTGTTTTATTATTTCTTGGTCTTAGAATGTCATTAGTGTCCTTTTGCCCACTCCTAGTTTTCAAGGAATTATTTTCTTCCTTAAGTTTTTGATTCCCTATTTCAAGTTGATTGACTTTCTTTTTCTAATTTTCTTGGATTGCTCTTATTTTTTATTCTAATTTTTCCTCAACTTCTCTTTTTTGATTTTTAAAGTCCTTTTTAAGTTCTTCCAAGAGCTCTTTTTGTGCTTGGGACCATTTGACTGTGGATCATTGTATTGATAAGAGTTGCTAAGTCTTTCACAGGTGATTATTCTTACAATATTGTTACTATGTACATTGTTGTTCTAATTCTTCTCACATTGGTTCATGTCACTTTTTGCAGGTTTTTCTAAAACCATCCTCTTCATTGTCTCTTACAGAATATTTCTTAGAGCTAGAATATTATTTTTAAAAGCCTTCCTGTTTCCTTCTTAATAAGGATGCTATCAATGCATGTGTAGAGTATTCACATGAACATTTTGTACAGATGGGAAAGTAGTCATTTGGGTTGGTGGTTATGAACTTTTTTGGTAATAATAAGATCTAAGATCTTTCCCCAGGACTTTGAGATCCTTCTGTCATTGAAAATCAATCCCTCAACAAATTTTGTCACCTCTATCAAGAAGGCGTATATTGGTCTAGTCCAGCCCACCTTTGGTTTCTTTAATGCCTTTCTTGCTTCTTCATGCAACATATTTGGGATCGGGAAGATCTGTTCCAAATGTGGTGACTCCACTGTCTTTTATGGCAAAAAGTTTGTTCATTTTTACAGACCTTTCTCATTTTTGTCTGTCTTCCTCCCAGCTTCATCCTTAAACGCCCTTGGGATGTTTTTGCTCAGTTGGTTCTCTCATCAGGCTCTCTGTAAACTTATTTTTCCCTCTGCTACTCTTGCTGTTTCATCAGCCAATTCTGATCTTGATCTTTTCTCATCTAAGTCTTCCAGAATTCACTCCGCCTCCTTCAGGCCTTGCAAGGGAAAGTTAAGCTGTTCATTTTTTGGAGCTCTTTCCCTGGACAGCAGACCATGCTTTAGCTTCACATTTCGTCCGGCTGTCCACCCAAGACATCTTATTCTGCCTGCCATTGTTGACGTGCACCTCTCCACTGGAACCAGCATTCTCCACACTGGACTTGAGACCTAGAACTTCACACTCAGTTCTTCCAGAATCCATACCTCTAGTCCTCAAAGAAATTGATCTGCTGATTTTCAGAGCTCCAGATCTCAGACCCAAACCAGATGATTAGTATTTAAGTTTGTGCAAATTTGCCCACTTAAGCCTGCTTCAAATTTACAGACTATCCTTGGAGACCAGACCAGAGTTTAGCTTCAGGTGTCATATAGCCATCCATCCAGACCATTTCACCATCTGCTTTTGGCGGCTGACCTGTTATATCCCCACCCCCTTTCCACTTCGCTCCTTACCCTTGTCACTGCTCTCACATATATGTTGTTTCTCCCTATTTGAATATAAGCTCCTTGAGGGCAGGGATTATCATTTTTAAAAACAATATTTAGCACAGTGCCTAGTGCGTAGTAGGTTCTTTATAAATCTTTTTCATCCTTTCTCCCATCCTCACCCCCTCTTTTTCCTAGCCTGACGTAATGGAAATAGTCCTAGACTTGGAGTTAGAGACCTAGCTTTGTGTCCCAGGTCTGTCCCTTACTACTGCTGTGACTTTGGGCAAGCAAATAATCATAATTGCACCACCTACCACATGGGGTTGTTGCAGAGAAATTATTTATAAACCCTAAAGTACTATAGAAATGGGAGGTATCCCATTGGAGATGATAATCCTTGCCCCAACTCCCTAACAAGGCTTTTGTGATAGAATAAGAGAATGTCATTGTACAGCGCTCTACAAATGTGAGCCATTTCTGCTTGTTTGTTATCAGTATTCTTATTTCAATACTTCCATGGATCTGTGATCTTCCATCAGTGTAGATCATTGATCCATGCCTTCTCGTCCAACATTCTCTCATAGATCCTTTAAATTTCTTTCCTTTTTTTATTGTGAACTTAACAATCACCAACAAACACAAATATTTCAGTACACAAAGAACAAAAAAAAAGATTGTATAGGAAACTATGAACTTATGTACATTTTAAAAGTATATATTAAATTTTAAATGGTAACTATGTTACTGTGTCCCCTTTTGAACTTTTTCTTCTGTATTTTTTGTTTTATTGATGTTTTCTTTTTGTCTGTCGCTTCTCACTAACCCACACCCCACAGAAATATTATCAAAGATGTCCCCAGTGAAAAATTAGTACAGTCACTCAAGCAAATAAACATATTAAAAAAAATGAATGTCTCATTCTATGCTTTTAGTTTATCATCACTCTGCCAAGAAGCAGGAAGTATGCTTCATCAACAGTTTTTTGAAGTCACGACTGAGGAATCATTGATCAGGGTCCTGAAGTCTTTCAGGGTTATTTTTTTTTACATTATTTCACTTGTCAGGCAAATGGTTTTCATATTTCTGCATATTTCACTCTATGGATGCATAAAATCTTATCGATTTTCTTTAAATCCTTCATATTCATCATTTCTTATAGCACAGTAATATTATGTTCACATACCATCATTCTTTAGCCATTTCCTAACCGATGGGCACCCTCGTTGTTTCCAGTTATTTACTGCCACAAAAGTGCTTAAATATACGCACATATGTACATACACATAAATACATGTACATGACATGTATGTCTATAGACACACATGTATACTCACAACATACGCACATATACATACCTGTATGCATGTGCATATTTATTCCATACGGGTCCTTTCTGCTATTCACTTCTTTGGGGTATATGCTTAACAGTGGTATTGCTACGCAAAAGGTTTGTATGGTTTGGCTCCTTTTGGCGTATGTTGTAGAATTCTGAATGGTTTTCCAGCACTGTTTATAGCGTCACCAATGGTGCCTTGGCCGTGTTCGTCTTTTAGCAAAGCGGTGGGCAAAGTGTGAAACCTCAGAGCTGCTTTAATCTGCATGTCTCTTTATTAGTGATGGGGAACCCACAGAGCTTGCACAGAGGACCTACCCTCCTCTGTCTTGTGGTCTTATTGAGGTCCCAATTCCTTCATCCAACTACAGAAAACTACAGCTACGCCCCCGCGCAGCAGCAGAACATTACATATAAAAGAATAATAGTAGGACAGTGGCTGTTTCTATTCGAATTTCATCCAAAAAGATGAGAACAGAATGACTAACAATAATAATGTTATACCCTCAGATCCCGGCTTCGCTACCTAGTGACTGTGTGCCTTGGACCAGTTTCTTTTCTCTGGGCCTCAGTTTCCCTAAATGGTAAAAAAAAAAAGTTGGGAGGGGGAAGTTAGGGTATTGACTGGTATTTAAGAACCATAGTAGGACTGTCCCACTCCTAACCAGCAGTCCCAGTCTGGAAGAATGAATCGCTGCTTTCAAGCGCAGGGGCAGGCGGGGATGTTCAGTTCTGAGAACACTCCCCAGGGGGCGCGCTTCTCGGTTCTTCCAGTATCCCACAATAACCCAGGCGCTAAGCCCTCCTTAAGGCGTTTGGACTTCCGCTGCCCCACCGCAGGATCCTCAAACCTAGTCTATGCGCATGCTCTATCTCTGTTGGAAGGAAGCTTGTCCCTCGACGCAGCCCATAAAAGAGTCCGGAACCACTTGGGAGGGTTGCTGGGAGACAGGAACCTCCTCCTCGAGATGATTGGGTAAATTTCAAAGGAGGTGGGGCTTGTGCGCCACGTGACTGGTGCTCGAAACATGGAGGAGCCGGAAACGGATAGGAAGGTAGGAGTGGGAGTGGGGTGTTAGGTCTCTGGCTTTTCCGAGACCTTTCTCGCCCGCCGCCCAGGTTTTTATCAGCAATGCATTCAGCTAGAAAAAGCCCCGCGGGCCATGTAGGAGCCTGTTCGGTCCGCAAACATTCTTTCCCTCACCCCCATTTTACCGGTGGGCAGACCGAGGCCCCGAGAGGGAAAGCGACTTAACCAGCATCACGCAGCGCTCCCGGGGCAGAGCCCGGGTTAGACCCCCAAGTCGGGCCGAATCCGGGGCGCTCCCTTCCCCTGCTTCTCCTCTCGGCCTCCCAGGACGGGAGCCTTTGAGCCTGGGCTTCTTAGCTTTGTTTTAGCTTCGCAGACCCTACAGGCCCCTCCTCCAGACGTTTTTAAATGCATAAAACGAAATACTCAGGATTACGAAGGAAGCCGACCATACCGACAGACAATTATAACCGTGTTCTCCCCATTAGCGTTCGGGGATCCCAGAAGATCTGCCCACGGACCCCCAAGTGGGTCTCAGGCTAAGAGCCCCTGCCCGAAGGGGAGGGATGGGAGGTGTGCAGTGTTTCTTCCTCCACATCAGGAAACACTTATTGATCGCCTGCTGTGTACTAGGCACTGTGCTGGGAGGGTGGATGGGGGAGGGATGAGCGTGGAAGAGGGAAGAGCCTTGAACAAAAGTGTAGAGATGGGAACCCGGGTAGGGGATGGGAGAGCCACAGAGACGTGTTTGGGGTGGATGCCCCAGGATCTGAGAAGTGGAGTGTGGAGTGTTTTATTGTAGAGAGGAACCTCTTAGCCCGAGGGGGTCGTGGTTAAATTTCAGTTACCATTACCATTCAGAGGGGACGATTCTGTTTTCACTAACTTCTAATTAAAATTTAGTATTTCAGTCAATTATAAATATAAACTACAAACATTCTGAGGAGTTTCACCTTATTGCCAAAGGGGTCCATGGCACGGAAAAAGGTTAAGAGCTCTTGTTCATGTATGATTTCACATGTATAATTTTTTCCTTTTTTTAAATTAAAAAAATTTTTCGTTATAGCTTTATTTTGTTGAATATTTAGCAATTACATGTGAAAATTTTTAACATTTAAAAAAAATTTGAGTTTCGAAATTTCCGGACCTCCCACCCCTCCCCCATCCATTGAGAGGACAAGCAATGATAACAATTGTTATAATTGATAACATTTATAATGCTGACAATTGTATTTTCAAGATATAATTGATATACTGCTTGCCTTCTCAATGGGTAGGGGGAGGGGCGGGTGGGAGAGAAAATTCTGGAACTCAAAAATTTTTTAAAAATGAGTGTTAAAAAAATTTTTTTTAAAAAAAGCTCTTCTAGAGTTGTGGAGGCATAGAAGTCTTTCGAGCAGAGGAGTAACATTGTTCCACTTGAGCCTTAGGACAATTATTTTAGGATCTGTTTGAAAGGTTGATTGTTGAGGGGAGACTAGAGGCTGGGAAGCCAGATAAGAGGTGACTACAATTAGAGGGGAGAGAGTAGCTATGGGAAAAGTGGAAATGGGATGGACACTTAATTGAATGAAGGGGTGTGTGTGTGAAGGAGCTTTGTTTGCCCTTCCTCAGGAAGGTGATGTCATGATTTGCAAGGGAATTGGATTTTAAGTGAGGAGAATTTTGCAGCCACCAGTGAGCCTCACTCTCTTCTCCAGAGCCATCTGGGTCCAGTGGCAGTATGTAGATCATGACTGGAGATGGCCCTAGATTCAGTGGGAGACCTTGACCTTTTTAAGCTAAGGTCTTTGCTAGGTGTCAGTTTGACCAGTGTCCATTCAGTGATTGAGGCTAGGTAAAAAATGAGGCAGAGAATATCCTCTTTTACCTAATCAGTAAACCCCCAAAAAACCAAAATCAATCTGGGAGGGGAAGACCCTCAGGATTTTTGGCCAAAACAGATAACAATTGCTACTGGGTTTAAGGCATGGTCCTTAAAAAAGAAATCTAGCCTGTAAACCCCAACATATCTTGTGAGGTGTGATAGATCAAAATTTGTATTTCTTTGGGCAGAGCACCCACAGGTAAAGGGTGTGATTCCATATATGGACAGAGGAAGAAGAGGGAGGGAGAGAAGGAGTTGTGTTGGAACTGGCCAGCTGGGTCCCCAGTGGGGCAGTTTCTACTACTCACAGATCACTGTTTGTTCTTCGTTCTCAAAGAGAATCATGACATCAGGGAGGTGATGTCATGACTTGCAGGTGAATTGGATTTAAGTGAGGGAAGGCTGTGCGAAGTCATCAGCCTCACTCCTCCACAGCTGTCTGGGTCCAATGGCAAGACAAGAGTCAAGATGACTGGAGATAGCCCAAGATGCAGTGGGAGACTTTGGCCTTTTTTTCTGTGTGAAGGAGAGAGAATAATCAAGGATGATTCTAGGGTTGTGAATTGAAAGACTGTGGTACCTCCAAGAAAAACAGAAAAATTAGAGTAAGGGGTAGATTTAGGGAGGAAGATAATTTAAGGAGTCTTCAGAAAGGTAGGAGGAAAGCCAGGAGAGAACAGTGACCTGGAAGCCAAGGGGAGTAGAGAGTACCAAGAAACATGTTGGGAGGAGGCATCCAAATGTTTAAAATATGGAAGAGAAGTCAAGGAGTTGAAAAATTTGGGGAGGGCAACCCACCATTGTATTTGGTGAAAAGAAGTTCAGTATTAAACTGAAAGAGAGTGGTTCCAGGAGGATGATGCTTATGGAAGCCAGGGTGCCAGGAATTAAAACAGGAAAAATGCAACAAGTGTTCACACACACACACACACACACCTTTGAAGAAGTTAGACAGCATATGTATTTCTTGCCTTCTCAATGGGTTGGGGAGGGAGTTGAGGGAGGGAGAGAATTTGGAACTGAAAATAAAATTTACAAATTAAAAAAAGGAATTAGAAGAGACAAGAACATCTAATGAAAAGCTTCTTTACCTGGGGTTTTTTACTCATTTAAAAATATGCATATATTATATAGATAAATACAAAATTGCATTTTTAAGATGATTGGTTTCCTTTGTAATCCTACATATTTTATTTTATGAATTTAAAAACATTTTTAGACGGGGTCCATCAGTTTAATCAGACTTAGAAAAACTGCCCGAAGGGGTCTAGGACACAGAGAAGGTGGAAAAATTCTTTGCTACTGTATTTTGATGAATAAGCCTGGAATTGTAGCCACAACTTTTCAACTCTTTGACCTTGGGAACTTATTCCCCTCCCTTGGCCTATTTCCTTATCTGTAAAACTGAACAAGATGATCTATCAGGACCAGCCCCTAATTTCTGATTCAGTGATCTTTCCCTGCCTATGATGTATGCACCCTCCCTTGCCAATAAGAATGATTCATATTTAGTACTTCATTGTTAAAACACACTTTTTTTCTGGGAACAGCTCTGTGATACAATACCGATTTTCTTAAAAGCACAGTATAGGCCTAACCATATCACACATACCCTTGTTCAAAAAGCTTCAGTGGTTCCCCATTTTCTCTAAGATAAAATATAAATTACTCTGTTTGGCATTTAAAGGCCTTCACAGTTTGGATCCAACATTTCTTTCCAGGCATACTCCACATCCCCCCCTTACTACTCCCCCTCAACCTCCCCTCCCCCCCTCCCTCTAGTTCTTCTGTTCCAGCCAAATTGGCCTATTGGGTTTCCTTTACAAGATACCTCATCTGGCTCTTTGCCTGTGCTCTGTCTGAAGTGTCTGAAATGTTCTCCTGCCTCACCTCAGCTCAATCAGGCGTCACCTCCTGCATGGGGCCTTTCCAGATCCCTTCTATTGTTAACATTTCCCACCATCGCCCACATGACTTTAAATATTTTTCATATTTACTCATTTGTACATAGTGTTATCCCTGCGTCAGAATGGAAACTCCTCGCAAAAGGGGACTGTCTTCATTTTTTTGTCCTTACATTCTCAGAGCCAAGCTCTATGCATGGCACAGGAAACCTGCATTTAATAAATGCTTGCTGAGCTGAGGTGAATTGAACCAATTCCAAGCCCACTTGTTCTTTCTGCTACCCCACACGCCTGCCCATTATCTATGTGACCTGTCACTTTCTCCAGAGACCTCGAGAGGAGGAGGATGACACAGCAGGGGGCCCGTCAGAGGATGAGGACTATGTGCCTTATGTGCCTGTCAAGCAGAGAAAGCAGCAAATGGTAGGGGATGGGGTGGAGTGGTGGGGCTGGCTGGGGTGGTTTTGGGGTGGTGGCAGGAAGGGGTGTTCCCAAGGCCCATGGAAGGATGGAGGGCGTGAGAAATCTCAGCCTTCCCAACTTGGTGAGGCTGGTGGTGGCCCCTGATCCCACTCCTGGGTCCCTTCTGCAGCTACAGAAGTTGCTGCAGATGCGGCGGAAGGGAGCGACGGAGGAGGAGCAGAAAGACAGTGGCAGTGAGCCTCGAGGAGACGAAGATGACATTCCACTGGGCCCCCAGTCCAATGTCAGCCTCCTGGACCAGCACCAGCACCTGAAGGAGAAGGCAGAAGGTAGCAAGGTTGGGGTGTAAGCATGCTAGGGAAGCTGCCACAGGCTTCTAAGAATAGGAGGGAGGAGGAAAGGAAAAAAGTGGGACCTAGTGTGGACATCAGGAGCCCCCTTTGGGATAGGTCTTCATTCTCCTGCTCCAAAGGTTATTTCCCAGCTACCTTGAGTAGACCCTCATATCTTTAAGCGGAGGCTGTGGGAGAGGGAATTTCTGCCTCACTATTAGTTGGATCTGACAATCTCTGAATTCTTGAGATTGCTGGGTGAGGGACCCCAGAGTACCTTGGGCTCAGGGCCTTGCTTACAGGTTCCCTCTGACTTATTCCCCAGCCCGGAAAGAGTCTGCCAAGGAGAAGCAACTGAAAGAGGAAGAGAAGATCTTGGAAAGTGTGGCAGAGGGCCGAGGTGAGTCCAGCAGGACACCAGGGCTACTTATCTGGGTCAGGGCATATTTTCCAGGAACGGATACTGACAGGGTTGGGACAGCCAGCTCCTCTGGGCTCCCCAGGTGCCCAAGGCTGAGGAGGCTGATCCCCTAAGGTTTAGACCTTGAAGGGGGAACAGGAAACCTTTTGTAACATTGCTCTGTTTGTCCTTAGCTCTCATGTCGGTGAAAGAGATGGCGAAAGGAATCACCTATGATGATCCCATCAAAACCAGGTACTAAAATCTGGAGTCCTAGGAATGAGATTTGGAAAGGACCTCAGTGGGCCACTAGTCCAGAATGCATCCCTCCTACTACTTAACAACAAGTAATCATGCAACCTCTGCTGGAAGGCGTCTAGGGAGGGGAACCCCCCCACCCTGAGGGCCAGCCCCGTCCACCTCAGGACCCCTCTGATTGTTAGAAGTGTTTTCTGAAGTCAAATCTGAATCGGACCCTTTGCTGTTTCTAGCCATCATTGCTCCCACTTCTGCTCTCTGGGGCCAAGTGGAACGTGACTAATCCCTTTGTCATGTGATAGCCCTTCAAGTACCTGAAATCATGACTCCTCTGCATCCTGTCTCCTCCACTCTGAACATCCCCAGTTCTGTAGCTTCTTTAGCCTCCTCCTTGGAAGCTGTGCTCCTTCCTCTCAGTGCAGCCCAAGGCCACGTTGGCATTTCGGGCTGACTCAGACTGAGCTTGCAGGCTACTCAAACCTCTGCATGTTTTTTCAGACAAACTTATCTCTATCCATTTCTCCTCCATTTTGTACTTATGAAGTCAGTTTTGTTGTACCCAAGTCTAAGATTTGGCATTTACCCTAATTGAATTTTATGAGCTTCAGCCCAGTGTCCTTTTGTCATCTAGTGTTTTTCCTGTCTCTTGAGCTTAGTGTTGTCTGCAGATTTTGGGTGTGCATCTATGCCTTTATTCAGCAAGCTGTGCCTTGAGATGGTAGCACAATTCGGGGAAAAGAGGATAGAATGTGGGGTCACGAGAGCTAAGGTTGAGCTGTAATTGGGGTGGATGCCTTGAGGCTCCTCACAGCTCTGAGGTCTGTGAGGCAAGTGATTTCATCTTGATCTCCAGTATCCAGATGGGGATAATAATACACTTCTCTACTAAGCAGTGTTGTGAGCATGGCACTTTTGTACATTTGAAAGCACTCTGGAAATGAGTATTGTTATTATGTTTTTATGGTTGAGGGTCACCTTGGAGGGCTGGGGTGAAGAGGCTAAGGGGAGGGTGATGGATGTCTCAGCAGCTATCATCAGTGCCAAGTCCGGACAGCCTCTCAGGGCTTAGTGTGCTAGTCAGTAAAGAATAATGATGGAGAAGGAGAAGGCCAGCCATAGCCCCAGCCCTCAGGGATCCCACTCCCGAGATGGGGAAGGTCTGGCTTTGTCTTTAGAGATTTGTCTGGGGCTCAGGTCAGCTGAAGAGAGAGCCCCCAGCTGGTGCCCAGAGGCATCACCCAATCCTCTTGGTACCATCTTACACAGTTGGAAGGCCCCTCGATACGTGCTGAGCATGTCTGAAGCCCGGCATGACCGTGTTCGTAAGAAGTATCACATCTTGGTGGAAGGAGAGGGGATTCCGCCCCCCCTCAAGAGCTTCAAGGAAATGAAGTTTCCTGCAGGTAGATTTCTTTTTCCTTCCTTTCTCCACATGTGGAAACATTATATAGGGCCCCCAACACGTATTCTGATGTGCAGTGGTATCCCTGTGTGGCTGGGTCTTTCCCCACACTCAGCAATCACACTGTCTTCGTGTGTAGCCTGTGGATAGCTTGCTACCTTCCCAGGGGCAGGGGCTACTTCACACTGGAAGAAGCTGGTCTTGATCTGGACTTTTGCTATTCTGTCCACAGCCATTCTGAGGGGCCTGAAGAAGAAGGGAATCCACCACCCCACTCCTATTCAGATCCAGGGCATCCCTACCATGTGAGTGTGGCCCCCTCTTTTAAGGAGTACAGACTGGCCAAACCTGAAGCTTGGGAATGTTGATCTCCTGTAGGACTTAGGAAATAGTGCCCAAAAAGGCCCTCCTTGTTGGGTTTGACTTACAGGGCCACTCTCCTTCCCTTCCTCCCTTCTCTTCTCCCCTTTTCCTATGTAGCCTTTCTGGCCGTGACATGATCGGTATTGCGTTCACTGGCTCTGGCAAGACATTGGTGTTCACCCTGCCTGTCATCATGTTTTGCCTGGAACAGGAGAAAAGATTACCATTCTCCAAGAGGGAGGGGCCTTATGGGCTCATTATCTGCCCTTCAGTAAGTAGGAAAGGGGTACGTGTGTACCTGTGTGAGAGAGTGTGTATGAGTGTATGTATATGTGTGTACACACGTGTGTGTGTTTGTGTACATGTGTATGTGTGTCTGTGTGTGTACATGTGTGAGTGTGTGTACGTGTGTATATGAGTGTGGGAAGGAGGTGCTTCCATGGGAGTGCCTTGCTAAGTGGGCTGCCCTGGTGAGAACCCTGACAAGGCTGCTCCTAAAGGGTGTAATAGGGACATCATAGCTCGAAGGCTCAGCGGACTCCATGTCTCCTGTCACTCATAGAGAGAATTGGCCCGTCAGACCCACGGCATCTTGGAGTATTACTGTCGGCTGCTACAGGAAGACAGCTCGCCCCCCTTGCGCTGTGCCCTCTGCATTGGGGGCATGTCAGTCAAGGAGCAGATGGAAACCATCCGGCAGTAAGTCCAGCCATCCTAGACCCTGGCAATGCCCTCTGCCTTCATCTCCCCTGCCCAGCCCTGGTTTTACCTTCCATGGCCACTCTGTCAGGGCAGTCACAAGCCCTCCACCCCCATCGTCTTGATTCTATTGATCCCCCTTTCCTTTATGAGCATCTGCACTCAGTTATACTAGGCCTTGGACATGCTCAGCTCAGACTGGACTTTTTCCAGCTGTGGAAGAGGATGCAGTCATGGAGTGAGTGATGTCCCTGAAGTCAGTCAGGAGGTTGTTCCCCTCTACAGTCTGGTCCTTGGATCAGCACTCAGAGCTGGGGTCTGGCTTTCCTCATCTTCCAACTGGGCTCCCCCAGGCCTGGGACCTGGGCTCTCAGTCATCTTGTCCTTGGCCTCCTGGCTCGTGCATCTAATCTAACTCAGTAGTAGTCATTGACTACCCAGGCAGCATCCTGTGGTCCCCACAGTCCAGAGGAAAGGCCGATCCTGCCTTATGCCTTTGACACCAGACTTTAACTTCTCTTCGTTTCAAAAAGCATGTATTAAGTTCCTGCTGTGTGTAGGACATTGTGCCAGGCACTGCGGATACAAAGACAAAACAGTTCCTTCCCTCTCCAGTGGGGTGCACATGATGGTGGCCACCCCTGGGCGTCTCATGGACCTGCTGCAGAAGAAGATGATGAGTCTGGACATCTGCCGCTACCTGGCCCTGGATGAGGCTGACCGGATGATTGACATGGGCTTTGAGGGGGACATCCGAACCATCTTCTCCTACTTCAAGGTGCCTCACCCAGAGACCTCTCCCCACAATCCCACCCCCCTCCCCAACCTTGGTCCCCACCAAGAGTCCTGGCTTGTGGAGAAATTTCTCCCTTCCCTCTCCTTTGTGTTTCTACGCCCCAGTACCAGCTCAGCTCTGTCCTTCACTCCCTCAGGGCCAGCGACAGACACTGCTTTTCAGCGCTACCATGCCCAAAAAGATCCAAAACTTTGCTAAGAGTGCCCTGGTAAAGCCTGTCACCATCAACGTGGGCCGGGCAGGCGCTGCTAGCCTGGACGTCATCCAGGTACGAGGGGCAGGCTTCCATATCAGCTCCTCCCTCGACTGGAGCCATTCCCAGTGTTGAAGTCTGAGTAGTCACGCCCCATCCCCCATCCCCACACACCCACAGCAGTACTAGCCAAGCTCAGGAAATTGAGTGAAACAATGTGTTTCATATTTGCCAACTTCCTGCCCACCGGAAGGTTCCCTGGGCCTGGCCAACCTCGACTCTGGGCAGGACAGACTTCCTGTGGCCTAACAGGGGTCTGACCTGGATCCCCCTCCCTGTGGGAGGCCTTTTTTGTCTCCTGAGGCTTGGGAAACCTGAGAGCCACCAAGGTGATGGTAGCTCAGTTCAGCAGATGCTTGATCAGTGTCTGCTGCTGGGAGAGACACAGCTTAGCCAGGATGTGGCCCTTGCCCTCATGTGACTTGGTTTAGTTTGGAGATTGCAGACACATGCCATTGTCTTTCCCTATCCCAAGCCCCACTGGTGGAGGACTGAGCCCTATGAGAAGGGGATATGAGGGTATTGGTCAGCCTAGACTCTGATATTCTTCTGGGGGTGGGGATATACAGGAGGTGGAGTATGTGAAAGAAGAGGCCAAGATGGTGTACCTGCTGGAGTGTCTGCAAAAGACGCCTCCACCAGTGAGTCTGCTTGCTGCCCCTTCATAACCTCCGGGCTTCCGGGGTGGGTGTGTATGGGGGTGTTGTGAGTGGGAAGGATGGGCTCTACCAGCCTGGGAGGGCGGGGGGGGGTCATCCTTATGGAAAAGGTGGAGCTTGGTTGGTGAGAAGATTCCCTGGGGCCCAGAAGCCAGGCATAGCAGGGGGATGGTTCTGGGTTCTGCCCCCAGGCTAGTGCTGGTTGGGTCTAGGTGCGATATATGTGATGCCCCTCTGGGCAGGTGCTGATCTTTGCAGAGAAGAAGGCAGATGTGGATGCCATCCATGAATACTTGCTTCTCAAGGGCGTGGAGGCTGTAGCCATCCATGGAGGCAAAGGTGAGTGGAGAGGAGCCAGGATAAAAGAACTTCTCCTACAAAGGCTGATTCTGACAAGGGCATTATAGCCAGGGCTGCTCAGACAGGGTTAGTCAATGATCAGTAAACATTTATTAAGTACCTACTATGTTAGGCACTGGTAAATGCCGGGGATGCATATAAGAAAAAGAAAGACAATCCCTGCCCTCAGGGAACTTACAGTCTTAACAGAGGAAGACAGCATACAAGAGAAAGCAGGAAAAGGGGTGGGAGCACCTGGTGTGGGGCATGATCATGAAGTCAAAACCCAGCAACGCAGCTGAGAATGAATATAGGTGTGCCTGGAAGGTTCCGTGGACTCCTGGCACAGGGGAGAGGCGCCTGAGAAGAGTCTCATTCGTCTCCTTTTATCCTTCCCTTTGCCCTCTCCTCTTATTCTGTGAGCTGAGCTTTGTTTCTCCTGGCTCAGCCCCATCTCCTCCCTGCTTCCTCCAAGCGTTGACATCCCTGTCATCTTTCCCTGTTCCTTCCAGATCAAGAAGAACGGACTAAGGCCATTGAAGCATTCCGGGATGGCAAGAAAGACGTCTTAGTGGCCACCGATGTGGCCTCTAAGGGCCTGGACTTTCCAGCCATTCAGCACGTCATCAACTACGATATGCCTGAGGAGATTGAGAATTACGGTGAAGAAGCAGGGAGTTAGGGGGCACTTGGGGCTGGGGTCCTGACTTCCACCCTCAGGGGACAGGGCTTGGTGAGGATTTCTTTGGTCCTCCATCTCTGAACCTTGTCCCTTCTGGACCCTCTTCTCTCCCAGTTCATCGGATTGGCAGGACAGGGCGCTCGGGGAACACTGGTATAGCCACCACCTTTATCAACAAGGCCTGTGGTGAGTCTCCAGCTCAGGTGGGGAAGGACGGGACTCCAGGAAGTCTCTTGGGCCAGGGTGGGGTGGAGCCTGAGGGAGGTAGTCCTGGTGTCTTATGTGGCCTGTGACTCAGGAGACCCCCCCCCCCACCTGTCCTTGTTCTTTGTTAGCTTTGTCCTGGCTTAGTGGCCAAGTCTCTGAGGTTATCTCATAGGACATCTGATAAGAGATGTATCACTATCTACATCAAGGGTGTTGTGTGGGAAACACTCTGGGGGATACAAAAAGCTATTTTTAGTGTCCAGTCCAAACAACTCACTTAAGAGGAAGTTGAGGCTTGTGGAGATGAAGCAGCTGGTCCAGGGCCCCCAGTGAGTGAGCAGCAGAGCCAGGACCAGAACCCAAGGCTGTCAGAGTTCCCAGCCCGGGGCCCTTACACCTGTGTTCCCTGCTCCCTGGGTCAGGCAGAGCCTGAGCAGGGGAGGGCCGTGTTGTCACGGGCCTGCCTGTCTCTGGCTGACATGAGCCTGTTTTCTCTGTTTTCCATCTCAGATGAGTCTGTACTCATGGATCTCAAAGCCCTCCTGCTTGAAGCCAAGCAGAAGGTGCCTCCTGTGCTGCAGGTCCTACACTGTGGGGACGAGTCTATGCTGATAATTGGAGGTAATGCCTGGATCTGGGCTGGGGTGGTGTCCAGGGGACCTGTGATCATAATGACCGTTCCTAGCATGGCTGCTGTGTGGGACCTCTGAGGAGGCTTTGTGGGGGAAGGAGTGGCCTCAGGGTTTGGTGACCTCTGAGGTCTCTTCCAGCTCTAAATGTCATCATCCTTTTCCAGGAGAGAGAGGCTGCACCTTCTGTGGGGGTCTGGGCCATCGCATCACTGATTGCCCTAAGCTGGAGGCCATGCAAACCAAACAGGTCAGCAACATTGGCCGCAAGGACTACCTGGCCCACAGCTCCATGGACTTCTGAGCCCCCGCAGGACTAGAGCCAGGAGCACAGGTGCCAGCAGCCCTCCGGGAGAGGCCGCCTGGACTTTGTGCCTGAGCTGACCCTGCCCTGCCCCCAGATGACTGCTGCTTCCACCTTTTCATCTCCTTCTCCAGGGGTGCCACCTATTAAATCAGAAGTACTGAGCTCACACGTTTATAATGTTTATAATAGAAGGACTGTGAAGCACCTTTCTCAAAATAACCCTATGAAAAGGCAGTGGGAGGGAAGGAGTGTTAGCTCCATTTTACAAAGAAACTCTGAGGCTTTGATCCTCTCAGTTGGAGATGTCAAAACTAGGATTTGAACCCAGGTCTTCGGGCTCCATACTGCATCTCAACGTGGAAGATGGTACTTTGTGTGCTCTGGCTCTGTCACTGCCATTCACAGAAGGCCTCTCCTCTCTTTCCCCCACCCCTCACCCTTCAGCCTCACCTTTATGCCCTGGACAAGCAGGCTGAGGCAAGTATGGATTTCAACGCTTGGACTAGGCTGTTGTGCAACCCTGTGCTGACTCCTCATTCCTCTCCCCTAGAGGCTTCCTCTTGGTCAGGTCCAAAACTAGAGGGAGTAGATGCACATTTCTTAAGTTGTGGGGTGACCCCCTATGTGGGTCTCTAACTGGGATTCTGCTTACCTATCTCCCAGCCTTCTGTTTCTTTTTCCTAAACTCTGCCCCCTCCCCCAGGACCATAATTAGTAGATGGAACCAGCCTGGAAAATTGTGAGGTGAGGGAAGGCAGGTTGGTTTCTGCTTTTAAGTGATGTTTCCTGTCCATTCTATTATAACTGTCTGCCTCCCAAATCCTTCCATAAAGTTGATTGTAGAAGTGAGGGATGAAAGTATCATGAGTCCCAAAAGAGGAGGGCCGGGTCCTGCTTGACACTCCCCTTTCTTGTAGGCTTCTAGGCCCAGTCTCTTGTTTAAAATAAATTTTTATTGATAGTTCTTGTTTTTATTATCACTTAATTTTTCCCCTACGTTCTTCTGTTTCCACTTTCCCAAATTCCCTTATAACAAAGAATTTTTAAAAAGAGAAAGAAAAAAATCAAAATTAATCAGTGCACCAGAAAAGTCTGACATCCTAAGCAGTGTCCCACAGCCATGTTCTCTACCCCTAAAGGAGTTGGAGGGGGGCTTTTTATCCTATTTCTTTGTAATAATGAAATACTCATTTTGAGTGGTTCGTGACGATGATTCTTTCTGTCTGTGCTAATGTAGTCTTTGTGTATATTGTTTTCCTGGCACCGTAAGGTCTCCACACGTCTCATAGTACAGTCATATTCCATTACATTCGCCCTCCATTACTTGTTTAGCTGTTTCCTAATTGACAGGCATCTCCTTTTTTCCAGTTGTTTGCTACCGCCAAAAAATGTTGCTATGAACATTACAGTGTCTATGGAGACTTTTTGTCAGTGGCCTCCTTTGACTACGTGCCTGCCAGGGAGATCTCTGCGGCAAGGGTTTTGGAGATTTTAGCCACTCGATTTGCATAATTCCCAGTTGGGTTCCAAAATGGTTGTACTAATTCTTAGCTCCACCAAAATATGTCAGTGTTCCTGTCTTCCCACAACCCCTCCGACATGATTTGTTCCCATCTTTTGTGTTCTTTGCCCATTTGCTGGGTCTGAGGTGAAACCTCGCAGTTTTTTTGGTTTGCATTTCTCTTATTAGTGATTTGGAACATTTTTTTTTCACATGGTTGTTAAGAGATTGCATTTTTTTCTTCTGAGAACTGTTTATTCATATCCTTTAACCATTTAACTATTGGGGAATAGCTTTGGGTCTTATATATTTCTGTTATACACGCATATATATACACATATATAATCTTGAATACTAGACTCTTATTGGAGAAAGGCTTTTTCCAAGAGGTAAAACTATCCCTATTTGCTGATGCCATGATTACCTAGGGAATCAGCAGAGAAACTAATTTGACACAATGGCATCCATCAAAGTTGCAGGTTACAAAATATACCCAAAAAAATCAATATTTCCATATAATAACAAAATCCAAGAGGCAATAATAGAGAAATTCCATTCCAAGTAATTACATAATGCATAAAATATTGGAGTCAGCCTATGAAAGCTCTGGAATTTTGCAACAATATTCCTAGGAGTTTTCTTTTTGGGATCTTTGTGAGGAGGCGATCAGTGGATTCTTTCAATTTCTGTTTTACCCTCTGGCTCTAGAATACCAGGGCAGTTCTCCTTGATAATTTCTTGAAAGATGATATCTAGGCTCTTTTTTTGATCATGGCTTTCAGGTAGTCCAATAATTTTTAAATTACCTCTCCTGGATCTATTTTCCAGGTCAGTGGTTTTTCCAATGAGATATTTCATGTTGTCTTCCACTTTTTCATTCCTTTGGTTCTGTTTCATAATATCTTGATTTCTCATCAAGTCACTAGCTTCCACTTGCTCTAATCTAATTTTTAAGGTAGTATTTTCTTCAGTGGTCTTTTGGACCTCCTTTTCCATTTGGCTAATTCTGCCTTTCAAGACATTCTTCTCCTCGTTGGCTTTTTGGAGCTCTTTTGCCATTTGAGTTAGTCTATTTTTTAAGGTGTTGTTTTCTTCAGTATTTTTTTCAGTATTTTTTTGGTTCTCCTTTAGCAAGTCATTGACTTGTTTTTCATGGTTTTCTTGCATCATTCTCATTTCTCTTCCTAATTTTTCCTCTACTTCTCTAACTTGCTTTTCTAAATCCTTTTTGAGCTCTTCCATGGCCTGAGACCAGTTCATGTTTTTCTTGGAGGCTTTCGATGTAAGCTCTTTGACTTCGTTGACTTCTTCTGGCTGTATGTTTTGGTCTTCTTTGTCACCAAAGAAAGATTCCAAAGTCTGAGACTGAATATGAGTGTGTTTTCGCTGCCTGGCCATGTTCCCAGCCAACTTACTTGACCCTTGAGTTTTTCATCAGGGTATGACTGCTTGTAGAGTAGCGAGTACTTTGTTCCAAGCTTGAGGGGATGCGCTGTTGTTTTCAGAGCTATTTCTATACAGCCAGCTCTGCCACACTAGCACTCCTCCTTCCCTAAGAACCCCCAACCCAGACCTGATGAAAATCTTAAGCAGGCTGTGCACTCCTGCTCTGATTCACCACTTAATTCCGGCCTCGGGGCCGGAAGCAACTGCAGCTCTAGTTCTATAGCTGCACCATCTCTGCTGCCCCGGGGCAGTGGCTGAACCGTGTGAACTCCTTCCACTCTGTCCCTGCAGCTTTTCCCACTAACCTTCTCTGTTGTCTTTGGTGTTTGTGGGTTGAGAAGTCCGGTAACTGCCGCAGCTCACTAATTCAGGGTGCTAGGGCCTGTTCCACCGGGCTCCTGGTCTGGTTGGTCCTGCCGCTGCCCACGCTGGGCTCTGCTTCATGCACAATAGACCTCATCCAGCAACCATCCAGGCTGTCCTGGTTTGGATCCCTGCTTCCCTCTGCTATTTTGTGGGTTCTGCAGTTCTAGAATTTGTTCAGAGTCATTTTTTATAGGTTTTTGGAGGGACCTGGCAGGGAGCTCACACAAGTCCCTGCTTTTTGGCCGCCATCTTGGCTCCACCCCCCCCCCCCAGAAATTATCTCTTAAAATTTCTTACAGCACAATAGTATTATTCCATTATGTTCACAAACTATTGATGGGTACCCCCTTATTTTCCTGTATTTTAACACTACAAAAAGAGCTGCTACAAATATTCTTGTATGTATACGGGTCATTTCCCCCCTTTTCTAGATTTCTTTGGGGTATAAGCCTGGTGAAGTTACGGCCAGGTCAAAGGTCCTTCACAATTTAGTGACTTGAGGCATAGCTCCAAATTACTTGCCAGATTGGCTGTGCTAATTCATGGCTTTACTAAAAGTATCTATCGATAAATATTTATTAAGCACCTACTATATACCAGGCTTCATGCTGTCCTCCCATAAACCCTTCAACAGTTGTCATTTTCCATTTTTTTGTCAACTGCCAATCCAATGGCTCTGAAGTAGAATCTCAGTGGCTTTCATTTACGTGTCTTTATTAGTAATTAAGAGTACTTTTTCATCTGTTAATTGTTAGCTTGGATTTCTTTCTATGAGAACTGCCCAGGAATATCTTTTGACCGTTTATCAGTTAAGAATGGTTCTTATTGTTATAAATTTGAATCAGTTCCTTATATATTTTAGAAATGAGACCTGTATCAGAGAAATCTATTGCAAGGATGTTTTCCTGCTTTACTGTTCCTCTTCTAATCTTAATTGCACTGATTTTGTTTATGCAGAAATACTTTAATTTGTTATGATCAAAATTGTCTGTCTGATCATCTGTGATCTTTTCTGTCCCTTGTTTGGTCATGAACTCTCCTCCTTTCCAAAAGGTAATTCTTCCTTTCTTTTCTAATTTCTCTAATGTGACCTTTTATTTCTACATCATGTATCCACTTGGAGCTGATGTAGTTATGCAGAGTAAGGTCTTGGCCCAGCCTTAATTTCTTTCAGGCCTTAATTTCTTCAAGGCTGCTTTCCACTTTTGCCAGCAGTTTTTGTCCATGACCTAGGTGCTGGGGTCTTTGAATTTATTGAACACTACACTGTTGTGTGTTTGCTTCTGCTAAACCAGTCTTGAGGCCACATGTGGCCTTCTAGGTCCTCAAGTGTGGCCCTTTGACTGAATCCAAACTTCACAGAACAAATCCCCTTAATAAAAGTGAAAAGGCTGTACCCGAGGACCTAAAAGGCCACAGGTTCCTCACCCCTGACCTAAACTGTCCCACTGATCAACCTTTATTTTTTAGCTGGTAGCAAATTATTTTGATAATTATATTATAGTTTGAGATCTGTACTGCTAGACCTCCTTCCTCTCTGCCCCCTTCCTTTTTTTACCCCATGATTTCCCTTGAGATTTGTTTCTTCACATGAATTTTGTTATTTTTTCTAGCTCTATAAAGTAATTATTTGGTCATATAATTGGTATGGCACTAAGTAAATTAGGTTGTATTGTTATTTTTTTTTATATTGGCTCAGCCCACCTATGAGCAATTGATTTTTTTTTCTAATTATTTAGGTTTGCCTTTTTTCTCCTTGAAGAGTGTTTTGTAGTTGTATTCATGCAGTTCCTGTATATGTCATGGTAGGTAGGGTCCCAAATGTTTTATGCATTATGTAATTATTTTAAATGAAATTTTTCTTTCTATCTCCTGCTGGGTTTTGTTGGTTGTATATAGAAACAGAATGGTTTATGTGGGTTTATTTTATATACTGGCACTTTTACCAGATAAAATTTAAAAAATTCATCTGGAGGAATAAAAGATCTGAAATATCAAGGTAAGAATTTTTTTTTTTTAAGAAAGGTAGGCATGAAGAAGAAATGGCACTTGTGTCTGGAATCTTTACTAAACACTGATTAGGCTGCCAGACCAGATGTTCCACAGAAAGCTTGGGAATTTGGAGCTGGGAGGGACCCTAAAAACCATCTCATTCACCCCTTTCATTGACGAGAAAAACTGAGAGTGGAAGTGACTTGTCCAAAGACCCACAGCTTGTAAAGAGCAGAGACAGAAGTTAAGCACAGGGCTGCAAATCCCGTGTTCTGTCCCCTGCCTTCCATTTGGTCGGATGCAGGGACGGACACATACGTAAGGATGGTCATTCTTTGAGCAAACAGGCCCACACACCTCGAGAGGATGTGTACTAGACAGAGATGACCCTTTGTAGAGCTCAGCGCCCAATTCTGATGCTAGTTTCCGTTTCTGTAATGTCTTTATATTTCACAAATAGGCACATGAGGCAAATAGTGTATTCCTATTTTACAGAGAAGGAAACTGAGGCACGGGAGGACTAAGCATTTGCACAAGGTCACAGAATGAGTAAGAGAATCAAGACTCAAAAGTGGGGATCTAGCTCCCTAGGGGTCTTCAATGGAACAGGAATTAGAAAAAGGAGAGCTGGAGAGACTGGAATGCCTCCTGGAGGAGGTGAAAATTATCCTGGAGATTAAAGGATGGCCAAGATATAAATATGGAGGGCATTGGTGGCACAGTGTGCCCAAAAGCACAAATAGACAGTGTAGCCTAGTGGACACAGCCTTGGGTTTGGAGTCCACAGCCCAGCTTTCCCACTAAGCAATCTTGAGCAAGTCCCTTCTCCCCAGCCCTTATCTTCCTCCTCTCCAGCATGAGGGGGTTTGCTGGAGCACTGAGGCACCACCTTCTTGTTTTTTGTTTTTTTTTTGGTAGTGAGGCCAGAGATACTGTATTCAGAACCAACTCTAGGTTTATGGGTTTTTTTTCTCTAACTTTTTCTTTGTTATGTGAGAGGACTGGCCAGAGAGGATCTGAAGATGACTGTCAGAAAAACGTGACTTCCTTTTAAAATAAAAATGGAAAAATTAAAATTGTAGGCAGAGGAGAGGGCAATGTTCAGTAATGGATAGAGTGTTGAAATTAAGAGTTAGTGAACACCTGGATTCAAATCCTGTCTACTAGTCATGCGACCTGGAGCAAGTCATTTAACTGCCCTTTGCCTCAGTTTCCTCATCTGTAAAGTGGGGGTAATGCCTGTATTAATGACATCACATGGCTATCGTGAGGCTCAAATAAGATATGTAAAGGGATTCGCAAACTTTAAACCACTATAGAAATGGTAGTTATTATTAGACAAATCCTCTTTAACTCTTTGATCTTAGAGACAGAGCAGTTGCTTCTGCCCCCTCTCCTTTTCTAACTCGTGGGAGGGAGGATGGGGAGAAGCAGGAAGGGACAAAGATGAAGCCTATGACTCAGCAGAACCCATGTCTCAAAGACAGCTGATATGGGTCCAGCCTGTGACCCTCCCCCTCCCCAGAACCCCTACACAGAGGATAGAAGAAAGGCTCCCTGGCCGTCTATCCTGAGCCACTTCAGATTCTCCCAGAGCTGCTGGGGAGTAGGGGTGGGCCCTGACCCCTCCCCCAGGTCACCCTAGCCTCCTTCCCTCCTTCGGGGTTGGGGGGAAGGGAAGTAGCAAGAAAGGGAAGTTGCCCGTCCCCATTTGCTTCAGGGCTGCTGTCTGAGCATTGGGCTCTGGCCCTTCAGCCATGGACACCCAAGAGACACCTCTGAAGGACGGGCTTCTCTACCAGCAACATGTGAAATTTGGCAAGGTGGGGACTGACTGGGATTGGAGAGTATCCCCCCTCCCCAATGGGACCAAGAACCTGCTGTCTGCTGTTGTGGGTCCTGAGCAGCGGGTTGTAATGGGGAGGGGGGGAGTGATGGGCTGGTGCTGGGAAGGTGCCCGGGATGGAGAAAAGGCAGAGTGTAGAGCTGCTTAGCTCTGGCTGGGGAGATACCTCCCACGTACAGCGAGGGCTGGCTCTCCTGCCTTCTGGCCCCTTCCCCTGTTGCTTTGGGGTGTGTGTGTGTGTGTTGGTGGGGTGGGGAGAGGAGCTGCCCCTGTGGCCGGACGTGGGCCTTGAGTCTGGGGAACCTGAACACTGGAGAACCTGTATCAGGGATTCTAGGCCTATCAAGGCCTGGCCCCTGAACCGGGTCAAAGGGAAAAGAGACCTGAGAGTATAATTTAATTTATGTTGTAATGACTCTTTACATTTATTTCCCTTTTATCATTTACAAAATGCTTGCCCATCTACCCACTATTTCTTTTGGGCCTCACAAAAACCCCATGAGGCTGGCCGGCTAGGGATTCACTCTCCTGTTTTACAGAGAAGAAAGCTAAAGCTGTAGCCCAAGCTTACACTAAACCCAGGTTTCTAGACTGTGGGTCCAGTGCTTTTCCCAGTCCTCCTTTAAGTGGCTTTCTCCCTCTGTTCTGCCATCGTCCTTTATCTGTTACTCTTCTGAGTGTGCAATGAGGTCATAGGATGCAGACTCACCCCCCAGTTCCCCCACTCACTACCTGTGTGACCGTGGGTAAATCTCTGAACATCTTTGGGCCTGGTTTCCTCACCTGTGAGTTCAGGGGGTGCTGACCGTCTGACCTCTGCTTCTTTCCCTCTGTCTCTCGAACCATCATCCCTTCCCCCATCCCCCAACACACACATTTCAAGGTTTGGCTCTGAGTGGTGCTAGAAGTCCTATCTACTTCAACGGCTACGAGATACCCAGGCCACTTCCTTCCCTGTGACTGTTTGCATGTTTCCTTCCCCTGTTCTTCTGGTGACACAGCCTAGGATTTCCCTTCCCCCATGGATGCTGAGAACATGGGGCTTCACCAGCCAGGGTTGGGTGGAGTGGGGTATAGCCTTGGGAGAGTATGTGTGTGTGTGCTTGGCCAGGGCCTAGGCCTGGGTTCTTATGCTTTCCTACATCTTTTCAAAGTTGGTCTGAGCTTGGGTTGGCTCTCTCTTGGGCTTAAATGGGAAGAGGCTTGTATAACCAAAGCAGGTGGTGAGTGGGATGGATTGGGGCACAATCTTGGGCAGTCTTGGGCATGACTGGCCTAGAAACATCTGAGCTGAGCTTGGGAATGGGGGAGGAAGAGAGAGAATATTGTATTTCCGGTGCCTGAACCAGGAGAAACAACCTTGCCCCTAAGTGAGCACAGACACAGGCTGGGTAGGGAGGCCTGAGCTAGGAGCCTAAACTGTGTACCCGGCCCCCTGTAACCAAGGTGCCTGACATCCTTTGTCAGTTGGCAGCCCCAGGCTCAGGGTCTTGGCAGGGGTGGGAACCTGTGGCTTCAAGGCCACATGTGCCCCTCTAGGTCCTCGAGTGTGGCTCTTTGACTGAATCTGATCTTCAGAGAATAAATCCCCTTAATAAAAGGATTTGTTCTATAAAACTTAGACTCAGTCAAAAGGCCTCACTCAAGGAC
The DNA here is from genome assembly GCF_011100635.1 of Trichosurus vulpecula. NCBI lineage: Eukaryota > Metazoa > Chordata > Mammalia > Diprotodontia > Phalangeridae > Trichosurus > Trichosurus vulpecula. The sequence continues at coordinate 96,291,494 of NC_050575.1, forward strand.
CTAAGAGGGCACATATAACCCCAAGGCTACAGGTTCCCCACCCCTGGTTGGGCATGAGAGATTCACAGCTGCTGCCTTTTGTTCAGGAGTGCTAGCTGGCCTTGGGAGGGAGGGGCGGCCCAGATACCCCTCAGTGGGCAGGTAAGGCCATGAGGCAGCAATAAGATTTCCCCATGCCTGCCTCCTCTAGAAATCCTGGCGGAAGGTATGGGCCTTCCTTTATGCCGATGGCCCTTCAGGAGTGGCCCGACTGGAAAGCTGGGACGTAAGAGATGGCGGGGCTGGACCAGCAAGTGACAAACCCACTGGGCGTCGGGGTGAACGGCGAGTGATCCGGATGGCTGACTGTGTGTCTGTGCTGCCAGCCGATGGTGAAAGCTGCCCTCGGGACACCGCTGCCTTCCTGCTCACCACCACCGAACGCAGCCACATGCTGGCTGCCCAGCACCGGCACACATGGATGGCTCACATCTGTCATTTGGCATTTCCGGTGAGACTGAGCTAGGGGACTGTGTGAGTGTGTGTATGTGTGTGTAGGCTGACAGTCCTGGTGTTCTACCTGGAGGAGGGGAGCAATCAAAAGTTAGTCTCCCTAGGAGCTGACTCTGACCTCTTCTCCATGTCTTCCTGTTGCCAACTCCAGAACATGAATGGCGTCTCCTCAGGGACTGGAGAATTTGGATGTACTGAGCTTGGCCTGGTCCCCATGGAGGAAAATTCCATCTATTCATCCTGGCAGGAAAGTAAGCATCCTGAGCCCGGGCTCCCTCTACCCCCATCCCCACTAGTGACACCTCAGGCGTGGTTGGCTGACCACTGTGTGGGAGGGGCTCAGGGGATGGGCCTGGGAAGCTTTCTCACTGATTTCCTCCTTCCCCTCTGCAGTGGGTGAGTTCTCAGTACTGGTCCAGAAGACCGAAGCGGCCACACGCTGTCAGCTAAAAGGACCTTACCTCCTGGTGACTGGCCAGGATGCCATCTACCTGAGTGAGCCCACCACCCCGCAGCCCCTCTATGTCTGGCCCTATCACTTCCTGCGCAAGTTTGGCTATGACAAGGTGCTGAGCTCCCAACCCTTCCCCAATCCCCTCTCCAGTAACCCGGGCCCCTTGGATGCTATTCCCACTTCCCTACAAACTGTCTAGAGTTGGAGTGGGCATGATCACCAGCCCCATGTTAGCGTACAATTTATTCCTGGATTATTTAGTATAGTGGTATTCAATCTTTTTGAATATGCGGACCCTTTTTAGTATCTAAAAATTTAGCAGAATTTGTATCCTCACAGAATAGCAGTTGTACTGTTAGAATCCATTTTTTGGAGAAAACACACCTTGCCACTTTTGAGTGTGTATTTGTACGGATTCATATCCTTCTCCCTCCCAGCCCAGCCCCAACACACTAACGGCCGATCTAATCTAGCCTGGGCTGCAAGGCCTGGTGATAAGTGAACCTCTGGGATTCAGAATCAGAGGAAGCAGCTGGGAATCCAGTCTCTCCTGCAGACTAGCTGGATGGCTTTGGGCAAGTCATGAATCTTCCCTTGTCTCAGTTTTTTCATCTGTGAAATGAAGGGATCAGACTAATTGCTAACGTCCTGTCTGGTTCTAAGTCCTATGATTCTAGACCTCCAAACCTAGTGTTCCAACCCCTGTGAATTTAAAGGGGTGTTCTAGTCAAATCCATCATCAAAATGGGGTCACAAGGAGAGGTAGTCACATCAGAAGCAGGATTTGAACCCAGGTCCGTTGACTGTAATCCAGGTTTTCGTCCTCTCTCTCCTTTCCTTCCTCTCCCCTCCCCACCGGGTTACTTGCCTTCTCCTGACCAGCCTCCCTCCCTGCAGGGTGTCTTCTCTTTTGAGGCTGGCCGGCGCTGTGACTCTGGGGAGGGCCTCTTTGCCTTCAGCTGCCCCCGGGCCTCAGAGATCTGTAGCGCTGTGAGTGCAGCTATTGCTCGCCAGAGACATCTTCCTGGACCTGCTGCTTCCCGGCCCTGCCCCTTGTCCCGGGCCTCCTCCCTGCCCTCGTTGGAGCCCATGGCAGAGTTGAGGGAAGCTCCTCTTGGGCTAGAGGCCTGGGGAGGCCAACCATCTAACAGAAAGGCCCAGCTGGTCCTAGAGGTGGGTCCCCAGAGCCTGCCCCCCTGCCTGGGGACTACGCTACCAGATGGGCCTCCCTCGGCTGGCCCTTCAGGTTCTGCACTCTATGCCTCCATCTCTAAGGGGTCCAGTGGCCCTCCATGCACTGCTCCCGATCCAGCCTCTGCTCCAGGTCCAGCGCCCATCCCTGTGGCTGAGCACCTGTATGAAAACCTGTGTACATTGGAGGACGGCTGCAGCCCTGAGCCAAGGGGGGAGGGCCTGCTGCAGGCTTCCCACGGTGGCCACAAGGACCTCCACATCTATGACAACAGTGAGTGTCTGAGCTGGCCCGGTGCCCAGGCCCCTATGGATAGCACCCTGGAGGCCCAGTACCGCAGGTTACTTGAGTTGGACCTGAATGAGGAAGGCGAAGGCACAGAGGAGACTGAGGACAATGGGCCTGGGCGCCTCTTGGGTCATTCAGGCTTCAAGGCCAAGCTCGTGACCCTGCTGAGCCGGGAGCGGAAGAAGGGCCCAGCTCAAAGGAACCAGGGACTAGGGCCAGCAGATGGACAAGGCTGAAAAAGTAACCTATACCTAGGCTGGGACCCAGCCTCCCAGCTCTGTGCAGCATCCTTTCCCCACTCAAATCATGTACAGTGTACAGAAGTTTCTTAATAAAGACCCTTTAGTCCCCACCTCAGGCTACTGCCCCTGTGTTGCCCCAGAAGGCCCCTCCATGCCATTCCTTGGTTTCTCGTTCTGGGCATCCCACCCTACCCCCCAACATCTCCCTTGGGCACAGGCAGAAGTTGTACTGAAAGACCGCAGGGATCTGAATGCAGGTGAGAATCTTGCTTGTCGAGTTGCTCTAGGTGGGGGGCCCGCCTGCCTAGGAGCCGGTGGCTTTAATGACACGGCCTCTTGAATCCAATGTCTGATGGGATTCAGAGCTTAAGGGAGCTTGAGATGTCATCCAGTCTGATCTCATTTTACAGATGCACCTAAACCTCACCAGGCAGCAGATCTTGATGATGATATTAGTGCAAAGAGCAGAAGTTATATAAGGGCCTGTTTTGAGGAAGACGGTGGGAAGGTGCTGGGAGCCTGGCTTTCATCCATTGTTCTGCCATTTAATTTTGGACTAAGACATATGACCCCGTTGTGGGCCTCCCTGTAATGAGTGTAGATTGTATCCCTCAATTCGCCTACCCACCCAACTTTGAGCATGGCACCAGAGGGCCAGTGAGGGGGAGGGAGGAATAGTTGTTCTCGTAAGACAGGATTACAGTGGGAAGGGGAAATTGCTTCTTAAAGGAAGACAGGCTGGACATTCAGCCCGGCTCTGGGTTTGTGTCTTACTTTTTTCTGTGTCTGGCTCATAGTGAAAGCTTAACAAATGTTTGTTGACTGACTGACGGACTGAGGTCACCCCTGGCCATGCCCTGAAAACTGTTGTGTTGTGGGGCCAGCAGAGGGCGCTGCTTGATGCATGTTGGGTCTCGGAGATGCCCAATCCCTAGCACCAATTTGGGTCAGCTGCCCAGATGGAGGCTGGCAGACAACAGCCTGGGCACGAGCCTGGCAGAGAGCAGGTGGGCAGACTGCCTGGAGTCTTTACAGTTGGTTGAACTGAATTGAATTACCTGGCACTGCCTTCCTTCAGTCCAGCGGCCCCCTTCCACTCACCCTCACCCCCCCATTCCCAGCTATTACAGCCTGCCTGCAGACTTCAGAGACTGGCTCTAGAGAGGGGGGTTAACCCCCTTTACACACATACCCATTCTCCTGCGCTCTGTATGGATGTCCCTGCTCCTTCCCATCAGTTTACTGGAGACAGAGAGGTCACTTTCCCCAGCCCATGGCATTTGGGATCCATTTTAGGCAAGTAAAGAAGGCTTCCAAAGGGGCTGGGATGTGGGCTCCTTCCTTCCTGGGGCTGTTTCTTCACAGAGGGTGACAGGGATGGGATGGGATGGGATGGAAACTGCTTACCTAAACTCACAGACGACCTGCTTTTTTTTTTTATTAACTTTTTTCAGTTAACAAAAATCTGTTTCTCTCTCTTCTTCCCCCTCCCCCATTAAAGAAGAAAGAAAAACAAAACCCTTGTGACAGATTTGCATAGTCAAGCAAAACAATTTCTCCTATTAGTCAAGTCCACTATACGTAATATATACCTGTACATATATATATACACACATGCATACATATGATCCATACACGTATCCTGTGCTGGGTCCTGAACCTCTCTATTAAGAGGTGAGCAGCATCACAAGGCCTCTAGAATCTTGTGGTTGGTCACTGAGTTGATCAGAACTCTTAGTTCAAAGTTCTTAGAAAACCTGTTTTCAAGGCTAGAGACAGTGAAGGAACAGAGGTAGTGAACTAATTTATACTTTATGAAGGATGTGTTTGAATGAATGAATGAATGAGATGGGAATAGCCAATAGGGGTAGCCACGAAGCCTAAAAATACCAGCTTTGCTTCCAAGTTGCTGTGTGTTCTTGGACAAATTACTTCTCTTCTCTGGGCTTCAGTTTCCTTATGAAGTTGAATTATATTAGATGATCTAAGGGTCCTTCCAATTCCTGGGTTCTTATGGTTGGGACTAGGAGAGGGATAGTTATATTTCAAAAAACCCTTGATCAAGTCCTATTCTCTCTTCCCAGTTCTAATATTACTCCTGAGTTCCAGTCATCCACTGCCTGCTGGACATCTCTAGCCATGGACATCACGAATGTAATATGTCCAAGATGGAACTAGTTACTACCTTTCCTCCTAAACTGCCCCTTTCCCAGGCTTTCCTATTTTGTCTAGGGTACCACCAGAGTTATCTTTGACTCTTCTTCCTTCCTTCTCCCTGACTAGTTGCCAAATCTTATTAATTCTACCTCTACCATGTACCTTGAATCCATCCCCTTTTTTCACTCACAGGGTCCCAGTTCAGGCTTTGCCTGATCATTCTTGCCAGGACTATTGCAATGGACACTTTAATCTGTCTATCCAGGGGTGGGGAACCTGCAGCCTCCAAGCCACATGTAGCCCTCTAGGTCCTCAAGTGTGACCCTTTCTGAATCCAAGCTACATGTGCCTCAAGGCCATAGGTCCCGCCCCGCCCCCCACCCCCATCCCCTAGTCTCTCTCCTCTCTAATCTCTCCCCACAGCTGTTAAAATCCCTATGGCACAAGTTTGACCCTACTACAACCCCACTGCTCATAAGCCTACTGCCTCAGGGATCAAATTAAGATTCCTCTGGTGGGCCTTCCACAGTCTGGCTCCAATCTACCTTTCTTGGTTTATTACTCCATTTTGCTGTTTCTCCAAGTTGCAGTCAAAACAGCCTACCAACTTCTTGGACTCAATTCTCTGTCTCTTAACTTTTGCACAGGCTGTGTGGCCCCTATCTGGAGTACACTCCTTCCTTTCCTTCACTTCTTGGGATTCTAAACTTCCTTCAGAGCTCAACTCAGATAGCCCTCCCCTCACTAATGCTCCCTCTCTTATCAAAGTACTTTGTATATATTTACTTGTGTGTATGTCCTATACTCCCAGTAAAACAGAAAACCCTTGAGGACAATGACTTTTTAATTTTTGTCTTTGTATCCCAAGTACCTTGAGTAGTTTGTTAAGTGAATGAATGAGAAGTAGGGAGGAGGGGTGAAGTTCTGGTTGGGGGGCCAGGGACCCCAGAACCCCCATCCACTGTTAGTAGGGGCTATACAGACCTAGAGGTCCCTTAGATAGGCCCTCTCTGGTCAGCCAGAAAACCGTGCCTCTCTCGTCATATTATAAGATGTTGCTGTTGTACACTAGTTCAGTCTCGGACTTTTGTCCGTGGAGTTTTCTTGGCATAGATACTGAAGTGGCTTGCCATTTCCTAGATTATGGGATAATTTAATTCAACAGGGATTTATTTAGTGCCTGTGACATTTATTTATAGAATGCATATAGAATGCAGGGCTCTATGTTAGGCAATGGGGACATAAAGATGAAAATTCATGGGATTGTAAATTTAGAGCTGGTAGGGACTTTAGAGGTCACCTTGTCCATAGCCAACCACATTTTCTGGATGAGGCATGTGAGCCTGAAAATGAAGTGATTTCACCCAAGGTGGTGAGCAAGTGGTAGGTACCAGAGCCGGAATTTGAACTCGGTTTCTGACTCAGGATCTAGCGTGCTTTTACATGACGACATGCTGCCATAATTCCTGCCTTCAGGAAATTTGCAGTCTACTGAGGAGTAGTTTGTGTTTTGTTGTTGAGTTGTGTCTGACTCTTCTTGGCAAAGGTACAGTACTGGTTTGCTATTTCCTTCTCCAGCTTATTTTTTTTGGGGGGGGGGGGGCGCGGCGCAACTGAAGTTAAGTGACTTGCCCAGGGTCACACAGCTAGTGTCTGAGGTCACATTTGAACTCAGGTCTTTCTGACTGCAAGCTGAGCATTCCATCTGCTGTGCCACCTAGCTGCCCTTAGTATATGCACACGGATAAATATAATCCAAGATAGAATATGATAGGGGCAAAGAAAAAAGTCAAAATGCTCTAGGAAAATCTGAGTGTTCACTCTACGCTGGGTGGAACAGAAAATGCTTTAGGGAGGAGGCTGACCTTGAGTTGAGCCTGGATAGAACTGATACACAGATGCATTCTAGGCATGGGAGACAGCCAAGTGCACAGGCTTGAAGATGAACGATGGGATTGTTGCTTGTGAGGAACAGAGAGAAGGCCATCCGCCATTACTTTGGAAGTTTTTGCATTTTCTCTATGTTACTAGTACAATCCCTTTTGAAAAGCTCTATCTTTGTCTCGAGTGTATTCTTACAACTGGGAACATCTACACTGAGGCTAGGAGAATCTGTGGGTATCAGGAATCCCCAGAGGTCAGACAGGGGCAGGGGGCAGTGGGAAAGACAGGAGGGCCTGCCCTGCTCCACTCTTACCCCAGCAGCCCTGTGGGTATAGGCCCCTTGAAAAGAGGAAAAAAAAAAGCCTCAGAAGGGGCTAGGACTGGGGTCTGGCTGGAGATGCTGATTTCAGAGCTAGAAGAGACCTCAGAGGACCTCTAGTTTAACCCATACCTAAACAGAAACTCCTCACAACATCCCCCACCCCCTGCTTCTGACTGAAGACCTCCAGTGATAGGGAGCTCATTGCCTTCCTGCCTGGGTTATTCTCAGCAGCTAGAATCCTGTCCTTATAATTGTCCCCACTTGCCCTGCCTCGAATGAGTTTGGAGAGGTCCACGGATCTTCTAAGATCCCAGTCTTATTTTTTTTTTTTTGCTAGGAGGGGAGAGTACAGAAGGAGATATAACTCATTTGCCACTCTTTATTCCTAGTCTTCTATCTTCTCCCCATCTCTGTATCTTCACTCAAAACCATCCACACTCCAATCCTGTATCAGTAAGGCAAGATTTACCATATCAATGGTGACTATGAATATGCCTGTATAGTTCGGAATCACAAAGTATAAGAGACTCTGTATAGAAGGCAGAAGAAGTAAAACGTTTATTCAGATACCAGAGGATCAAATCCCAGAACCAGTAACCTCAGTTCAACACAGTAGTAATTGTATCCCAAAACCAGTAAGTCCATCTCAATGTAACAGCAAGGAGATTAAAACACAGTATCACAGCAAAGAGCCAAGACATCCTGCAACCTTCCCCTCGGATGGGGCCTTCCTGTAAACATTCACTCACAAATCCTAACTGTCTGCTTGCCTGCCTGTGTCCTCTCCTCTCAAAGTTCTGAAAGCCCTTCCAGTTGTCTCTCTGTCTCTCCCTCTCTCTCACAGTTCTCTCTTCTTGGCAGCTCTCTCTACTGTGAGCTTAATCACTACCCATAGGGTATATATGCCTTGTTTGGGGCCCTGGGGCTTAGTACCTACTTAGCAAAGGGTGAGGGCCTGGAGCTTAGCACTTAGTAGCAAAAGGGTTTGGGCCTGCCTACAAACAAGCCTTGCCAAATCAAGCTTCCCTTAACCAGCTCCACCGGAGGCTTATTAAATGGGGGGGGGAAGATCTTTAATCACAATTAGCACCCCCCCCACACACACACACATATCTGTTGAAATACTGGACTTCTTTGATGGTTCCAACTCAGGTGTCACCTCTTACATGAAGATTTCCTTCCCTGATGCCTTCTCCCCTTTCAGGTAAAACTGATCTCTCTCTCTCTTCTTCCCTCCCTCCCTTCCTCCCTCCCTCCCTCTCTCTCTCTCCCCCTCTCCCTTTTTCTCTCCCTCTTTCTCTCCCTCTTTCTCTCCCTCTCCTCCTCCCGCTCCCTCTCCCCCTCCCTCTTCCTCTCTCCCCCTCTCCCTCTTCCTCTCTCCCCCTCCCCCTCCCCCCCTCCCTCCCTCCCTCTCCCTTTTCACATTTGCCTGGATCTCTCCTTCAAATTCATCTCTGTCTCCCTTGGATACTAGTTATTGGTTTGGACACTGGGTGAAGGTGTTCTGGTAGAGGCTTCAGTGGGTAGCAGTGGGTCTGATCTCTTCATTCGACTCATTCATTCTATTGCCTGGAAGGTGGGACTGTCCTCAGTGCATAATCAGTGTTTGATTAGGTTGGTTGAACCAAACTGAGCTGATTATGGGCATGCAGTCAGCTAGGACACAGATCTCTGAGTCAGCTTTGAGCAGCATTTACACAGATGTGAGCAAGGGTGATTTTTTTTGGGGGGGGGGTAGGGTCAGGTTAGTTCCCTGAGGTGGGGTGGAGGATGGGGGAAGGTTTCTTGGAGGAGAGATATAGTGTTTGTCTGGTAGAAGGGAGAGGGCTGAGGGGGGAGGGGGCGCTTGGGAGTGGTTTGTTGTGGTCAAGGCCTTGGTGGGTGCCTGGAGATTGGTACCAGGAAACAGTGCAATGCAGTGAAAGGGCTTCTAAATGTTATGTGATTACAAAAACCTGCAAACAACCTAAACGTCCAACAGCTGAATAGCTCAATAAAGCATGGTGTACTTGTAATGGAATTCTGTAACATCTTACAACCAACAAGTTAGAAGAACACAGAAATCTCTGGAAAGACCTTTAAGAAAAAACATGCAAAGTAGAGAAAGCAGAAGAATGGAATACTTACTAGTATGACCATATAAGACAAAAAGTGAATAGGAATGAAGAGACAAAGAAGGAATTCTGAGGTGAACTGAGAGGGAGTGACCGAAAAATTCTTGTGATTCTTCATTTTGAAATTGATTAAAATATTTTATTTATATCTTTTGTTTTTACATCACATTCCTTCCCAAACATATTCCTTTCTCCTTCTGCCCAAAGAACCAGCCCTTGTAACAACGGATTAGAAAAAGAAAAAGAAAAAGAAAGAAAACCAGTGCAGTAAAACTAACCAGCACACCAACCAAGCCTAACGGTTATCCCGATGTTCTACGCCTACAGCCCCAGCCCCCCCCACTCCAATGAATTAATTATAGCCACTAAACAAGTTTCTACTGTAATCTCGATGTGTGACGTTAAGCTTTTTTAAAATTAATTAAATTTTATTTTATTTTCAGATCTGCCTTCTCTCCCTCCCTCCCCTCCTCCTCCCTTGGGAAAGCAAGAAAAACATTTTACAAAGATGTAGAGTCAAGAAAAACAAATTCCCTCATTGGCGATGTCAAAAATAAAAAAAAAAAGCCCAATCTGTAAGTCTTTGAGTTTTCACCCTGTTCTCCCTTTTTAAAAGAAAGCTTTACGCAGGAAATCAGGAGATCTGGGTTCTAATCCCGTTTCTGTCCTAGGTAATTCTGGGATAGAGCGCTGGAATTTGAATAAGGAAGATCTGGGTTTGAATCCTGCCTCCGATACTTTAGTAGCTGTGTGACGGAACAAGTCACTGAACCTCTGTGAGTCTCAGGTTCCTCGTAAAATAAGGGATCTGGGCTCGATGACTTCGAAGGTAGCTTGAAGCTTTAAATCTATGAGTCTATGAACTCCCTGCAGGATCTTGGGTAAGTCCCTTCTCCTCTCTGAGCCTCAGTTTCCCCCTCTGCAAAAAGACGTTTGCATGAGCTGATCTGTGTGGTCCCTCCCAGCTCTCAGTGCAGACGAGTCTGGACCGGGACCTCCGGAGCGAGCGAACACTGGCCCTAGGGGCATTCTCCTGGGCTTTGCCCGCAGGGGAAGGGAAGGTGGGAAGGGCGCGGTCGCTGTAGGACTCCTTGGGTCCCCCAGGCTGCCCGAGACAAAGCGGGGAAGGGGCGGGGCCTGGACAGGGGGCGGGGCCACGAGGGGCCGGGCCTCCCTAAGACCCGCCCCGGGAGCTCAAAGGCGGTGACGGCGGCCCCGGGCGGAGCCAGAGCGCGCAGGGGCCGGCCCGAAGCGGCCCGAGTTCGCGCAGCCCACGGTCCCCGCAGCGCCCCCGGCGCCCCGAGAGCGGCCAGGTAACCGGAGGTGGGGAGCGGGCGCGGGCTTTCCCGGGCCCGCCGAGCCCCGAGCGTGGTGCCACGCGGCCGCCGCGCCCCGAGCGCCGCCGCAGCTGCCGCTGCCGCCCCCGCCTGTGCCCCGGGGCTCCCGCGGGGCTCGGCGGAGCCTCGGCCCCCTCCAGCCCGGGCTCCGAGCGCCCCGCCCTGTCCGGCGCGGGGTTCGGGCTCAGGCTGGGGCGAGAGCAGCTCCATGTAAGGGCCTGGATGGAGGCCCCGCCCCGGGAGCGGGGAGGGAGGCAGGGAGGGAGTCACCCCCCAGCTTACTCACCGTCTGTCCGTGGGTCTGGGCCGGCCCTCCACCAGCGGGGCCCCCGAGCACCACCCCCATCCCGGGGGGTGATGGGGGAGCGGTTGAGTCCACTTCTCCGGGAGGGCCGGGAGGCTGTCGTCCTTCCCCGGGAGGGGACGATGACGGACTGGACCCCTTCTCCTTTCCTTCCTCTGTCGTGGTAGGGGACTGATTGACAGCCCCTCTCTTCCTTCCCTCGGTGGGGGGATGGGTGACTGAACCCCAGTCCTTCCCCGGGGAGGGGGCTGACGGCTGTTCCCTCCACCCCAGGGAGGGGGCTGACAGCCCTCCTCTCCGTCCCTGGGGAGACAGGAGACGCTGACTTGAGCCCCTCCATTTACTTTCTTGGGAGGTGAAGGTGCTGATTCAGCTTTCTCTCGTTCTCCCCATGGGGGCAGGGGATGCTACGATGCATTTATCTGTCATTTCTTTTCCTCCGCTACCAGCCAGCCTGCCTTGTTTGTCCTGTCTCACCCAGAATATCAGGAAGTCTCTGTATACTCAGTTTCTTAAGGATGCTGACCTCTGGACGTGAGCTTCTGCCCTTATTCTTCAGAGGATCATAGGTCTAGGATTGGAAGGCACCTTCAAAGCTATCCACAATCCAACCCTCCCATTTTAAAGATGAGGAAACTGACCCTCAGGATGGTTAAATGATTTACTTGCCCAGGGTAACACAGGCTCTGGGTCCTCCTATCCTTTCTCAGGGAGAGGGAGTATCTCTCACCAAATCTCTGGGAGACCTACCCTTAGGGTATGGTACCCTTCTAGTCCATGGGAGGGTTGGACAGTACCTTTTAGCAGGCTTCTGAGGAAACTGAGGCAAGAGGGCTCAGGGAACTTCTGGGCATATTATATGTACCTGGCTTCCTGCCTTGTATTGGCAGCAGTTCTCCTGGCCTAATAGTTACCTAGGTGTTAGTCCTTTCCTACCCTGAGAAGCAGGCCCTTGAATGTCAGGGGATAACCCCCCAGCCCTCCCATACCCTTGATTGGCTCTAGCCTGGAAGGGTGTTTAGTACTAGGCTCATTTGCCTTAGCTCGTTCATTCTAGGCCATCCTTCCCCATGTTCCCTAGGGGCTCTTAAGAAACAGGGGGAGGCCCTCTCCCTCCTCATAGAACCAACAACATATCTCCCAGGTCTGGTCTCCTTTCCTCTGAGACCAGCTGTCAGCTCAAAGGGTTCCCTGCTTCTCTTCCTGTCTTGGCTGGGGGAACAGCCAAGGCTGGGATGGGCTCCAGTCCCCTCCCCCACAATCTCTCTTCCCTTCACCCCCTCCCTCGTCCCTGAGCCCCCAACGTGCAGTGTCGGCTTTCATGCCTTATATAGCCTGAGTGAGGCCTCGATGTTTCACTCTGGCCTGCCCCCACTCTGACCCTGCTCTCACCCAGAGGCTCAGGGGGTGGGGTTGGGTGGGGGTAGAGGAGTATTTTTTGGCCTTTCCCCATCCCTGGCTCTAGGAGACTGCTCCCCAGTGGGCCTTCAGGGGACCCTAGAGCAGAACCCCTTACTTGTTGGGGGGAATGCCATCAAGGGAGAAAACAATCCAGGTTGGGGACAAGAACTTTCCCAGGGCCTGAGCAGTTCCTTCCCTTTCCCCTAGGCAGGTCGAAGTCCTCGGCTCCACGTCTGTCCATCTGGCATCTGGCCGACATCTGTACGTCCAGTATCAGGAACCAGTCAGCCTGCCTTCCTCAGCTGAACCTTGTATATTTTTCCTTCAGGAACAAATCAGCTGGCACCATGAATCCATACAAGGTGACACTGGACGGGCCAGCTCCCTGGGGCTTCCGGTTACAAGGAGGCAAGGACTTCAACGTGCCCCTCTCCATCTCTCGGGTGAGACCAGAACTTACCTCCTCCTTGAATGAGGGTGGGGCAGTAGGTGCTAATGTGTTCCTTCCGTGAGTTGGCTTAGGAAGCAGAGGGAATGGGGCCATTGATGGTTGTTCTAGTGGGCAGGAGGGCAATGATTCTAGGTCCTACAAGAGTGTAATGTTTGGGGCTTTGCACTTGGGACCTGGGTTTGAATCTTGGCTCTCCTACTGCCTACATCAATGACCTTGGGCAAGTCATTTAACCTCTGTTTCTTCTATAAAATGGGGAATAATAATGTTCACACTCCCCATCTTGGAAATAGCTTTCTTAGCACGCTGATTGGTTTTTGGAGTCAAGAGGCCTAAATTGGAATTCAGCTCTGCTATTTATTGTGTATGTGACCTAGGGCATATCAAGTTCTGGATTTGTAGCATTTTTTTGTAAACCTTACATTGCTTTAGATATGGAAAGTATCATTTGTTGACTTTTGTTTGGGCAAAAGGGCTGCGCTGAGTACTAGGGGTGTGACAGAAACAGATAAAAGCTGGTAGGTGGCACAGTGGTTAGAGCTCTCGGCCTGCAGGCAGGGAGAGTTCAAATCTGGCCTCAGACACTTGGTAGCTGTGTGACTCTGGGTGAGGCACTTTGCCTTGATTTCTTCAGCTGTAAAAATGGGGGTAGTAATGGCACCTGCCATGTAGAGTTGTGAGGATCAGCTGAGATATTTGTAAAGCGCTTAGCATAGTGCCTGGCACACCGTAGGTGCTGTGTAAATACTTATTCCTTTCCCCTTCCCTTCCTTTCTGCCCCTCAAAAGCTTTCACTCTAGTAGAGAGAGAATGCTGGACGCATCTGCGGATCCGTATGTTATTATTAAAGCTAGAAGGGGACCTTAGAGATCATCTAATGTAACACCCTCTTTTTCCCTGTGAAGAAAAGGAAGCCCCATTGAGGGGAAATGACTCAGCCAGAGTCACACATTTGTCATTGGCATCAGTGAGCCTCTGTTTCAGGTCTCCCGATTCCCAGCCTAGCATTCTTTCTACTTAAACTCTCTTCCCTTCCATGAAATCCTCACCAGGGCTTTGTGCAAGTGGGAGATCAGTGTGGCTTGAGGCATTGTGCCGCAGTGGAAAGAGAATCATTGACTGTGGAGGCAGCGGACCTGGGTTCAAATCTCTCTTCCTACCTGGGTGACGATGGATAAATCCTTAACTTTCTTGGACTTCCATTTCCTTATTTCTAAAATGGGCAGTATTGGACCAGTGGATCTCTAAGTCCCGTTTAGCTCTTGATCTTATATCCTGTGAGCCTTTGAAGGCAGACAGGGATGCTTTCGTGGACAGGGTGGGGCTTGAAGGAGGGGGTGGAATTTGGACAAGTTGAAGGAATGGGCTTGGTGAGGAGAGGGAGAGAACATTCAGAAACACCCTTGGCGAGTAGACATTGAGTCAGCAGAGATGGATGGGCTGCTATAGGTTGGGAGGGAATCCTTCCCTAGAAAGGGCAAAATTGTGAGAAAGGCAGAATTGTGGACTGTGATCCCTGGTTTCCATGCCCAGCTCTTCCACTAGTTTCTTGTGTGATTTGGGGCATTTACTCTCTAGGCTCTGGTTCCTCCAACTATAAAGCAAAGGAATGGAGCTGGATGACCTCTTGAGTCCCCCTCCAGCTTGGACATTCTTTGGCTCCTTATGACACAGGCTTCTCACCCTCTCTCAGGGAACAACTTCAATCCCCACATGGATTCCTTCTAACTTCTTACTCGTAGCTGCTCAGGGGCCCGGCTGAGCTAGGCCTCTTGACTGCCTAGTGAAGTTTCTGGGAACCCCCTCCTCTCCCAGTCTCTTCGCTGGCCTCTTCTTGGTTCTGGAGTGCCAAGTCTGTGGATTTCTGTGCTAGTGGCCAGTGTCAGAACTTGGCCTCTGGCCTTCTTAGCTGCCTGGCTGTCTCAGCCTTTCCTTCCCTGTCCCTTCTCCTGCTCTTACAGTGGGTGCTGGGTGTTCATTGCCTTATAAGCCTTGGAATGTTGCAGAGCTCGGCGCCCAGAGAAGGAGGTGGACGGAGCCAAAGCAGCTCCCAAGGTTAATTGGCAATCTGGGGAATGAGGAGCTGGCTGGCCAAGGCCAGTATGAGGGGCAGAGGGAAAAAAGGGAGTTACTTGGGGGGACTACATGGGGAGGAGCTGGGGACTTGAAGGGTGGGAATCTCTTCATGTAACACCCACAAACACACACTGATGGATAGGGGAGGAAAACGCACTGTGTTAGTAGAGACAGGTTATTCCATGGGAACCTGTGAGCCTATGTATTAAGCCCCCACCCACCATACCCTCCTAGTGACCAGATGGTACCTGTTTATGGATGCTGAGGGGTGTAGTGAGTCCTGCCTCTCACCCTGGTGATAGAGATTGGGGAGTGAGGCAGTGTCCACTGCATCCTGTCCTTGTCCCAACTGTGAATGGCCCTTTAAGTTCATCAGATTTAGGGAGCTTAGAACTTGGAACCAAGAATGTCACAGCTGGGAGGGACCTTTAGAACATGAAGCACAGAATGTCACAGCTGGGAAGGTCTTTTAGAACATGGAACATAGAATATCACAGCTGGAAGAAAAGCCAGGAGAGGCCTTTAGAACATGAAACATAGACTGTCGTATTGGGAGGATCTTTTAGAACATGCATGAAACAGAATGTCGCGTCTGGGAAGGGCCTTTAAAACATAGAACATAGAATGCCACCGGTGGGAGGAGCCTTTAGAACATGCATGGAACATAGAATGTCACACTGGGAGGAGCTTGAGAGATGTCTTTAGAACTTTGAATGGAGAATATCACAACTAGAAAACTCCTTAGATCATTTTTAGTCTAAGCTCCTCACTTTTTAGATGAGGAACTGACACCCCAAAGAGAAAAGGACTTGGCCAAAGTGCCTTTTTTTTCCTTCTGTATTTAGGAGAAAACGCATTCTGATTTGCTCCTGCCTGGGAGGCTGAGAATAGCTCTGCTTTGCCCAGGGCTTGGAGCCCCTCTGTCTCTTGGGTGGGGCTAGTGAAGGACATGTAATTCTTTCTCTCTCCGTTAAAATGAGGTACCAGAGGGCCACTAGGTTAGTTCCATGCCTATGCTGGAGGCCAAGAGGCAAGTGTGTGGTGTATGGCTTTAGGAAGGATAGAGGGAGGGAGAGAGGGAAGGAGAAGGAAGGCAGGTCATGGACAAAGAGGTGCCTGAAGGGAATATGTAGCACTGGCCTCTTCAGTCCTTGGGGCAGGCCCCATCCCTCACTGGGTGTGAGCTGAGGATGAGGTTTGGGGGCCATGTGCCACCAGCTGCCCCCTACCTCCCGATCCCAGCATCTCAGAGCCAGAGGGACCCTCAGGGCTGCCCTGTCCAGCCGATACCAGTACAAGAACATTCTGTAGGCATAACCAGTTTTTGCTTGAAGAAAGGAATCCTGTGAACCTCCCAAGGTAGCTCATTCCGTTGCTGGACAGCCCTAATGGTTTTCCTGACATCAAGCCTAAATCGGCCCCTCTGTGGCTCTACCCATTGCTCCTGGTTCTGGGGCCAGGCAGAATGATTAGCCATCCCTTCTTCCTCCTGACGGCTCTTCAGATACCTGAGAATAGCTTTCTTGTTGCTTAGGCCTTTCCTTCTCTGGGCTTAGCGCCCCCAGTTTCTTTAACTGATCCTCTCATGGAATGAGCTCGAGGTCCATTTCTGGGTAAGTAATGTCTTTCCTAAGATGTGTCCAGAGCTGAATGCACTATTCTGGATGTGCTCTGGTCAGTGCAGAGTTTGATGGGATGACTGTCTCCTTAATCTGGACACTCTGCTTCCCTCCCACCCAATCCTCCACCTCTGCGTTGTGAGTGGGCCACTCCCTTCCTTCCCGAATTTCTACCTTCTCTGCTGCCTGCCTGCCCACCTCCTGCAAGCTTGGCTCAAGGAGTCCCTTCTGATAACTCTGCCCACCCCTTGGGGTGGTCAAAGATTGCTGAGGTCAGGAAGCAGATTATTGTAGGAGGCTGGGGGGATGCCAGGATGCCAGAAACCCCTCTCCTAAGGTATTAAGAGTCATTCTCCCCTCCCCTTGATTCAGAGTCTAGAACCTTCTGGTTTTCCTGTACCTGCCTGTGGAGGGGCTGGGTACCCTAACGGAGTAGGTGACACCCCTCCCCTTCTCTTCTCGGCTCCCCCCACCCTGGCCACATGCTCCCTGAGTCTAGTTCTCATCCACTGAGTGAGAAGCAGATCACTTGAGTTGGAATAAGGAAGTTCTGGGTTCCAATCCTATCTCATGTATTTATTACCTTTATGACCCTGGGCAAGTCACTTTTTCGTAAACCGCAGTTTCTGTGATCTGGTAACTACTGCAGGGTAAGCTTTCTGTGTACAGAGGATGCTTGAGGTCAGGGGCCCTAGAGTGACCGTGCTTTGTGCTTTGCCCAGGAATGCAACCGCCAGCGGCCCCACACTTCCCTGTCTTGAGCTCCAGCCAGACATTGTCCTATGAGCACAGACCTAGGCAGTCCCTGCCTGTCAGAACTGAGTTTGAGGGAGCCTGGAGGCAGCCATTCCCTGGACCAGGACCTTCCCTATCCCCTTTGAGATTTGAGGTCTTCAGCCTTCTTCTCCTGGACAAGAGATGGCCCCAGGTCCTGAGGACTGAGTGAGGATACTGCTGTGGCAGCCAGCCCATTGTGACCTGAGGGCGTCCTGGCCCCCAGTGAGGCTGTTGGCCCAAGCCCTAGCATCTGGGGAGAGACTAGGGTGTGGGTGGTCCCCTCCCTGAGTTCTCAGAGCTGTGACCCTCCCCCGCTCCTCCCTTCCCTGACCCTAGGACTTGAGGCGGAGCTCTTCTTGGGCTCAGGCCTGGCTGATGAGGTAATGTCTGGGGTGGTGGGGGGAGGGGGTAAGATGCACTGGGCTGGGAGATGCCTGTGGTTGGGGGCCGGAGGCTGTGGGCCTGAGAGGCCTCAGTCAGTGCCTGCCACCCACTGAAATCACTGCCTCACCCTTAGGTCTCAGGGCCAGAGAGGCAGGCAGTGGTTGATGTTGTTCTCCTTGGCCTGGTGCTGCTGGGGATCAAGGCATCGGGAGAGGGCCCAAGCCCCAAGTTTTGATATATCTGTGGGGGAGGCTGTGGCTGCGGCTGCCCAGGGAGCAGAGTCATGGAGCTGGAAGAGGCCTCCGAGGCAGCTGGTCCAGTCCCTACCAGAATAAGACTCTCCTCTCTAACATCTTTGACGAGTGGTCCTCTAACCTTTCCATGAAGACCTGGGGTGAAGCACAAAGCCCTTTGCCCCCCGAAGCAGCCTGGGCCCCTTCTTAGTGCTAAGCGTTAGGGGGGTTTTCCTTATGTCAAGCCTCAACCTGCCTCTCTCCCTTCTACCCATTTTTTCTGAACGTTCTGATCTCTAAAGTCAAACAGAATAACTATCATCCCTTCTTCCACATAACTGCCTGTCAAATAATAATTAAAATAATTATCCCAGGACATGCCCCGATTCTGCCACATGCTGGCTGTGTGACCCTAGGTGAGAGTCCAGCCTCTCAGATCTCTGTGGAAATCTCTAAGACTTACACTGCCGAGAGAGTTTGCTTGGCAGAGAGTTTCCCCGTCTGGCGTTCCCTAGGTAAATGACATCACAGTTTCAGGCCCTATCCCTGTCCATAACAACAGTAGCTGACATCTAAGACTTTAAACTCTCAAAGCTCCTTACGTCTTTGGTGATCACAGTAATCCAGTGAAGGGTAGGTGCTATTAATGTGCTTTTTTTACAGAGGAGGAAACTGAGGCTGAGAGACATATAGTCATTTGCTCAGGGTTTCACAACAGTGTCTGAGTCAGGATTTGAATTTAGGTCTTCCTGATTCCAAGTCTCGGGTTCTATCCACTGCACCCCACAAAGTAGCTATGATGACCTTCTTGGTCTTCTCTAAGTAAAACATACACCAGTTCCTCCCATCCCTTTCTTACCCTCTTTCCTCACCTCTGTATCCTTTCCTGAAATGTGGTTGTAGAACTGAACACGCCACTCCAGACACAGTCTGATCAGGGCAGACTATAGGGTGCTATCACCTCCTTCATCTTAGAGTCTGTTTCTCTTAACTACAGTGAAGATCGAATGAGCCTTTTAGGTGTCCTATCACACTTTTAACTCTTTGAACTTGTAGTCCACTAAGACCCCTAGATCTTTTTCAAGTCAGTTGCTCTCTATGCCCCCCCTTCCCCCATCTGGTACTTGTGAAATTGATTTTTTGAACCCAGGTATAAAGTGTTACATTTATCCTTATTAAATCTTATCTTGAGAGACAGTGTGGCATAGTGAGTAGAAGGGGCTGTCCTTGGAGTCAGGAAGGCCCGGGTTCAGGTGTAGCTTCTGACATTGTACTGGTTTATAACTACAGGCAAGCCATTTAATCTCTCAGTGTCCCAGGCAACAAGTTACGCAGTTGTTTCTGATCTGCTTTGATGGAAGGGGAGAAGGTTTCCATACTGGTAGCTCCACACACAGATGAAATCACAGGTTTACCAAGCCTTTTTTCTCTCATTTTGGATCCTGACTGCATCACCCAGCATGTTAGATACCTGCCTTGCTTTTGTCATCTGTGATCTCTTGTTAAATAGGATCCCTGGGGCACTCCATTGGAGACTTTCTAAGCTGACATTGAACTATTAATAACCACTCTTTCAGGTCGGGCATCCCACTAGTTGTGAATCCACCTAACTGTTCTTGTCTGGACTCCCCTCCAGTAGGGATACCTGGGAGGGGGGAGCTGCGTACCTTGAAGGCCTCCCAGCAGGGGAGCCAGACCTTTTTTCTGGCTTCTGGCCGTGGCAGACTTCCACTTAATACCTCTGCTTGTCTCTGGTGCCCTCTCCTTAACCTCCTCTAATCTTACTTTCACCCCCATTGAAATCATAGAACGCCAGAGCTAACGAGGGCCCTGGAGACCATTTAATTCATCATTGAACTGCCTTGTACAGATGTCCATAGGCAGCAAGTAGGAGAGCTGAGATTCAAAGGAACTCTGCACCCAGGGGGTTTCTGTGATAGTGTTCTCTTTGAGGTCAGTAGTGACTTTTATTCGTCAACTAACACTTTTTAAAAAACATCCTCTTTCCTCAGCTTCCCTGGTACTATTGGTTCTCCACTTAGCCTCATTTGCCTCTTCAGGATCTCGTCCTCCCTCCCTCCAGTCTCTCCCCCTCCACATGGCTACATGGATGGATCTGACTCGGACATCAGCCTTTCTCCAGTACCATCAATGGCTCTTCTTTGCCTGTGGGATAAAGTCCAAATTCCCAGCTAGGTTTTGAGGAGTTCCACAGTCTGGCGGGAGAACAGCCCGTGTAGCCTTATCTCCCTCTCCTCCCCTTGCTCCAATTGGCCGGGTCTAGGTGTCCTACATCCTTTGTCTGTGCTGTCCCCTGAGCCTGGAATGCCCTCCCCCCAGATTTTCTTTCAAAATCCCACCCATCCTTCAAGGCCTGTCTCAAGCCTCGTCTCCTCCAGGAAGCTTCCCTCTCCCAAACATTCTTGTAGACATCACTTCTCTTCCCTTGAAGCAGGGTTTGGAATTCTGCGTGGTTTGTGGCCCAAGCTGGGCCGGGAGTGTTTGTCTCCTCTACAGCAGCTGGCCCGAGCCTGGCGGGGGTGGAGGAGGGTGGGACAGGGCCTCACGGCCTACTGACAGGTGACTCCAGAGTGGGATTCTGGGAGGGCTTTGGAGAGAATCCTGAATTCAGAGTCAAGAGGATTTTGGTTAGCATACCTGTCATGCTACTTTCTGTCTGTGTGACTTTGGGCAAATTCCTTTCCTTCTCTGGGCCTCACTTTCCACTATTATAAAAACAAGGGAGTTGGATTCTATCTCTGAGGTCCCTTCCTGTTTTAATATTAATAATAGCTAGCACTTATGTAGTGCTTTACCTGTATTATCTCTTCATCCTCATAAAGCCCCCTATGAAGCAGGTGCTGTTATCGCCCCTTAGTTTATAGATAAGTAAACTGGGGCAGACAGAGGTTACATGACTTGCCCAAGGTCACACAACAAGTAAGTGTCAGAGGTAGGATTTGAACCCAGGTCTCATCCACCATGCCATGCTGTGTCTGAAATTCCTTCTGTGTCTTTTACTTCTGCAGCTGACTCCAGGGGGCAAGGCAGCTCTGGCTGGAGTGGGTGTGGGGGACTGGGTCCTGAGCATCGATGGGGAGAACACCAACGACCTGACCCACATTGAAGCTCAGAACAAGATCCGGGCCTGTGGGGAGCAGCTCAGCCTCGGCCTCAGCAGGTGTGTGGCGAGGGGTGACCGCAGCGTGGACTCCTGGGTCCCTTTCTGAGTCTGGCCCGGGTGAGATGTTCCTTTTCCCTACCCCTACCCTCCAGAACCTTGAGAGAAGTTTTGTGGGTACCTTGAGCCCCTTGGCTTCCCAGAGTCTTGGGGCCACCCTCCTTCCCTTACTGAGAGGAAGCTGGACAGGTGATATTATGTCACAATTGCAAGGGGCTTAGAGGGCCTCTCATCCAACTTCCTCATGTTACAGAGGAGGAAAGAAGCCCAGAGAGAGGTGGTGATTTGCCCATGGTCACACAGCTAGTTAGGAGCAGAACCAGGATGAGAGCCCAAGTCTCTTGACTCCCAGTGGCGTGTCTCTTCTGTGCTGCTTGGCCTCTCAGGCCCCTGGCCCTCCTGTCTGCTGCAGTCCTCGGTACTGGTCCCAGGAACCACATTTTACTACTACAGATCCTAAAACATTTCCTGTCCCCTCTCACCTATTTTCTGCCTGGTCTCAAGGCCTCCATTTCGGAGCCAAGGCAGTGAGGGGTCCAAGAATGGTTGGTTCCCTAAGGGCGTCTGTGTCCTGGGCCTCCAGAACACACACACACAGTCACTGCAGAAAACCCTCTCCCTCACCACATTTAAGCCAGAGAGCTCCCCAGACTGATCTCTGGAACCAGATTCACAGGTTTGAGGGATGAGGGAAGGGAATAGCTTAACCAGAAAGAGCACCAGACTTGGAGTTGGCAGGCCCTGGCCTCTCTTCTTGACTCTATTTCCTGGCTGTGTGACAAATCCCTTGGGCAGATCCATGTAATCTGTCTGTGCCTCCATTTCCTTTTCTGTAAATTGAGGACAGTACCTGTACTACCAGCTTCATAGGAGTGCAGGGGAGATGATGGATGTCAAGGGTTCTTAAAGCGTCAGCTGCTCCTAGGGTGTCCGTCTCTGGACAAAGGACCCAGGATGGCTCACCGTGGGGTGAGGGTGGCCGCAGCGCCTGGCAGGATCTCTGGAAGAGGGCTGGGGGCCTGATTTTTGAGGGTGAGGGGGATGTACCCTGTCCTGACTCTGAACTCTGTGTTTGTGTGTGTGTGTCTTTCAGGGCCCAGCCCCTTGTGAGCAAACCCCAGAAGGTAGGTAACTGCTTTTGTCAGTAGGGGGCTGACTAGGGCTTCGTCTCTTGTGGGGGAAGCAGGGCTGTAGATAGAAGGGGAGAATGGAGGGAGCCCAGTTTCCCTGAGGTTGGCCTTTGAAGTGGCTCCTGCCTTCCCCAGGGTTGAGCCCAGAAGAGCAGTATTGGGGGAAGAACCTGGATTACAGGCTGGGCCTCAGCACTGCTACACTGTCCCCATCCTGGACCATAATCTGGGCTAGCTCTGTGTCTGTCTTGCAGCTAG
Source organism: Trichosurus vulpecula (assembly GCF_011100635.1). Classification (NCBI taxonomy): domain Eukaryota; kingdom Metazoa; phylum Chordata; class Mammalia; order Diprotodontia; family Phalangeridae; genus Trichosurus; species Trichosurus vulpecula. Next base: position 96,313,790 of record NC_050575.1, read on the forward strand.
GCTGGGGCTGAGTGTCTGAATTTGTCTCTGCACATCAGGGTTAGGACTCTGCCTTGGAATTGGGGTGTGGAGGCTGGGACTAGTGGGGAGTAGTGGCAGAGGGGTGTGTCAGGATCATGTGGGGTTCTGAATGCCTGGGGAAATAGAGGCCTTGGAAGGGTCTGGGCAGGATGAGATGGTCCCCTAGGGGTATCGAGGGTGCCCGCCTTCTCTGCTTGCGTGGGAATGTTGGGAGGAGGAGCTGGACCCCTTCCCCCGGAAGGCCAAGCCTTGGTGCCCCAGGGGGCGGCTCCCACCACTTCCTGGCCCCGCCTGTGTTGGGGTGGAGGGGATGAGCTCATCTCTTGGTGCAATGAGCCCCTCATTAGCTACAGCTTGAAACCTGAGCTTCTGGCCTGCCCCCTGCCTCTGGCCAGATGTGGGGGAGTGGGACACGTGACCGGCCCAGCTCCTCTCCTCCTGGGGCCCTTGTCTGTAGAGGCTGATTTATTGTGGGGAGGGGGGGTGGCCCCCACATTCTGGGCATCCTGCCCACTGGCCTTGTGCAGGGAAAAGCAGAGAGATAAGGACCCTATAAGCTCAGGACTGGCCCCTAGGCTGGAAAGGGAACTCTGCTTTTCCTGAGCACAGGGAAGAGATAGCTTTTCTGGGCCTTCAGATCTCAAACTGTGTTGGGAAGGTGGGTGTGCTGGGGTTGGGTTGGGCAGGGCCTATGCCTGGCGTGTGCCTGGAGCACTGCCTACCCCCCTGCATGCCCTACCCCTCAAGCCCACCTGCTCATGCTGTGCTCTGCTTTGTCTCTGCCCAGGACCCACCCCCCTCCGCTGAACCCCCACGCTATACTTTCACACCCAGCGCTGCCCTCAACAAGACCGCCCGCCCGTTTGGGGCTGCCTCGCCGGCTGAGAGCACAGGGGTGAAGCCAGGGACCTGCACGGTCCCCTCACCCCCCTTCACCCCCCAGCAGAATGGGTATGTCACCAGGGCTGGGATGGCCACAGTAATCCACGTGCTCTCTGCTCTCTCTGGTGCCTGTGCTATGTGCCTGTCTGCCCTGTCTCTTCTTTACCAAGCTGTTCCCAGAGTCCTTTAGCCTGGGTCAGTGTGGCAGTGACTCCTGGTGGTCAAGGCGGAATCGGCAGACTCGTTTCCCTCAGAGGTCCAGGTCTCCTTCTCCTCCTCCCTCCTTTTTGGAGGAGTAGAGGCTGCATTGTGGGAAGGGCTGGGGAAGCATTGGGAGATCCCCTTGACCTTGGGCACCTAAGCTCTGGTGTCAGAGGCTGCTTGGAGGGTGGGGGCGGGGGAGGCTGCTCAGAGGAGGAAAATGGACCTACAGGCCAGTAGTGCCCTTCTCCCTACCCCTGGTACTTGGCTGTGGGAGCCCAGCTGGTCTCAGGATGATAGGGTCCAAGGACCTAGCTGTTACACATGCACACACACCTCTATAACATACATAGCCCTCCCCAGTCATTACATGTGTATTATATACAACCTCAGCCATCATACATAGATGCCAGCACACACAGACATGCCCCCACATTATGCTTACACCATCCCCTCCAGCCATCAGAATTGCCACACTCGCACACATACAAGCACACACACACAGCATCATGCCCCCATGCTCGTTATGTTCATGTCCCCCAGCTGTCACATATATACATGCCCCCACCCCCTGCATCATACCCACACCCCATTGCAGTCTCTCTCACACACACACACACATATACATGCACACGCACGCACACCATCATACCCACATGCTCATTATGTTCATGTCCTCCAGCTGTCACATTCATACATGCCCCCACCCCCTGCATCATACCCACACCCCATTGCACTCTCTCTCTCTCACACACACACACACATATACATGCACACGCACGCACACCATCATACCCACATGCTCATTATGTTCATGTCCTCCAGCTGTCACATTCATACATGCCCCCACCCCCTGCATCATGCCTACACCCCATTGCACTCACAATGCCACCATGCAGACACCATCACCCCTGGTCATTGCAACACATGCATCTTCCCAGACATCCTGTCACGAACACACACTCCTGCTCCCTCGGTGAACTCAGCCCATTTCTTGTGGCTAATCTGACCTCTTTCCCCTGTGTCTCCTCCCCTGTTTCCCTCTGTATGTATCCCTCTTTTCTCCATCTTTTCCCCTGTCTGTCTGTCTTCTTTGCAGGTGGAGACCCCTAACAAGTCAGTGAGCTTCCCTCTGCCTGTCCCTCTCTTCTTCCCTGGGTCCCATGGGGGATGTATAACCTTACCCCCTCCCCCCCTCTCCCCTCCCCCCCCCTGCACACCCTTTCACTTAAGCCCCTGGAGGCGATTCTTACCTTCTTCACTGTTTGGGGGCCTCCTCCCCTGCTCCATCCCCAGCCCCTGGGCTTGTCCGTGGCCAGCCCCACACTTCCATTGTCTCTAGGCAGGGATATGGAGGGAACTTAGTGGGACCACAACCAGGGTGGGATGAGGCTTCCTGGGATCTGGGGGCCTGAGACAGACCCCACCCTCCCCACAGACAGCCCCTTCGGCTACTCCCTGATGCCAGCAAAAAGCGTCTGATGGAGAACACGGAGGATTGGCAGCCACGCCCTGGGACTGGTCAGTCCCGATCCTTCCGGATCCTAGCCCACCTCACGGGCACAGAGTTCAGTAAGTACCCAGGGAAGGGATAGGCTGTTTGTAGGCCCCAATGTGTGCTGCTATCCCCAACTCTGGATGGGAGTGGACCCCTGAATTTTACCATCTGGGAGGGAACAACTCAGGAAGGATAGAGTCTGTATCAGTTATGGAAGTATGGGACAGAGACCCATGTGCAAAAGACGTGGGAATCTTAGTATACTGCAAGCTTCATATGAATCAGCTGTGTGTGATGTGTCAGCCAGAAAGCCGATGTAAAAGGGCCATGCTGTGCTAAAAGGAATATTGGATTTTAAAGTCAAAAAGAACCCCACAGGGCATCTGGTCAAACCCCCATCCCTTTCCAGAGATGAGAACCAGGCCCACAGACTGTCATATTGAGGCCTAGTATCCGGAATGAGGAAGGAGGGTGATAGTTCTGCCATGGTCATCTGGAGTATTGGGATCCCGTTCTGGGTACTTTCCTTAAGGAAGGATTTTGACAAACTGACCTATGTCCAGAGGAGAGTGACCAGGCTCAGGAGGAAACTGGAGACATGTCATAAGAGAGGGAGATTGAAGGAACTGTTTCTGTATTCTCCTGGGTTATTTGTGTAGCCTGTACAAGGCTGGGGAGTAGTGGTGATGGGAGTCACAAAATGATAGCTAGCACTTAAAGGTTTGCAAATAGGATGGCTAGGTGGCACCATAATGCGCAGAGTGCTGGACCTAGAGTCAGGAAGACTCATCTTCCTGAGTTCAAATCCAGCCTCAGGCACTTACTAGCTGTGTGACCCTGGGCAAGTCACTTGACCCTGTTTGCCTCAGTTTCCTCCTCTGTAAAATGAGCCAGAGAAGGAAATGGCGAACCACTCCAATGTCTTTGCCAAGAAAACCCCAAATGGGGTCACAGAGTCAGACACGACTGAAAAAAACACTGAATAAGAACAAAGGTTTGCTGAGACACCAGGTTATGAAGACACCATCTCATTCGGTCCTCCCAACAACTCTGTGAGTCGAGTATTATACGTATTCTCATTCTACAGATTAGTAAACTGAGGCACAGAGTTTATTTTAAATGGGCCAATCAATGAGCGTTTATTAAGCACCGCGCCCTTGGTCACATGACGTAGGACTCAAATGATCTTTTTGGCTCTGATGGGCTCTGCTCCACCACTCTTCACATATTCAATTACTTAAAGAGTTCGTACGTGGAAGAAAGGTCACAGTTTTTCTGACAGACCCCAGAGGGCAGAACTAACAGCAGTGATTAGAAACTGTAGAGAAGGCAGATTTTTGTTGTGTGCATAAAGAAACACTTTCAGAGCTGTCTAAAACCTCCGAGGGCTTCCTCAGGCAGCTCCCAGTCACTGGAGGTGCCTAAGCAGCTAGGATGTTGGAGAAAAGGGTTTCCGGCTTTGGTAGGGTCTGGACCTGAGGTCCTCTTCCAAGGAGCAGGCTATTCAGGGCTTCTCCTAGTAAGACGCTCACTATGTCCAGCCCCAGTTTCCCTGCTGGACACCAGCTTTCTTGCCTGCCTTGCCTCCCCGCTTTGGGGGCCCAGGCTCCTCCTGTTATTCTATGCAGTATTGTGGGAAAGATTATGGGTGAGAGTGGGAGGGCTTATGGAACCTTCCTGGTCTCTAATCTTCCCTCTCTCCCTTTCCTGCCTTCTCAGTGCAAGACCCTGATGAAGAACAGTTGAAGAAATCCAGGTAAGACTGGTTGGTCGCAGTTGGCCAGGCCCTCCTGCTCCACTGGCATTGTCTTGGTCCAGCCCTGCTGCTCCATGATAGCTTCTAGAGAGCCCCACCGATGGGGCTCTTTGCCAGGAGCATTGTGGACATAGGTGGCTCCCAGAGCAGCAGGTGTCTGGGTGTAGGGTGGGCTTCCTTGCCTTGGAGTTACATACCCAAGGCCTTTCTCTTCCTCCTTCCTCTTCTTCCTCCTTCCTTTTTCCTTCTCTTCTCTGTCCCTCAGGGAAAAGTATGTCCTGGAGCTGCAGAGCCCCCGTTACACTCGCCTACGGGACTGGCACCATCAGCGTTCTGCCCACATGCTCAACGTGTTCTAGCCCAGACCCTCCCCCCAGCTCCCTAGTACAGGCCTTGGCTGGCTACCAATTTGCCTGCCTGTGTTTCTGTCTCCCAGCCCTCCCGCTGACCTTTGCTACTCCCTCTCCCATTCCCTGAGGCTACTCTCCATCTCAGCCACTTACCCTAGTGCCCCCAGCCCTGGATACCTCCCTTCCCCATTCTTCCATCTCCCCCCAGGGCCCACTTCCTTTCCCTTTGACTGAAGGAGAGTTATGGTAACCCTTTCCCTTCTTCTCCCTTGACTGGCTCCCTCAAAGCGCTCCCCAACTTAGAGGTGGCCTAAGGCAGTCTTTGAGAACGTCCATATTTCCCAGACCCTGGGCCTTTGGGCTGAGCCTTCCTTTCAGGAGGACAATGCTCAAAGGCCCTTGTTTGATGTGAGGTCTCAAACTCAGTGATCTGACGCACATTCCCCCACTTCCATGTGGTCTTGTAGGGTTATTCTTTGACAGGCACTTGTGCCCAGCTGTACCAAATGTGATGGTCATAGCTGGGACCTAAGAGGGGGACAGTTGGGACTGAGCTGTGGAAATAAATGTCCTTTCTCTCTGTCTCTGCTTCTGACTCTTTCTCTACCTCCTCTGGTTACCTAATACCTTCCCTGGGGCATGGGCGTTGTGGTCAGGGCTACTGTGTTTGTGGATGCAGAAAGATAACCATCATTAATGCTGAATCCCTGAAGCCCTTCCCTCTCAAACAGCTTTGCAGTCAGACCTGGGAAAGGACCTTAAGGATCACCTAGACCAATTCCCCCATTTTACAGAAAGGGAACCTGAGGCCCCAGATGTTAAGTGACTGACCCAAGGACATAGCTAGGACTGGAACCTAGGTCCCCTGACTCATGGGCCAATGCTTTTTTTATACCACCAAATGTCTTCTAGTCATCTCTGGTGCTTTCTGCAAATAGCCTGGGTTCTTTCTGGCAAAGGGATCTTAGGGAGAAATACCACTAGCCTAGCTCCCTCAGTCAGAGCTGCCTTTAGTGGGGGCCTAGTTTAGTCTTGAACCCTGGGGGCCAAGGGAGTTAGTGTCCCCATGAGCACACATAGGCCCCCTACCTCTCCTCATGCTGGGAGCAGCTGCCTGTGCTTCCACCTCTTGGGTGGAAGGGTATGTTGGGAGTGCCCCAGATGCTCAGGTGTGGGCAGAGATGTGAGCTCCTTCTTAGCCCTTGCCTTGCAGCAATAGGGAACATACTGATTGATGCCTCTCCACCGAGATCCTGGGCTGAGCTTTTTCTCCTGGTGGGGCTGTGAATTTGGCTTTGGGTCCTGGATGAAAGCTGGGGCCACCCAAGAGGGTCTTAGCTCATTCGTTGTCCACCCAAGGCCCCCTGTCCATCCTGGGAGCCTCGGGTCCCACTATAAGGGTGGGGTCAGGCCTAGCAGTGGCCAGGGGTTACCATGCTGCCAGTTGGGGAACCAGCTGCCCAGCCAGTCTCAGGGTAGGCCTACAGTAATGGGGAGGGTGGAGCTCACTGGGCTAGAGCCCCATGTGGAGGTCAACTGGGGATTTTTGTAGCCAGGTACCAAGGACAGATTCCCCGGCCTCAACTGTGCTGACCCCAGAGCCCAGATCTGGTGAGCGGGAGAGTGGAGGGGGCGGGGGGATATAAACTGGAACTGATCTCTCCTGGCACCTTCTGCCCAGAGGGTGCCACTTGTCTACTAGGGCTTAGCTTGGTATGACAGGACAGGGTTGGGGTTTGCTTAAGTGTCTTTTCCTATGGCTGCTGGGGTTTGGGGGGGTGGCACGATGGGCAGAGACAGGAAGACACTTAGAGGTAACTCCTGAGTGTGTGCCAGCCTTCTTCTAGATGTTAGCCTGGGCCTAGGAAGTTGGGGGGGAGGGGGAGTCTTGTGTCCCTGTCACTAGTGGGATTCGGGGTTGAGCCAGGCTGGGTGGGAAGCTGGGGTGAGGGTCTCCAGACTTCCTCGAGAGCTGGCCTCGGCCCTCACAGGCCCTACCAGCCCTTGGAGCTCCGGCCCCCCCAGTCGCCCACCCTGGGCAGTGGATCCAGCGTTCGCAGAGCGCTACGCCCCAGACAAGACTAGCACCGTGCTGACCCGGCACAGCCAGCCGGCCACCCCCACCCCCGTGCAGAACCGGAACTCCATCGTGCAGGCTGCCCAGCTGGGCCCCGACAGCAGCAAGACTCCTGTGTGCCACCAGTGCCACAAGGTCATCCGGTAGGTGGCCCTCTCTGCACCCCTGTCCCTTCCCTGAGTCCCACTGTTTTGGAAAGAACATTGGCTAAGGAATCAAGAGCTCCACTTCCCAGCTCACTGAGCAGCCTTGGACAAGCTCCTGCCCCTCCCTGTGCTCCTCCTCTGTAAAAGGAGGCAGCTGGCTTAGATGCTCTGTAAGACCCTTTCCAGCTTCAATAGCAGCTCCCCCCATTTGTGTGAGAGCCCTCAGCAAGGAAGACCTCTTGTCAATGGAGATTGGCGCCTCCTGTGCCACTCACTGGCTTAGAGAATTACCCAGGGCACCAAGAGCTAAAGGATGTGCCCGGGGTCCAAGAGCCAGGGTGTGTCAGAGCCAGGACTTGAACCCAGGCCTTCCTGATGCCCAAGCCAGCTCTTGTTGCCTCTCTGTAGCACTGAACAAACCTTTATTATGGAACCCTGAAAACAAGTCAAGTCAGCAAGCATTTATTAAGTGTCTGCTGTGTGCCCAGCACTGTGCTAAGTGCTGGAGCTACAAAGAAAGGCAACAAACAGCCCCAGTTCTTAAGGGGCTGATGGGGGAGACAACATGTAATTTTGAACAAACAAGATCTGCCCGGGAGAAATTGGAGGCCATCTCAGAGGGAAGGCACTGAAATTAAGGAGAATTAGGAAAAGCTTCTTGTGGAAGGTGGGACTGGAGCTGAGACTGGAAGGAAGCCCTGAGGTGCAGATGAGGAGGGAGACAGCGCCAGGCATGGAGGATGATCAGGGAAAATGCCCAGAGTCCAGAGATGGAGTATTGTGTGCAAACAACAGCCAGAGGCATCCCGGGGTATATGTAGCAAGCAGTCAAGTGGAAGGAGGCTAGAGAGGAGAAAGGGACCAGGTTGTGTAGGGCCTTCACAGTCCAACAAAGGGTTGTGTTGTCGATCCTGTAATTCACCTTAAGCCACTTGAGTTTTTGAATGAGGGGAGATGACATGGTCAGACCGGCACTTCAGGAAGATCTGTTTGGCAGCTGAATGGCGAATGAGCTTCACTGGGGAGAGACGAGCAAGACTATTGTGGTAATTCAGGCATGAGGCCATGAGGACTCAGACCAGGGTGGTGACTGTCAGAGCAGAGAAGAGGGCATATGTTAGAAATAGTACAAGGCAAGAAATAACAGGCCTTGGTAGCTGCCTGGATCTGGGGGTGGGGGTGGGTGAGAGGGTGTGAGGAGCAGGGGGAGACAGACAGCAGAGTGTGACCTGGGTGACCGGGAGGATGGTGGTCCCCTGGACAGCAGTGACACAATTAGGAGCGGGGGAGGGTTTGGGGAGAAAAATAAATCCCATTTTGGACATACGTTTAAGATGTCTGTGTGACATCTAGTTTGAGGTGGCCGATCAGCGGCTGGAAATACCAGACTGGAGTTCAGGAGACAGGTTAGGGCTAGACAAACAGATAATAAAGATAGTATTTATAAGGTTTGCATAGACCTTCACTGTGAGATAGGTGTTATTCCAGCTCCTGTTGATCTGATCGGCCACAGTCGGACACGCTGAAACGTGACTGTAGCATAGTGGTGTCATTTTGGTCCTCTTTGAGAACAAAGGACGACAACCAACCATCATCCCCGTTTTTACAGATGAGGGAACCAAGGGTGAGAGGTTAAGTGACTTGCCCAGAGTCACACAGAGAGCTTGGAATGAGATTCAAACTTAGGTCTTTCTGACTCCAAGCCCAGCTGCATATGTGCTACACCATTTGACTGCTGGAGATTTAAGAATCATCTGCTTACAGATGATAACTGAATCCATCGGAACTGATGAAATCACCAAGAAAAAAACAGTATATGTAGGGAAGAGGGCCCAGCACAAAGCCTTGGGGGACAACCATGCCAGGTTAGTGGTCATGACCTAGATGCAGACAGAGCCGAGGAGACTGAGAAGGAGCCGTCTTGTAGGTAGGAGGAGAGCCGGGAGAGCCATGTCATGAAAACCTAGAAGGTGATCGGTGGTGTCAGAGGCTGCAGAGAGGTCAAGGAGAAGGAGAAAAGGTTTGGAAATTGGGTTTGGAAATTCAAAGACTGTTGGTCACTTTGGACAGAGCTGTTTCAGTTGAATGAGGTCAGGAGCCAGATTGTAAAGAGTCAAGAAGAGAGTGAGAGGACAGGGGGAGTGGAGGAACCCAACACAGAAATGGAGGATGGCCTCAGACCCCGAGGAGCTTACCCTCATATTATGGGGGCTCTGTCAAGTACTCAAAATTAATGCAATCTAAGAATGTTGTGGAATCAAAGAGATCCGGTGCTCTAGGAAAATTTGGGAGTGAAATCCCTTTTGGCTGAGTGGGGAAATCGGGGAGGGCTTCCTGGAAGAGGTTGCACTTGAGCTAGGTCTTGAAGGGGGAAATAAAGATTTCCGTAGGCAGAAATAATGGAGCGCATCCCAGGCTTGGGGGGTTGGCCTTTGTGGATGCCCAGAGGTAGGAGGGGGAAGGATGAAAATGGAGACCTAATCAGAGTAACTCATTTCATAGGTTCATGATATTAGAGCTGGACAGGATGTGGGGCATCGCCTGGTTGGGCTGCTTCATACAAAGGGGAAAGTGGAAGCCCAGAGCAGGGAGGGCCTTGCCCAGTAGAGAGGGAATGGAGGGGATTCCTGGAGCCCAAATTTCCTGTCTTCCCAGTGTGGGGCTTCTTCTGTGCTCCCCCATGAGCCATTCATTACACAAACCTTTATTAAGTGCCTGCTTTGTGCCAGGCTGTGCCGTGTGCAAGGGGCATGCGTGTACACACACACACACACCCACCCTTGCCCTTTGGAGCACCCATTCTTCTGGGCAGCGGGGGACCTTTAGGCCCCCTCCATTCCTGCTTCTGCAGCTCTCCCTCCCTCCATCTCTCAGGGGCCGCTACCTGGTGGCGCTGGGCCACTCGTACCACCCGGAGGAGTTTGTGTGTGGCCAGTGTGGGAAGGTGCTGGAGGAGGGAGGCTTCTTTGAGGAGAAGGGCTCCATCTTCTGCCCCAGGTGCTATGACATGCGCTATGCACCCAGCTGTGCCAAGTGCAAGAAGAAGATTGCTGGAGTGAGCCGGGGGACAGGCCTGGGGGCGGGGATGGGGCAGGGGAGGAGGGAGGAGGGGAGGGGCAGGCTCAGAGTTGGAGCTGGTGCCCCTTCCTGCCCCACTCCAGGAGATCATGCACGCCCTGAAGATGACCTGGCATGTGAACTGCTTCACTTGCGCTGCTTGTAAGACGCCTATTCGCAACCGGGCCTTTTACATGGAAGAAGGAGCACCCTACTGTGAGCGAGGTAAAGGTGGGGCTGCTGGAGGGCAGGGCAGAATCTGGTGACCTGCCCTCCTCCCCCCTTCCCCGGCTCTCCTTGGCTTTGCCAATTGCTCTGACAACAATAAGAAGACTACCCCCTCCCCACTTCAGGGAGCATGTGGGAGGACCCCGCTCCATCTCACCTCTATTGAATGTCCTTTCCATGGCAGTGTCTCCCCATCCTCTCTAGAGGGGCAGGGATGGAGGGATAAAGATGTCGTCTGGGAGATTTGTGTATTAGGGTCTGGGGAATGGGGGTCAGGGGTAGGCAGAGGCTGGAGGGCATCTCTTCTGGCCTGGGGCTAGCTGAGGGACCCACAGACCTGAGCCTCCACCTCTTCCCTGCCCACCCAGACTATGAGAAGATGTTTGGCACCAAATGTCGGGGCTGTGACTTCAAGATCGATGCTGGGGACCGTTTCTTGGAGGCGCTTGGCTTTAGCTGGCACGACACGTGCTTCGTCTGTGCTGTGAGGGCCCCTTTCTCTTCCTCCTCCTCCTCTTCCTCCTCCTCCTCCTTCTGCAGCTGCCCTGGCTGTCTTCCCTTCCAGCACCCACCTCAGCCCTATTCCACTCCCTTGGCCTGTTCCCTAGTGACCAGCCCCCAGTCTTAGCTCAGCCCTGGCCTGCCTCAAGGCAGCTTTGTGTGATGGAATTGGAGTCAGAGAACTTGGGTTTGAATCCCAGGTTTGTTATTTACTGCATAGGTGTGACCTTACCTATCTGGGCCTCAGTTTCCTCATCTGTAATATGAGGGGACTGGACTTGACCTCTAGGGTCCCTTCTGGCTCTTTGATCCTGAGATCCTTCCCATCCTACACTGAGTTCCCTCCCTCCATGCAGGATAACGTCAGCCCTGGCCCACATTCCCATTCCGCACTAGCTCTGGTCTATTCCGACCCTGTCAGCCCAGACCGGCTTTAGCCTTGGCCCCACCCTCTGGGCCATCCCACCTGGCTCGAGGCCAGCTCCAAGGCTTTCCTAGTTGTACTTCAGAGCAGTCCCATCCATATCTCTGGGCCCAGACCGGGTCACTCCCCAGTTTGGGGTTGGTCTCTACAGGGAGGTGGCCGCCCTGGGCTCCCCCTGGCTCTTCAGTGTCTCTGCAGGGCTACTCTCTTCTCGGGCCCTGTCCTTTCTTCTAGCTACTCTGTGACTGGGCCTCCCTTTTTCCTAGATCTGCCAGATAAACCTGGAAGGAAAGACCTTTTACTCCAAGAAGGACAAGCCTTTGTGCAAGAGCCACGCTTTCTCTCACGTTTGAGCCTCTGTCTGCCGTGTCCTGCCCTGCCTAGCCACAGCTTGCTGCGGCCCTGACCATGCCGCCCCCTTCCTGTGCCTTCCAACCCTCCCGAGTCGGGGTGGCCCCAGAGCCTGTGCAGTCCTCTTGTTTTCCCTTTCCCTCTCTGCATGTGGCCCTAGGACTTCCCACGAGGCCCAGGGTGGGAAGACGGACATAGGGCCTCCAAGGCAGCTGGGGTGGTGGGGAGCAACCTGGTTGATTTGGGGGGCAGGGAGGAGCCTGAGACCCACTGGGGTACAGGGGATATAGACATACTTGTTCCACAGTTTGTCCAGCAAGTCCCAATCCCATCAAGCTGGAGAGAACGACAGAGAACCTCTGAGCAGAAGCCGACCAAACTCTCCCCTCCCCACCAACCCTGCCCATCATCTTGGCCTCTGAGATCCCAGGTCCCACTGAAGTAGCAGCTTCTTTCCCCACACCACACCCCAGCCCTGGATGCAGAGCCTCCATTTTGCTTTTAGTGCCTTAATAAATCTTTCTATATCCTACCTTGGCTTTTGGTGTTCTCTCCTTCCTCCCCCCGCCCCAGCTCATGGTGTAGGACTCCCCCCACCCCGGCATCTGCCAGGGGACACGTGGTCTGCTTAGTACTTCCGTGCCATGAGAGGGGAGGTGGGAACAGGCTGAACAAGGACCCCTGGACGATTGTGCAAGAGCTATCCTCGAAATTCTGCCATTGGTCTGGAAGCCGTGATGATGGTGTCCAAGGGAGAGTCCCTCTTCAATGAAAGAAGAGCAGCCTTGGGGCAGAGGAGATGGGGTGGTGAGGGGGTGGGGGAGGTGCGCCTGGGGTCTCAGGCAGGCTTTGTACTCTTTCCTAGGTTGGAAAACCTGGGTTTGAATCCTGCCTCTCACATAAGCTTTGTGGCCAGGGACGGCCTCTTCCCCCTTCTGAACCTGCGTTTTCTCTTCCTCCTCCACATAATTGAGATGAGGGTGCTTCCGCTGCCCACCTTTCTGGACTGATAAAGAAGTCTGTAAACTGGGCAATGCTGTTGCTCCCTCTATCCTCTTAGCCTCAGCTTCCCCATCAGTAAAATGGGAGTAACTTTGAGAAGGGCAATGCATATATTGAAGGAGCTGCAGAGGTGCTTGGCATGGCCTTCGGCCCTTTTCTAAAGTGGATGGTAAAAAAGGGGGCAAAAACCAAACCCTTCCAACTTCTGTCCTGATTAAGCCCTGGGCCAGGACCAGCTAGCACTGACCGGAGCCTTAGCTCCTAGGCTGTGCTCGCTGCTCTCCTCACCTGTGCCCTGCGCTGGTAGTAACAGCACACGTAGAGTCCTTATGAAGTTTACAGAGCACTTCAGCCTGCCCCTGTGAGGCAAGTGGTGCAAGGTTTATTCCTATTTTAGAGATGGGGAAACTGAGTCTCAGGTTTAATAATTTGCCTGTGATCATTCGCACGAGATTCCCAGTTGGTGGAGAGAATGTTGTCCCCACACTGCATGTTGCTTGGGTGGAGCTGGCTTGAGACCCTGGGAGAGGAGGGACTTGTTCTCTGTGGACTCGCTCTCAAACCAGGGCTATCCTCTACTGAAGACTGTTGGACCAGCACTGCACCCATTAGAAGTCTCCTGCAAGACGCTCCAGGCTTGGAAGCTCCAGTTAACTTTGTTAGTTGTGTTGGAGCCAGGATTCGACCCTGGCACATCCCTTCCGTCACTTGCCTCTGGGGTGAAGAATACCTTTGGCTCTACGTTCATTTGCACAGCCGAGCTGACCGATATTCTGAGCCAGAGGCTGATCGAGGGTTTTATGACTCAACTTCCTGGCTCCACCCACTCATCCAAATGCTTTAGGACGATTTCCCTCCTTTTCCCTCCCCTGCTAAGGAGACCAGCTGCAGTCCCAGGCTTCTGCAAACTCAGGAATCCTTTGAGGGTTTCTGTTCCGTCCAAGGGAAGGGGAAGCCTGTTTCCTTACAACTTGGAGTCTGCCTAAATGGGGGGGGGGGGGAACAGAGAGAGAGAGGAAGAAAATGAGAAGCTGACTAGGGAACAAATGGAGAACATCAGAGCTGCAAGGAATAGATTTTAGAACATAATTTATTAAGTGTTTACTATGTGCCAAGCACTGTATCAAGTCCTGGGAAGAGAAACACAACAGAAAAGACCAGAGGTCTTTCTTGTTCAGTGCCTCCATTCTACAGATGAGAGATTTAGAGCTGGGCAGAACCTGAGTCCAACCCCTTCATTTTAAAGAAGAAACAGGTTCAGAGAGGTTAACGAGGAAACCGAGGTCACAAGAGGCGGAGGATTTTCCTAAGTTCAGAATTGAACCTGAATCTTTGACCTCCAAAAGAATCACTCTCTCTTCCTCCCACTCACCCCAGCAGGATTTTCATCGGGCAGATGGAAAGCAGAAGTCATCTGCATGGAGGTGATAATTGAATCTCCCAAATGGGAGTGTCCCCCCCGAGTCTCAGCCTCCAATCATACTCTGTTTCCTCTACACTCTTCCCCTTGCCAAGGCAGCAGGTGATGAGGCCTGAACTAGGGAGGTAGCTTTGTGGAGAGAAAGGGTCACATATAAGAAAGGAAGTGACAAAGTTTGGCACCTGGTTAGACATGTGGAATGGCTGAGAGTGAGGAGTCAGGGATCACTGGAAGAATGGTGTTCTCACAGTAATAGCAGAGTGACCAGAGGTAAGGGGAGAACCAAGAAGAACAATGGTACGGATATCCAGGGAAGGATAAAAGAAAGAGGGGAATCATGTCATCTACAGGTCAAGGAAGATGTCAGGGGAAAAGTATTGGATTTTGTAATTAGGAGGTCACTGGTGAAATCAAAAATTTGGGTAAGAGGAGAAAATGCCCTCCCTCCACTCTCCCATACTGACTTTGACCAGCCAATTCAATATTTAGCTATATTAAGAGAGGTACTGTATTTCTCTGCATAATTGTTGCAGATTTTATGCCAAATTTTTTGCAAAAAAGTAGGGTGTGACCATTATATGAACCTTTTTTTAAAAGGTGCTAGTTGATTACCATAAATTAATTTATTACTAAACTCTCTGGTATAAGATTAGGATCCATGTAATACTTGTGAATATGTGTTAAAATTGAATACTGACCATGCGCATACGCTGAGAATTCTGGGGTCGTAATGCCTGAGAGGTAAATGGGCACCCATATGCCACTGGTGAATACGTTGCTGCTCTGTTTACCTTTTATGTGGCTTGACAACAGAATCACACCATGCGATGATTACTCAAAAGGTTACAAGCCAATTAATTTGTGGACTGAAAAGAAAAAAGAAGCAATGATTCTTGGTGGTGACAATTAGGCAGTGAAATACGGTATAGTGTCTAGAATGAGATGTGATGGGAAAATGCTGTCTTCTCCCCTGCTCAAACCACATCTAGAATATTGTGTTAGTTTCTGGATACTATGTTTATGGAAGGACATTGATAAGTTAGAAACATGTCAAGAAAAGGGAGGGTCAGTGGTGAAGGCATAGGAGACTGTACCATCTGAGGACTCATTGAAAAAAATACTGAGGAGACTGGAAAAAGGAAAGGAAAAAAAAAGACTTGGAATGGAGAATGGTGAGTAGGACTAATGTTCAAGTGTTTAAAACAGTGTCACTTGGGAGAAGGACTGGATTCATTTTGCTTGGCCTCAGAGAACAGAACTGGGAGCAAGAGTTCATGAAAAGTTGATTTCATTTATTAGGCACTTGCTAAGCGCTGGGGATACAAAGAAAGGCAAACATGACCCCTGTCCTCAAGGAGCTCATGCTCTAATGGAGGACAGGCAAAATAATTATGTACATAAAAGTGTCTACAAAGTAGGGGCAGGGTGGGATGGGACCAGGAAGGGTCTCTTGTGTTGGGTAAAGGTTGAACTGAGTCGTGGAGGATTCCAGGGATTCCAGGAGGTGAAAATGAGGAGGGCTGAGATGCAGTAGAGGGAGGAGAGAAGACAGGCCAGGATATAGCTTTGGGGGACATTCACATTTAGTGGGCATGAGCTGAAGAAAGAAGCAGCACAGGGGATCAAGAAGGAACAACCAGACAAGTAGGAGAAGAACCAGAAGAGAGCAGTATCATGAAAAGCCAGAGGACAGAGTGTCCAGGAGGAGATGGACAGTGTCCAGAGCTGCAGACTAATCAGAGCTGGGCTGACTCAAGCAGAAATGAGTTCCCCATCACTGAAGGTCTTCCAGTGAGGCTAGGCCACCTTCGAGAGACTTCATTCCTTTCTTGCTCAACGAGGCATGGGAATAGTTTCCCTCTGAGGTTCCCTCTAACTCTGAAATTTTGTGATTGGTGGACAAAGCAGGATGAGCGTCATTGTAGGACACATGAGGCTAACTATGTGCAGAGATGGCTCCCAAAGGGATGTCCTGGGAATGGGATGTTGGGGAGATAAGTGCATCTTGGAGAGTCACTTCAGAAAAACCGGGTGTTCAAAGAGGTGACTGAAGGGAGAGAAAGGTGTGATCTATGCAGTTTGATTAGACCAAGTCTAAGGTAAAGTTATAGTGGAGAAGGTGTGTGTATAGGTGAGTGTATCTATGTGTTTGTGTGTATGTGTATATGTGTAGGTGTGTATGTATCTGTCTATTTGTGTGTATGAAGTTGTATTTGCATGTGTGCTTATGACTATGTGTGTATGTATATGGATGTGTCTGTGTGTATATATTTGTATAAATGTTTCTGTGTGTGTCTTTGTGTGTATATAGGTCGTGTAGGTTATGCCTGTGTGTGTCTGTATATTTATGTGTATCTGTATATTTGTTTGTATATATCGGTATTTGCATATTTGCATGCATGCATATATGTAAATGTATATGTATATGTGTATGTTTCTGTATGGCTGTTTACATATTTGTGTAGGAATATTTGTGTACGTGCATGTGCACATGCGTGTATGTGAGAGAGACAGAAGACAAGAGAAGAGAAGAGATAAAGACACAGAGAGACAGAGAGAGAAGAGAAGAGAGACAGAGAGAGGAGAGAGAGAGAAGAGAGGAGAGAGAGACAGAAAGAGAGAGAAAAGAGAAGAGAAAGAGAGAGAGAGAGAGAGAGAGAGAGAGAGAGAGAGAGAGAAAGCAGGGGTGGGGGGGGACAAAAGAGTAAGATTGCATCAGTGTAGGCTGCTCCTATTACAAGCCCCGGTACAAGTGAGGCACATGCTTTCTGGGCAAGTTTTGAAAATTGCACCCCTCCCTTGTGTATTATTTGGAATCTGAAGCTGATCTGGATGCCTTTACTGTCTCCAAGGCGAAATCCCCTAATAAAAGACGTGGCCTTGAGCCTTGAGAGGCATTCTAGTGGAAGGGCAAGAGCAAAGGCTCTAGACTCAGAGAATCTGGGTTCAAATGCTGCTTCTGCTAGTTAAGACCCATGTGACCTTAGCTGAGTCACTCTTCTCTGGGCCTCATTTTCCTCATCTGTAAAATGAAAAAGGCACTTCCTAGCTCTGACATTCTATTATCCTGAGTTCTTAATTCATTTTAATATCAGGGACTTGAATTATCTCACTCAAGGGTGGAGGCAAGCAGACTTTTCTGTCTTTAAAAACAAATATATTTGTTTAAACTGTTTAAATTGTACTTTTGTCTTTTTTTAAATCTCTTTTGACCTTCACAACAATCCTGTGAGATAGGTGCTGTTGTTACCCCGTTTTACAGATGAAGAAACTGAGGCAGAGGTTAGGTGACTTGTTCAGAGCCACAAGGCTAGTAAATGTCTGAGATAGGATTTGAACTCATCTTCCTTACTCCAAGTTCAAAGCCACATGGATGTGGCTTTGCTCTTAAACCCAAAAGAAACAATTTTAAACATGTATCTTATGACATGATTACTCTGAAAGCAAGGGAAGGGAACAGGAAGGAAAACAAACAAAAAATAAATAGACGAGAGATGTTATCGAGGAATGAGAAAATCTGCTTGTCAGCTAATTATATAATATTTATGAGTCCTGGCTGGCTGGTTGGTTGTTGTCCTTGGTTCTTGAAGATTGTTGTCCTTGGTTTTGTCTTTTTAATGACTTTTAAATCAGCACATTTATTCTTAAAGCCATGAAAGTCTGCTTGTCTCCACCCAATGGTGACATAATTCAAGTCTCTTGTTGGTAAGTTGTTTTTTGAGTCACGTCCAATTTCATGGCTCCTTTTGGGGTTTTCTTGGCAAAGATATTGTAATGGTTCACCATTTCCTTCTCCAGCTCATTTGACAGATGAGGAAACTGAGGCAAACAGGGTGAAGTGACTTGCCCAGGGTCACACAGCTAGTAAGTGTCTGAGGTCAAATTTTAACTCAAGAAGAGGAGTCTTCCTGACTCCAGGCCACTGAGCCACTTAGCTGCCCCCAAGTCTCATATATGGCAGTGAATTAAGAAATTGAAGATCATCCCTAGGGTGATGAAGAGAGGTCATGGCGGGTGGTAACCCATTGCACAGAGGTGAAGGAAACAATGTTCTCAAAAAATGTTTAAGTGGGGAAAAAGATGATCTGGTTATGTAGCAAGACTGAAGGGCAACCAAAGGACAGCCCAAGCATGGTTTCAGTCTAACCTGTGGAGGCTTGGTGAGCCTGCCTCCTGCCCATGGCCGAGGGGCTGGGTCTGTGGTGATGAAGCATCTTCTAAATGACCGAGGAGCTGGAAGTGTCAGAGTCATAAGAAGATCAGAGCAGTGGATTTCTCTCATTTCTTCCCTTGTGGCTTTTGAGTGAGGAGGACAACGGTGAGCACAGGGTAGAAGACAGGCAGGTTGTCCTATCTTTCAGCTGGCTGCCGTGTGTCCCTGAATTCATGCTCCTTTGTGTTTATTCTTTTCTGACAGTACGTGAATGAGTATTCCACGATAAGCTTTGAAAAATCAGAATTGGGGCAGTTGGGGAGCACGGTGAATACAAGAGCACTGGCCTTGAGGTCAGGAGGATCTGAGTTCAAATGTGGTCTCAGACACTTATTAGCAATGGGACCCTGGGCAAGTCACTTAACCCTGATTGCCTTCAAAAGGAAGGAAGGAAAGAAAGGAAGGAAGGAAGGAAGGAAGGAAGGAAAGAGGAAAAGGAGGAAAGAAAGAAAGAAAGGAAAAGAAGGAAAGAAAGAAAGAAAGAGAAAGGAAGAGAAAGGAAGGAAGGAAGGAAGAAAAGGAAAAACTAAAACTAAAAATCAGAAGAGCCATCAGAGCCCCCTTCAGCAAGTGGCAGCTGCAGCGAACATCCCAGGAGTTGGTAGCCATTGGAGATGCCAGCTAAGGCACCAGATCCGAGTGACCCGCTTGACCCAGGCAAGCGGAGAATTAGCCTGTCATCTAAGACCCTACATCCTACAAGGAGCTGGCCCCTGCGGGCAAGGGAACAATTGATCCATAGGCAACGTGGGAGCTCCTTGAGGGGAGAAAAAGATTCCCCCAGATTGAAAGATATTTTTGTAACTTTCGTCCTGGATATTTTCTCCATAAATATTCCTTTGTAAAAGCCAATTGATTCCAACCGATTATCGGTATTAGGGGGAACAGATTGCATGGAGGTTGTGAGTAATAGTGTGAGAAGCTCCAGTCGCTCAGTTGCCCCTAGGATTCGGAGGGAAGGAGTAGTCGCCCCCTGGGGCCCCACCTTGGGGGTGGAGTGGGAGAGTGAACCCAGAGGGGGTACAACAATTTAAAAAACCTTGCAAAGGACCCCCCATTGCTGCCCTCGCCCTGTATATTTAGCCTCGGGAAGCCGCTTGTTTTGCCTGCGCCTGGTTTTGTAATAAAGCAGCACTATGACCTATAAATTCTCCTCTGTTAGCAAACAA
The DNA here is from genome assembly GCF_011100635.1 of Trichosurus vulpecula. Taxonomy (NCBI): domain Eukaryota; kingdom Metazoa; phylum Chordata; class Mammalia; order Diprotodontia; family Phalangeridae; genus Trichosurus; species Trichosurus vulpecula. The sequence goes on from NC_050575.1 coordinate 96,333,086, forward strand.
CTTGGTCGGCTACAGCTACTGTTTGCAAAGCACTTTCCCCCCAAAGCCCTGCAAGGTGGGTGGTACAAGTATTGTTCTCGGTTTGCAGAGGAGGAAACTGAGGGTCGCAGAGGTATCCCACCGCCAGTAAGTGGTACAGCCGCGATCCGACCCACACTCTGGACATTTCCGGCAGTCCCTGCACTAACAGAACACACTGCCTCGGATTGACGTCTGGTGGTCCCCAAGGGGCCTGATAGACTAGGGTTCCTGAGGCCCCCTGACCTGAAGTGACTCTCTCTCCACCCCGCCCCGCACCCCTGCTGTGCCTCGAGCCCGCCAGGAGGAGAAGCTCAGGGAGCAGCCTCTGTCTCCGGACCATCTTTTAATTCCCACAGGGAGCAGCTTCTATGGCATGGTGGGGGCGGGAGCCAGATTGTGGGACTCGGGAGGGAGTGGGCGGTGAGGAAGAGCAGGCAGCCCGGTGACTGCAAGGTTTTTCAAGATTGGGAGAATTCTGCTTGTTTGAAGGTTAGAGAAGAAAGACCCCCTGGAGAAGGCGAGATGGAAGGTGGCGGATGGGGTGTCGGCCGATTGAAGAATGGAGTGACCTCAGGAGCCCTGGAGGGATGGGCCCAGGGGCCCAGAGGGCTGGGTTGTCCCTGGCCAGGAGGACAAGCAACGAAGGCCATGGTGGATGGAGTTAGGGATGCAGATGGTCAGTAGGCAAAGGAGGCCGGAGGACGATAAGAGCTTCCCTCTCTGAGGTCTGTTTCACACGTCCGTTCCCCACGTGCAGCACAGGTACAGGGGAAGGGCCCTCGCACTCGGCGGCAGGAAGCATCTGCGTTTAAACCCTGACACTAGCTGCGTGGCCCTGGGGAAGTCATAGGTCCTCTCTGAACGTCGGGTTCCTCCTCAGTAAAGGGAGCATTGATTGTCGGTTATACCTGCACTGCCCATCTCACAGGGCTGTGGTGAGGAAGGCTCTTCGGATAGCTTACAAGGGTTATTGAAACGTGAGTGACTGTTATTGGACAAACGGCTCCTGCAGACAAGGCACTTGGGACTGGACTGAGTCCTGGCCAAGCAAAGGCAGCCGCCGACATCCGGGAGTTTCTGATCTCATGGAGAGGAGTGGCAGGAGGAGGGGGAGGAGGTCTGCCTTCTCAGATAGCTCTGGTTTGTAGAAAGACCCGAATCTGGTCCCTCTGGAGCTTCCCTTGCCCCACCCCCGCTCCCTGCTCCACACACAAACACATATGCATAGACACATAAGGAGAATATATGCACACACAAATACACACATATACACACTTATACTTACACACACACAAACACAATATAATACATATACATGCAACACACAATATGCATATAATACATGCACTCATGCATGCAAATACATACATGCTTATACATACACACTATTACATGTATAATATATACATGCACACATGTACACACAACACATTAGCACAAATATACATACAACACATATACACACATATGGGCAAATGTACACACAGACACACACTTATACATGCACACATACATATGTTTACACAAAACACACATAATACGTATGTACATATACATATTTTCACACATATATAATACCTGTACATATACACACGTTTACATATACTACAATACATAACACACTCACACACATATAATATCTGCACATACACACATTTAAATGCACATGCAATACATAAGCACCTATAATACTTATACACACATGTATACATTTACACACACATACACACGTGTACTACAATATGTTCATACTCTCACAAACATATATAATGTCTATACATATGCATATATATTTACACACACAAACATGTAATACATATACATGCACACAAATACACATTCAAACATATATACTATATACGCACATACAAATTTATTTACACACATATAATATATATACACACATTTACACAAACACACATGTAATAACTAGGCATGCACACATACACACATTTATTCACACGAACACATACATATATACACACATTTAAACAAACACACACATACCTGTACATACACACATTTACACACACATACAATACCTATGCACACACACATATACACGTTTACACAAACACACATATAATAACTAGGCATGCACACATACACACATTTATTCACACAAACACACACATATATACATACATTTACCTCCACGTGTCCTGCTCTCTGGGCCAAGCAGAGCAAATTGTATCCCTGCGCCTTATGGCAGGCCCTTCGATCCAAGGGAGACTGAACCAAAGCAAGCAAAGGTCCAGGTGAGGAGGGAGAGGTGAGGAGGGAGAAACCATTTTGGCCCCTGAGGAGGAAAAGGAGCGGTCCTGGAAGTTTTCTGAAGTGTCCTTGGAGTAAGAGGTCCCTGAGCTGGGCCTTAAAGGAAGCGAGAGACTTTAAAAGGTGAAGGCTGGATTAAGGGCAAGGATGCATAGCAGGTTTTGAGCTGGAAGGGACTTTTGTGGCTGTTAGGACCAATCTCCTCATTTTACACACGAGGAAAGTGAGGCACAGAGGGGTAAGAGGGTAAGGTGGAATGATTTGCCCAAGATCATGCAGATAATAAGGAGTCAAGATCTGAACTCGGGTCTGTTGACTCCAAATTCAACGCTCTACACAGACTCGGCCCCTCGTTGAGGCAAAGCCAAACCAGGCAGCTGAAGACTTCGCCTGTGCCTTCCCTATTGGAGTTGAAAGATTTGAGGGAAGATTGAGTCCCAAACTGTTTTGAGGGTGGGAGGTAGAAGGGGAATAAAACTCCTCTTGTAAGGCAGCCAGGTAGCCCAGCGCACAATTTAAAAACGGTAAAGCCCTTAGCACAGTGCCCGGTATACAGTAGGTGCTTAATGAATGCTTTATCCTTCCCCTCTGACCTGGAGTCTGGGTTCAAATCCTGCCTCAGACATTTGCTTAGCTGTGTGACTCTGGGCAAGTCACAACCGCTCTCAGCCTCAGTTTCCTCATCTGTAAAATACAGGTGATAATCACAGCCCCTACCTCACAGGATTGTTGTGAGATTATAATTTATAGCTAACATATTGGAATGGATTGAAAGTGTACTTTGCGCCATGTGCTTCTCAACTGTCATCTCATCTCATATTCCCAACAACCCAGAGACAGAGGTGCTGTGATTACCCCATTGTACAGAAGACGAAACTGAGGCTGAGCGACTTGCTCCGGATCACACAGTTAGTAAGTGTCCGAGGCAGGATTTGAACTCAGCATTTCCTCCCTCCGGGGCCAGCGCTCTATCCACTGTCATCTATTTCAGAAGACACATGATGGAAAATGCCATCCATATCGAGGGAAAGAACTGACGGAGTCTGAATGCAGAGCAAAGCAGACTATTCTCACTTTATTTATTTTTTTTCATAGTTTTTTCCTTTAGGTACATCTCTTCTTATACAACATTTAAGTATGTTTTACATGATTTCACACATATAACTTTTGTTAAATTACTTACCATCTCAGCGAGGAGGGAGAAGAGGAAGGGAAAAAATTTGGAGCTCAAAATTTTATTAAAAAATGAATATTAAAAATTGTCTTTACATGTAATTAGGAAAAATAAAATACTATCTATCCACTCTCGGGGCCTCAGGCAACTCTCTCAAACTGTAAGTCACAATTTGATAGACAAAGAGAAATCCCCAAGAATTTCGTCTTTCAGTGAAATTCAAGGTCTTCTCCAAAACAAACAAGCAAAAAAAAACCCCCAAAACCCCAAAGCCCAAAACTAAGAAAAATAAGATTAAAAAACCAAGCAAACAAGTTGTGTTCTATTATTTTGCTGGCAGTCAGTCAAATTCAGGGTTTTCTAGGGGCTAACTCCGTTTTCTTCCTTCTATTTTTTAAAAATCAGGATACCTTTTGCCCCACCTCAGAATTACAAATAGGAGGGCTGGGGTAGGTACCCCAAGCATCACTTGTGGGAAGCAGCTCTCAAAGCACCCCCAGTTGTGGGGGGAGGTGGCAGATATCACCCCACAGGACATTGGCCTGCGTCAGAAGAGACTCGGCGCTACCCTAAAGCTCTGGTGGGCGAAGAGGCCTCTATTTTACAGATGCACCTGGGCTCCACAGACTGAGGCCCAAGGTTCATTCCCATCATACTTACACTTGGTGAAGTTGAGCTGATGTACCATCAAAGGGAGCCCAAATCGTAGTCTCACAGACTGTTACCGAGGCCACTAGGTGGCACAATGCATGCCATTGCTGGATTTGAGTCAGGAATACTTGGAATTTAAATCCTGCCTTGATATTAACAATAACAATTGTAGCTAAATATCCATATGGACCAGCTACCATCTCTCTAGTCTAAAGGTCGTTTCCTTTGGTGGAGAAAACAGACTTTGTTGCATTTCTGCCCTGACCGAATGTTTTGCTATTTCTTGACCGGGGACATTAACGTGGCAAAACGCCGAATACATGCATGTTGTTGTTCAGTTGTTTCAGCCATGTCCGACTCTGCGGGTTTTCTTGGCAAAGATACTGGAGTAGTTTGCCATTTCCTTCTCCAGTTCATTTTACAGATGAGGAAACTGAGGCCAACAGGGTTAAGTGACTTGCCCAGGGTCACTCAGCTAGCAAGTGTCCAAGGCCAGACTTGAACTCAGAAGAGGAGTCTTCAGGGCTCCAGGGTTGGCAATGTACCCGCCGTACCAGCCAATATGTATAGATCCAAGTGTTTTGAGTAGGGGCAAAGCGAGCCAGGTAGATTAATTTAATTTTAAATCCTACCTTAAAAATAACCATCATAATTGCAGCTAACATTTACGTAGCACCTGTGTCAGGCAACGTGCTTTACAATGATTATCTCAATCTATCCTCACAATGGCTCAGGGAGGCAGGTTCTATTGTTATCCCCATTTTACAGAGGGGGAAACTGAGGCTGAGAGCGGATCATGACTCGCCCAGGGTCACACAGCTAAATATCCGAGGCCAGGTTTGAACTCGGGTCTTCCTGACTCCAGTCCTGGTGGTGTCTACTAGACTCGTAGATCTACCAGCTGCCGTAGGTACTTACTGGCTGGGAGCAAGTCACGTATCCTCTCTCAACCTGTTTCTTCATCTGTCCGGTGGATGTAACAATAGCACCTCTCTCCCGACTTTAAAATGCTGTTTTTATTCCCATGAGAGCTGCTTGTCTATGCTCAACTTTATAGAATTCTTGTTTTATAGAAGAAGAAACGGGGGAACCTCTGGGCCCACTGACTTCCGGTGTGGTACTGCTTCACCAGGCTATTGACATCTGGCTTCTCTTTGGGGCATTCGCCCCTCCAGAGCAACAGGCCCTGTTCTAATGACCCAGCAGAAGCATTGGAACAGGATGTAGAGTCCCTCAGTCTTTTTGGGTGCTGACACCCCAATCCTGGACTCCTGTTTGCAGGAATATTTTTTAAAGGATGAAATTTTTTAAAAAGTAAAAATAAAAAGGATGAAACTGAGTGAAAGATGATCGGGTGGCTGGTGTCTCTAGGAAGGCATGGTTCTCCACTGGGGGCTGAGGTGCTATCTCCCTTCCCTTGCCTTGTTTGGGAATGAAGAGGTCCCTTCTCCGCCTGATGCTTACCCACCTTTCACTCTGGAAAACGCAAGGAGGTACTGAGAGGCATCTCTTGCTCTTTCAGAGTTGGGCCCCTCTTCCCACCTCTAGGAGGCCAAAGCTCCCTCCTGCCAGTCTCCCATCCTTTCTCCCCATCCCTACTCCATGGAACTGGGGGCCATCTCCAGTTGTGCTGATCTATATTTTGCCACTGGACCCAGATGGCTCCAGAGGAGAAAGTGAGGCTGATGACTTTGCACAGCCCTCCCTCACTTAAATCCAATTCACTTGCAAGTCATGGTATCATCTTCCTGATGTCGTGGTCCTCTTCCAGAATGAAGGACAAACAACAACTCCACAGAAGCTGCTCCTGAGCCTGTCAATGGCTCCTCCTCCCTATTGACTCTTCCTCATCATCAGGCACCATCCTCACCTTCTTCTTTAGAGAGGGATAAGTGCCTAACGATGGAGACCTTTACATTTCCCAGGCTCAGATACATTTCCAGCTCTTGAACAAAGCCTCACCTTGGAGTGAAGCCCGGGTCACCAGCCCTGGTTGTGGCTCTGCCTTTGCCTAATTCTCTGGCTCTTTTCTTGTCCTCCACAGTCTTTCAAAGATCACTGAAAGTGCTTCAGCAATTACATCACTTTTGGTACCTGAGGGGTAATCAAGGGCACGCTGGTAAATGTTTAACGACTGACTCTTGGAAAATTGTACATGTGACACAGTTTTAAATTTAATTTAAATTATTAACCATTTTCTCCATTGCGTTCTTAAATGTAGATAATCCACAAAACAATAACCCAGTCACTGATTTGCAGCATCTGCCCATTTCTGAGAGGTAAATGTTCACCCTTAGAATTTAATCAGCTTTCTCAAGCTGCCTCTGGCACTTTCTGCTCAAGGTGATCTGGACTCACCAAAGGCCTCCTGGGGTCCGTTTCCTATCTGTCCTCACTGATGTTGGGGATCAACTCTCTTTTATCTATATTTGTTTTAGCTGTCCTGCCCAAAGGTCATTTCCTCTTGTGGAGAAAACAGAATCCCTTGCATTTCTACCCTGGTTAAATGTGTTGCTGTTCCTTGACTGGGTGGGAATCCAACTAGTATGTGTATAGATCTGAGTCAACTTCAAAAGATCTTTTTTTTAACTGAGTAGGACCGCTAGGTGGAGCAGTGGGTAGGGCACCAGGCCTGGAGACAGGAAGGCTCATCTTCCTGAGTTCAAATCTGACCTCTGACACTTACTAGCTATGTGACCCGGGACCCTGTGTGCCTCAGTTTCCTCATCTGCGAAATGAGCTGGAGAAAGAAATGGCAAACCACTCCAGTATCTCTGCCAAGAAAACCCCAAATGGGGTCACGAAGAGTTGGACACAACTGAAAAATGATTAAACAAGGGCAGGGTGAACCGGATGGCTAAATTGCTCTTAGAAATCTCCAGGATTTGAACCCTGTCTCAGGAACCAGGGCTAGCGGAAGCTCAGGCTGTATTTATATGGTCTGATCTGTGGTGTCTTTGTCCTCCTTTTTTCCTTCCTCTGGACATAACTCCAGTTTGTCAATGTTCTTTCTAAAATGCAGTGCTCTGAAGCGAACATAATATTCCAGGTATCGTCTAATGAAGACGAGAACAGTAGGTTTAGATCATCCATCACTCTGGACACTGGGCCTCTATTAACGATGCAGCCTAAGCTTTTGGGGGAAACCATGAGATGTTGTTGACTCATTACGGAAGTGTTTTGCATAACTTCATATGCGTAATGGGTGTCATCTTTTTTTGCCTTCTCAATGGGTGGGAAAGGCGGTGGGGGGAATGGAGGAATTTTGAACTGAAAATGAAAATTAAAAATTAAAAAAATATATACCATTGACCCATAATACGTTTTGCTGTTGTTCGGTCGTATCCAATTCTTCGTGACCCCATGGATCATAGTATCCACGAGGATTTCTTGGCAAAGATACTGGAGTGGTTTGCCATTTCCTTCTCCAGCTCATTTGACAAATGAGGAAACTGAGGCAAACAGGGTTAATTGACTTGCCCAGGGTCACACAGTTAAGTAAGTGTCAGAGACTGGATTTGAACTCAGGAAGATGAGTCCTCCTGACTTTAGTCCCAGCACTCTAACCACTGAGCCACCTAGCTTCCCCAAAATAGGCATGATAATAGTACTTACCTACCCTTGTGTGAGGACTAAATGAGACAATAATTGTAAAGGGCTCCACCCAGTGCCTGAAGCAGGGTAGGTGTTACATAAGTGTTAGTTATTATTACCATTATTAATAGCATTTACCTCTGAGGGTTGTTTGTGAGGAGCAAATGAGCTCCAAGCGAAGAGCTTTGTAGACCTTAAAACGTGATATAGAAGTTAGTGAATATTATTACTGTTGCTACATTGTGACTGGGCCCACTTCCTTTTCGAGAATATTCTTGCTTTCACCACTTCTTTTGCGCAAGACATCGTTGGGAATATGCCACAGTCTACTTGTGCCTGCCGTTCCTCTCTCCATTGCATTTTGGGCCACTCACAACCTGTATGCCCCAGCAACAGCTGTTGTTCCAATATTTGAAATCAGATTGAAATGCTAGGAAAACGTTTGTGCTGAAAAGTTGAGCTTTTGCATTTGAGAGGGAAACGTGGGACCAAAAGCATCATCTCACAATTTCCCAAAGGCAATCCAGCCTTCTTTCTCTCCCCTATTCAGCTTTGTTCTCAGCTTCATTTGTTTTGCCTGTACTAGATATACGTACTGATTTCCAGTTCAGTAGAATGGCCATTCAACTGCAGGTCAGAGTCTGAACAAGTAGGTATTTTTCATCCGCTTGGTTTTTCCTCTATGCATTATTCGTCTAATCTCTTGTGAATAATCACAGATATCCTTAAGGAGGGCCTGTCATTTTCTAGGGATTGAAGTAATTGTTACAGTACTGTCTGCAAACAAGAGCATCTGGAGGGCCTCACAATTTATAGGGAGTCCCTCTTCCATTTATACCCTATGTTAGACATCTTCCCTGATAGTGGCATGACCTTTGTCAAGTGTGTATTTCCCTGTTTTATGCCTCACTTAGGAAGATGAGGGGCACTCAGGAGACACAGTAGATAGAGTATTGGGCCTAGGGTCAGGAAGATTCATCTTCTTGAGTTCAGATCTGGCCTCAGACACTTAACTAGCTATGTGACCCTGGACAAGTCACTTAACCCTGTTTGCCTCAGTTTCCTCATCTGTCAAATGAACTGGAGAAGGAAGTGGCAAACCACCCCAGTATCTTTGCCAAGAAAACCCCATGAAGAGTTGGACATGACTGAAAAATGACTAAACGACAACAAAAAGGAAGATGAAGTTGGGAAGAGCATTTGGATCAGATCAAGTGTATACTAAGAAAAGCTACATTGTAGATACAATGTTGACAACACAGAGGGGTGACTTTACAACACATGTATCTGAGTAAGGGAAAAATGTCAAAAGAATGGAAAAAATCAGGGACAACGTAAATATTCCCCAAAAGACAATCAAAACCCCCTATCAATAACTTCTGGATCACGTGCCTATTTTATTACTCTGTGTTTATATCACCATCATTTTCAGATATATCTTTCCCCTCCGTTAAAACAAAGAATTTTTTTTAAAAAGACAAAAAAAGCAGGTCAGCAAAATCAACTGGTACAACTGAGTCAGTATGTATGCCATATATGCAATATTCTATACCTGTAGCCCCCTACCTTTGCAAAAAAAAAAAAAAGGAGAGAGGTCAAATGTCACCTCTTTCATGAATCCATCCTTGATCTCCCTCTCCTTCTCTCATGGCTCTTACCACAATCTGCCTTGTATACCAGTCAGAACTACAACTAGGAATTTCCAGCAAGAGGGTAAATACCATAAACTTCACCCTGGAAAGAGCAGCACAAAAAGCCCACCCAGAGCAACATTTTTTTAAGACAAATTCAGGGTTTTTTTGAAAGGATGGGTTTAGGGAGAGACCTGAGGGATAGAACTCAGATCTTCAGAAGGAAAAAATCAGGCTAAGGAGGAGCTCATCTGGGGTGCCACAACACACCATCTGAGAACTTATTATAACCAGTTACTCTCACCACTTCAGTGCTCTGCCTTTTTGCTTCTCGCTCCTGAAAGAAAATGTGTTAACGGTTAGCAGCCTCCAAATTTTGGCACTCTGGGTCAGTGTCCCAGTGCCCCCACCCTAGTTCCAGCTTGGATTACAATTATTTATCCACTTGCCTTGTCCCTCCCTGTTAGACTCCCTAAGGGTAAGGACATTTTCTTATTCATCTGCTTCCCTGAAGCATTTAGTTCAGGATTCTATACAAACTGAATGGATGCCTGTTGAGTGAATTGATCAAATCATAAGAACGACTCACATTTATATAGTTTAAAGTCCTTTCCTCACAACAGCCCTATAGGGTAGGTTACACAGATGTCATTATCGTCATCTGATAGATGAGGAAACCAAATTTCTGAGTCATTTACCCAGGATCACACAGCAAGAGCCAACTCGAACTCAAGATTTCTAACCCCAAATCCACGTCTCTTTCCATCATTCTATGGGAATGAAACATCAAATATCATTTAGACCTAAAAGTGCCCTTAGAGATTTCTTACTTCAACACCTTCATATTATGGAGGGGGAAACTGAATCCTGGACAGTCAAAGTGACTTGCCCAAAGTCACCAAGGGAATCATGGTAGTAGCAGAGGGATGACATGAGCCTAATGGCAGCCCTCTGGATTCTAGGACTAGAACAGAACACAATGCACTAATGTTGAATAACAAACACTCATTTTTGTCCATAGTACTAGATGGGTGCTGGGGAGATAAAGAGACAGAGTGTAGATAAGATACCAAGTCCCTGCTCTCTTGGAACTTAGAGACTGGTACAAACTCAGCTAACTCTAACACATATTATCTCATGATGAATTCATTAGAGAAATGATCGCTGTGATGCCATGACAGTTCTGAGGGGGAAGATTTGGAATGAGGGGGATGACGAAAGGCTTAGGGAGGGGGTGGAACTGGAGGATGGGCTTTAAAAGAAGGCAAAATGGAGGAGGGAAGACATTTCAAGACTAGGGAGTAGTAGGAACAGAGCTCTGGAGGTGGGAAAACACAAGGCACGTTCTGGGGGCAAAGAGTTGGCTACAGTCCTGATGTCAGACTCCAATAGAAATGGGGGCCACTAAACCATACGTAAGGATCCCCGTGGGCTGCATATTTAGTTTTCAAACGTAACAGTATCTCAGTTTTATTATATTTCTATTTATTTTGTTAAATATTTCCCAGTTTCGTTTTAATCTGGTTTCAGGCACACTCTGGAGAGTGTGGGTGGTAAGCAGCCCTTGGGCCATATGTTTGACACCTCTAGGCTAGAGTATAGGGCAGTGTGCCAGGAAGCAGCAGGAAATAAAACTGGATGTCAAATTGTGGAGGGACTTCTGGGAACTCTATCTGGTAGACAATAGGGAGCCACCGAGGATTTTTGAGCAGAGGAATGATGAGTCCAGATTACTGATAGATTTGAAAGTCAGAGCTGGAAGTGACCAGGAGAGGTCATCTCGGTCCAGCCCTGTCGCTTTTATACATGAGGAAACAGGTTCAGAGACACTCAGTGAAGAATCCAAGATTATAGAGCAGGTCTGTAGCCTAGTGAAGATTTGAATCCAGGTCCCCTGAGTCCAAATCCAGTGCTTTTACATTAGACCAGACTTCGTGTCCTGTGGACAGTTTTATAGGAGAGGGAACCAAGGCCCATTTGTGTAGATGGGGTCTGTGGAGGTGGGAAAGTCAGCCATGGAATGTGAAACCCTAGCCCTTCCCATTTGCCTTAAAAGTGCCTGAACCAGAAACAAGGGTGGGGTTGAACTGCCCCCTCCCAGCTCCTGACCATTTGGTCCCCAGGGAGCTCCCAGTAGGCTGGGGTTGCAGGCTGGGGATGGTCAAAGAGCCAGAAGTGGGCTGGGAAGATGGACTTCGGTAGTGGATTACTGTTGGGGGTGGCGATGTCTAGCCATTACTCATCCCCTGGTTGGTTTTTATTAGCCCCTGGGCCCTCTTGAGGGCAGCTCCTAGTGAAGTGGATAATGCTGGGTCTAGGGTTAGGAAGGCCAGAGTTCAAATGTGGACTCAGACACTTGGTAGCTGTGTGACCCTGGCCAAGTCACTTAACTCTGTTTGCCTCAGTTTCCTCATCTGTAAAATGAGCTGGAAAAGGAAATGGCAAACTACTCCACTGTCTTTGCCAAGAAAATCCCAAATGGGGTCACGAAGAGTCAGACAGGACTGAACAAACACACCCGATGCCACTACCGAAGAGGCCACAAGGGGGCGTCCTTCTCCTACTGTCAGAGCCTGTGGTTTCTTTCCTCCTTTCCCTCTAGGCTTCTGGTTTCATCTGACTGGGGAGTGGGTGGCGTTGTGAAGGGGAAGGGGGTGTCGGCCTTTAGCCTCTACGCTCCCGACCTGGCACTGGTCTGTGGAGTTAGAGCTAGTCTCCCGCTGTGAGGACTTAGAGCTTAAAGGGCCCAGGAGACACAGATCAGAAGACCAGGGTTTTCACGAGGGCTGTGTGACCATGGGCAGGTAGCTTTCCCTCTCTGAGCCTCCTTTTCCCCATCTGTGAAATGAGAACAGCTGATAGTCGTGTTTGGACTACTCGCATGAAAAAAGTGGTAAAGACATGGGAAGCATCATTCTTTGGGCTCCACACACTGAACAAAACCTGGAAGCGCAGGATGGAAAATGTAGGCTTTCTTCCTGGCCTCAGGTCGTTTGTTCACCCACAAAGGAGCTCCTATTTCTTCTTTCTCTTCAGGTTTCTGGTCTGCTCTCCTCCCTCTCCCCCTCCCTTCTTCCACTCTGCATTTTCATAGGATCCTAAGCTGAGGGAGATCTCAGAGGCCTAGCAGTCCAATGTCCTCGTTTTACATGTGAGGCAACTGAGACCCAGGGAGATAACGGTCATACATAAGCAGGATTCGAACTCAGTTCCTCAGACTCCAGAGCCAGACCTCTTTACTGGGTCAGGCTTCTCTGTGCTTTTGTTAACGTTCCTAGAATGCCCTCCTTCTGCTTATTCATCAGCTTGATTTCTGCCCATCCATTAAAACCTAGTTCAAATGCCACCTCTTCCGAGAAGCCTCCTCTGATTCCCCCTAGTAACACCCCATCCAGCTTTAAACTCTGTGCTGATCTTCAGACTTGCATCTCCAACTTCCTACTAGACAACTTGAACTGTTTGACCCGTTGCTGTTGTTCAGTCCTTTCAGCCATGTCTGACTCTTTGTGACCCTATTTGGGGTTTTCTTGGCCAAGTTACTGGAGTGGTTTGCCATTTCCTCCTCTGGCTCATTTTACAGATAAGGAAACTGAGGCAAACAGGGTTAAGTGACTTGCCCAGGGTCACACAGCTAGTAAGTATCTGAGGCCAGATTTGAACTCAGGAAGATGAGTCTTCCTGACTTTAGGCCCAGTACTGTCCACTGTGCCACCTAGATGCCCAATGACCCTTAGATACCTTAAACTCAACATATCCAAAATTGAACTCATTCTCTTTCCCCTTAACCCCTCCTTTCTTCTTAAATTCTCTATTACTGTTGAGGGCAGCAACACCTTCCAAGTTCCCTGGGCTCATAACCTAAGCATCATCATTGACTCTTCACTCCCTCCCTCCCCACATAATGCTTGTTGATTGTACCTTCCTAACATCTCTCAAATATACCTACTCTAATCCACCTTCTCCTTAGCCATCAAAGAGATCTTAAAGCGCAGGTCTGACTGCATCATTCCCCCTACCCGATAAAATCCAGGGGCTCCCTATGACTCCTAGGATCATATACAAAATCCTGTTTGGGATTCAAAGACTCTCATAACCTGCTCTACCTCCTACCTTTCCAGTCTTCTCCTGTCTCCTATGTCCTTATATGCTCTGTTATCCAGAGGCACTGGCTTCCCTGCTGTTCCTTAACCAAGAGACACTTCATTTCCTGACACCGTGCCTGGAATTCTCTCCCTCCTCATCTCCACCTCCAGGCTTTCCTGGCTTCCCTCAAGTCTCAGTTAAAGTCTCACCTTCTACAGGAAGTCTTCCCCAGCCCCTCTTAATTCTAGTGCCTTTCTTTTGTTGATTATTTCTATTCTGACCAGAAACCCTGAGGGTCTTCCCCTCCCAATTGATTCTTTTGTGAAGAGGAACTAGGCCATCTTTTGCCTCACTTTCTACTTAGCCTTAAATCACTGAATGGGTGTTGCCTCAGACAAACTGAGACCTGGGAAAGACCTTAGCTTAAAAAGGTCTCCCATTGCATCCAGGGCCATTGCCAGTCGTCTTGACCTATGTCTTGGCATTGGACTCTGATGAGCCTGGAGTAGAGAGTGAGGCTGATGACTTTTCACAGCCCTGCCTCACTTAAATCCAGTTCACTTGCAAATTGAGACATTACCTTCGGTAAGAAGGACAAAAAATAATATATCCTGTGCATAGCTTGTTTGTACATAGTTGTTTGCACCTTGTCTCACCCATTAGATTGTGAGCTTCTTGAGGGCTTTGCCTGTCTCCGTATCCCCAGAGCCTAGCACAGTGCCTGGCACCCAATAAGCACTTAGAAATGTTTCCTGACTGACGGATTCCTTGATTAGCACCTTGCATTTCTCCAACACACAATCATGTACTATTTTGTATTTTAGTCTACACTTGATGTTTCTTCTTCCACACCACCCACTTACTTCTCAGCCCCTTGCAATGAGGCGGCCCAGCCTATCACTTGACTGACATAGCACTCTCCAAGGTTACCAGCAATGTTTTAACTGAGAAATCCAGTCTTTATCCTCCTTGACATCTCGATGGCTCTTAGGTGGTGTCGACCATCCCTCTTGCTTGGTACTCCTTCTCTTGGATTCAGGGACGACGTTCTTTCCCAGTTCTTCTACCTGTCTTAGCAGGGCTTCTCAGTCTGTCTTGCTGGACCAACACCCATATCCTGTCCCCCAAGTGCACTTTCCCCAGATTTCTGTCCTGGGTCCCCTTCTCTTTTCATTGTATATAATTTAACTCAGTGAGCAGTTCCTAATTGTCTTTTATTGACAGGCACTGTGCTAAGTGCTGAGGATACAAAAACAAATTAAACAATCCCTGCCCTCAAGGAGCTAAAATTCCATCAGGAAAGATGATCTGAATATGTAGTGTCTGTATAATATACATTTATACATATATAAATATGTGTTACTACATATATGTATATGTGTGTATATGTGTATGTGTGTGTATATATATACATATATATATGTACAGAATAAATTATACCTAAGTACATTAGGACAGCTACGTGGCACAGCAGATAGAACCCTACACCTGGAGTCAGGAAGACTTGAGTTCAAATCCCGACTCAGATACTTCCTAATTGTGTGACCCTAAGTAAGTCACTTAACCGTTGCTTACCTCGGTTTCCTTCTATGGAACATAGGAATATTAACACAGTGCCTGGTGCCCAGTAGGTGCTATATAAAGGCTAGCTACTATTAATATTAGGTAGGAAGGCCACTAGCAGTTGGGAGGAGTGGATCAGGAAAGGCTTCATGCAGAGTCAGTACTTGAGTTCCATCTTGAAGGAAATAGAAATTCTGAGGCCCAGGTGAGGAGAGGAGAGCATTTTGAGCAGGGGGAACAGCCTCTGCAAAGGTCCTGAAGTGGGAGATGGAGGGCCCTCTTGTTTCATTATCAAGATCCAAAGCCTTGTTGTGCAGCCTCTTTGAGGGTTTGGGTTTGTACATCCCAATGGTTTCACATTTTGAGTCTCATTAGAATGAAAAAGGAGTTATAGTAGCTTCACGTGGTTGTTCAGTCCCTTTGGCCACATCTGACTCTTGGTGTCCCCATTTGGGGTTTTCTTGTTAGAGACACTGGAGTGCTTTGCCATTTCCTTCTCTAGCTCATTTGACAAATGAGGAAACTGAGGCAAACAGGGTGAAGTGACTTGCCCAGGGTCACACAGCTGGTAAGTATCTGAGGGCAGATTTGAATTCAGGAAGAGGAATCTTCCTGACTCCAGACTCTTGGCACTTTGTCCGCTCTGCTGCCTAGCTCCTCTAGCCTCATGTCAGCCTGGTCCATATGGATTTTATAATCCTCTTCTCTCTTTATCCTCCAAGAACATTTGTTAAATCTGGTTGCTGAAATTCTAAGTCTTTTGTTCCTTTTCCTATGATGTCTTTACTTCCTTTAAGATGAACTAGCTGCTTGAGTCTGGGTTCCTGCTGGCTGGGAGATGCAGGAGCATCTGGTGGGCATCATCTATTCGGGCAGAGGGAGTCCTTGGCCTCAGGGCCTCAGCCTAGGGGGCTACACACTCTGTACTCTGTACCCACTTTCCCTTGGTGATCTTATTTGTTTCTACGAGTTCCAGTATCATTCCTATAAAGATGACTCTCAGGTCTACTTGTCCAGCTCTGGTCTCTCCTGTATTCCAGTCCTGCAGTGCCAACTGCCTGATGGGCATCTCCCCCAGTGGTATCCCAGTCATCTAAAACACACATCCAAAATGGGAGCTTATCTTCTCTCCCCTTACCCATTTATCCCACACCAAATTTGCTTCTCCTCCAAACTTCCCCATCTCTGCAGAGGGCATCCTCCTCCTCTCAGGCCCCTGGGCTCCCAACCTTGGGGCCATCCTTTGTCCCCCTCCTCCCAATCCAAATAATTGCCAAGTCTTGTCTTGTCTAACTCTACAACATTGAGGTGGTTTGGGTTGGTGGGAACCCCAAAATGTTGGGGTACAGAGTGGTATCCAGCTGGAATAGCTCTTAAACCTTCTTCTAGTCAAGTGACATGGTTTATTGTAATACCAATAGAAGCGGGCAGGGTTCCTAGTGAACCTGCAATTTAAATTAGATCTGGGTGGTATTAAGGAGTGATTGGTCTATGCAAGTAGTCTGGAATAGGCCAAGTATGACAGTGAAAGGAATGTCAAGTAAGCTAAATGGGTGATCTAGGTGGGCTGGAGTGGGCCAGGTGCCTTGGGGGGAGCCACCAATGATCCGAGCTGCTGAAAGGTATGTGAAAATTCAGGGACTTCGTTGCTTTCAAAGACATGGTCTTTTCCTTTTAGGGGTCCAGGTCCCATCATATGACTTGATCCCTTCTCTCTACTCACACATCCATTACCCTAGTTTGGATCTTTGTCACCTCTCACCCGATCTATTTCAGCAGTTACTTCACAGGTCTTCCTGTTTGCAGTCTCTCCTATCTAATCCGATATCCAGTCATCTCAAGGCACAGGTCTAGCTATTTCAGTGCCATTCTCAAAAAGCTTAGCTAGTGTGCTATTACCTCTGGGAAAAGGCAAAGTCCTCAGCCTGGAATTCAAGGACCTCCACCATTCAGCTCTAGTCTACGCTCTCAGCTTTATTTCTATTAGTGCCCTTTGCAAACTCTACATTCCCATAACATGAGGCTCTATCTCCTGCTTCCATGCTCTGGTGCGAGCCGTCTCCCATGCCTGAAACCCATTGTCTTCTCCTTACTACCTCCCAGAATTGCTACCTTCCTTTAAGGCTCAGCTGAGGGATGAATCATCTCCTCCATTAAGGCTTCTCTGGGTCCCCTCTACTCTAGTTGTCAGTTTTCTCTTTCTCTTTAATTTCCTTACTTATCAATATTCATTTCCAGCTCATCTAATCCATTATATCTAGGCAGCCTCAGACCATGTTTCTCATACCAACTGGCCAGCTCCCCTCCCCCCTCCACTCTACTCTCCACCTCTTGTTCTATAAAACATAACCAAATTAACCCTACCACCATTGCTTCTGCAAAGGGCCTGACGATCCACTGCCATATGGCTCCATTCGTCATCCTTATGACTCCTTAGACAAAACATTCTTCCTTGGAAACCACTCCCCCAATATAGGGTCTTCTCTTCATGTTAGAATGTGAACTCCTCGAGAGCAGGGACTGTCTCCCTTTGATGGTTGTATACTCAGCACCTAGCTCAGTGCCTGGCCCGTAGTAGGAGCTTAATAAATATCCTTTTTTTAAATTTCTATTGTATCCTCCCCCCACCCCGCCCCCCAAGCTTTTCTGAAGGCTGAGACTATTTCATGTTTTCTCTGTACCTCCAAGGACTTTCTTGAGTGTAATAGGTGGTTAAGAAATATTTGCGGTTGACTTGAATCATAGTTGTTGAAGTGTTTACCTTGTTCTCCAATAGACTACGAGCTCCCAGAGAGTAGGGATCATATCTTATCTAAACTTCATATCTCGTCCTGGCTTACAACAATGCTCAGGAGCTTACTGCCTATTTGTTGAAGGTTGAAGTGAAGCCTGAGCCCCCACCTCCCTTTGTATTTCCCACAGCCTCTGAAGGGCATAGATAAGGTTCCCAGAGACTAAGTAAGCCAGGTTCCAGCAAGGGGCTGAGCTGCATAACCACTCGTGACATCCTTGCAGATAGAAAGTTTTCAGAGAGGGAGAAGAGAAGGGCTCTTACTACTGTTCAGTCATTTCAGTCACATCTGACTCTTTGTGACTTCATTTGGGGTTTTCTTGGCAAAGATACTGGAGTGGTTTGCCATTTCCTTCTTTGGCTCATTTGACAGATGAGGAAACTGAGGCAGAGTTCAGTGACTTGTCCAAGGTCACACAGCTAGGAAGTGTCTGAGGCAAGATTTGAGCTCAGGAGGATAAATCTTCCTGACTCTAGGACCTCAGGTCAATGCTTCATCCATTTTAAAAGTGAGGAAACTGAGTCCCAGAGAGAGGAAGTGGTTTACTTAAGGTCACTTTGCTTTCGTGAGTAGTGAAGCTAGGACTCCAAGCCAGGTTCCCTTCTAATGATAAACTCTTTCACCTTGCACCTTTTCTTCCTCAACCCCAGATTTACAAATACTTTCCTCATAGCCACCATACAAGGCAGGTGATGATACTATTATTAATCATATTTTTCAAATGAGAAAACTTAGGGATGAAAAATCACAGCCTGGGGAAAGGTTAAGAAAAGTCAAAAAGAGGCTCATTCATGCTATCTTCCTTTCACCATCAGTAGGATTCCAAGGAGTCAATTACCAAAGCTAAAGTCAAAGGGTCTGGGGACTGGGCTCCCTTTCATGGGTGGGTACTTTTTCCGTCCTGAGAGAGATTGTGCTGTGAAAGGGTGAAGGAAGAAGCCAGCAAGTGAGGGCTCTGCTGTGGGTGGGGTGGGAGCAGTCACTGGGAAACTGTTGAGATTTTAAAAAAACAACAAAATAGCACCAATTGTATAACCTGAATATTGAGGATGACACCCTAAACATATTAAAATAAAATAATTTCTGGTACCTTCCACAGGTATGACTAGGAAAAAAAACTTAATAAAAGGAGGGATAGAGTGGATTACAAAAGGTAAAATAGAATATTTTAATTACATGAAATTGAAAAGCTTTTGCACTAGCAAAATCAATGCAACTAGGAGAAAAATGGAAGCCATCAATTGGGAAAAACAAACAAAAACAAGAACTTCACATCAACTATCCCTGATTTTCACAAATACACACATATGTGCGTATGTATGTATGTATTTATCTATCTATCTATCTATATATGTAAAACTAGAACAAGTATATGAGGCCACAAGTCATTCCTTAACAGATATGTGGTCTTAAGGTATGAGCAAATAGTTCTCAAAAAAATTGCAACCTTAGTAAAGATTGCTCCAAATCACTAATACAGAGAGAAATAGAAATCAAAACAATTCTTTTTTTTTTTAATCTGAGGTTTTAATTCTGAGGTTTCTCCAAACACTCAGCTGATTGGCAAGGATGACAAAAAAATGGAAATAGGTAGTATTGGGGGGGACTAAAAAACGAAGGAAGGAAATAAGTATTTATTAAGCACCTACTATGCACCAGGCACTGTGCTAAGCACGTCATTTGATCTTCACAATCTCCCTGGGAAGTAGGTGCTATTAGGTTAAATAACCCAAGGTCACACAGCTAGTAAGTACCCAAGGGTAGATTTGAACTCAGGTCTTCTTCATTCCAGGCCTAGCTCTTTAGCCACTGTACCACCTAGCTCCCTCCAGAAGGAGAAGTTTCTTCACTGCTGGTGGAACTATGATTGGGCAGACCATTCTGGAAAGCAATTTGCAATTATGCTGAGAAAGTGACTGGAATGTCCATAGTCTTTGGTTCAGAGACCCTACTATTCAGCATATACCCCAAGGAAGTCAAGGGCAGATAAGGTCTTATATACCTCAGAATATTTGTAGTAGCATTTTTTTGTAGGAGCAAAAATTAAAAACAGAAATAAGTGCCCATTGTCTGGGGAACGATAAGTTGTGGTGCATGAATGTAATGGAATATTATTGAATGAATGAAAAAAAATCTTTAGTAAGCTCCTACAGTGTGCAATGTACAGTAATAAGCATGGGGAATACAAATAGAAAAGTGAGTCTCTGCCCTTAAGAAACTTACATTTTAATGGAATGATGAATATGAAGACTAGAGAAAATTGGTGGTTCAGTCACATTCAACTCTGTGTGACCGCATGTAGGGTTTTCTTGGCAAAGATATTGAAGTGGTTTCATTGTTTCTTTCTCTAGCTCATTTTACAGATGAGGAAACTGAGGCAAACAGTTAAATGACTTGCCACACAGCTAGTGAGTGTCTAGTAAGTCTCTGAACTCAGGTCTTCCTGACTCCAGGCCCAGTGTTCTGCACCACCTAGTTGTCCCAAAGTTTTGTTGTTAGAAACTTAAGACACATGAATTTATTCAAAATGAAATAAGCAGAACCAGCAAAACTGACGACTACAGTAATTTAAATGGAAAGAATAAAAAAACCCCAAAACTCAATGCTGTGTAATTAATCACACCACTCAAAAACCATATCCCTGAAAAACATCTTTTCTTCTTTGCAGAGGTTGGGGATCATAGGTGTGGAATCCTGCATATACTTTCAGACTCAGTTATTCTTGCTGAATTGTTATTTTTTTTTTCTTTTAAACAATTCTTTGTTACGAGGGATGGCTTCCTGGGTGGGGGAGGGAGATATATTTGGAAATGAAGGTGATGTAAATGAATAGGGGGATAGAAACAGAAGTTGAGTTCATTTGCAGAGCACAGGAGGCATCACGCTGAAGTGGAGAGAGCCATGGATTTAGGAGTGGGGGGTGGGAATGTCTGATTTTGAATCTGAGCTCTGCCACTAACAGACTTGTGACCTTGGGTAAGTGTCTCTTCTCTTCCCCTCCCTTTTTCTCTGTTTCCTCAGCTGTAAAATGAAGAAGTTTGGACCAGATGATCTCTAAGGTCCCTTTTTGCCTGACATGCTATAATTTCTGGGTTCCTCATCCAGTAACCCTAGGCAGGGTCTATTTGTGGAAACCAAGTCCATCTATGGAGGCAGAAGCTACTTAGAATTAAGATAAAAGATAAGTTAAAACTAAGTTCTCTTTCTACTCAGATGTCCTCTTGTCTTAGCAAACTTAGGGGAAAACAGATTTTTTTCCCCCACCTTGGTGGGGAAATCCAAGCAGAAGGTAGGTTTGATCAGAGGGCCTCATCTGGTGGTGGGTTTGGGGGCATTCAGATATAGAAAGATTGTCTTAGGATGCTGATCCATTCCCACCTAGGCTGTCTTCTCACAGCCCTGTCCTACTTCTTTTCCTAATAATAACACATTCCTATAGCACTTAAATGTTGACAAAGTACTTTCTCCCCAACTCCGGGCTCTTCTCTCTCTCCCCCCTCCACAAAGAGACCAGCCATTTAGATGGCTTCAACAATTACTTTTATATCATGGCTCCCAACATATCCCTAATACTTCTGATCTCCAGATCTGTATCTTCAGTTGCTTATAAGACATTTTCACTAAAATAATGGGGGTGGGTGGGGTGTGAGCAGAGTAGGGGATGAGAAGGGATTGGGGGTTAGTGCTCCTCAAAGAAAAGGATAGAATTCTTTGTTTCAAATGATGGCTCTTTGGGAAGGGGAAGGAGAGAAATAGAAGTGGGAATTTAGATGATGTAAAAACAAAAGATATCAATAAAATTTTATTTTAAAAATGAATAGAATTAGGGGTATGAATGGGGACAGATTGAGGGTTGAGACAGGGATAGGATAGGGCAGGGATAGGAAGTGGGGTAAGAATGGGGATAAGAAGAATTGAAAGGGGTTTGGAGAAAAGATGAAAATGGGGTTAGGGATAAAATGGGTGGAAGATGGATTTGAGAATGGGAATGAGGATACATAGAAGGTTCAGATTGTCAAGGGCAGGCATACAGTTGGAAATGGAATGGGGGTGGGAATGCTGATGGGGTTAGGGATGGGAATGAGTTGAGAATGGTTTGGGGAAAGGGGTAGATAGGGAAAGGGATGGTGACAAGATTAGGTTGGGGATGTTGAGAATGGGGTTAGGAATGGGTTGAGGATGAACTGATGATTTGGATGGGCTTTGGCAAGGGTTGGGTATAGGACTGGCATAGGGATGGTGTTGAGGATAAAGTAGGGATGAGAATGATTTGTGAATGGCCTGGGGGATGAGGTTGTGTGTAAGGATGGAATGAAGACGTAGGTGGGATGAGGGGGATAAACATGAAAATCAGCATATGAGAATGGACTACGGCTGGGGACCGCTTAAGACCGGAATGGGCCCAGGGTTGGAGACAGGGACCAAAAAAGCCCTGGGTTCTGGCAGAGTTTCTTTGGGAGGTGGGGAGAAGGAAGATGCCTCGGCTGGATGGGGGAGGGCAGTGATGCAGCAGTGTTCCCAAAGTACCTGTGTTGTATGTCTGACCGTGTAGTGTCACTGGAAAAGGGGTCAGTGATGGGGACAAGAGGGTTGGGATGTGGTGGGCCTCGGTGTCCGGAGTCTGGACCGGAAGAAGGCCGTTGAGGGTGGGGGGGAGGGGGCGTGACTAGTCCTCCTCCCTCCCACCGGGTCCCGCTTAGGTAGAGCCTGGCGCTAGGACCGAGCGGAGTTGGGGCCGGGCGGAGCATCGCGCCCCCCACCCTCCTGCCTCTCCTTCCCCCCTCCCCCTCCCCTCCCTGCCCAGCTTTCTCTCCCTCCCCTTCCCTCCCTCCCTCCATCTCTCCCCTCCCCTCCCCTACTCTCCCCTCCCCTCCCCTCCCTTCCCCTCCCCTCCCCCGGCTGTGCTGTGCTGGGCTGTGCTGCGCTGCAGTGTCTCTCTCCGAGGCAGAGGCAGAAGCAGCGGCTCGATCCCTTGCCGCTTTCTCGGCTCCGGCCCCGGCTCCTCTGCAGCCCCCGGCCCGCCGGCTGCACCATGGCCAGTGTCAGCTTCAGCGGCCACCGCCTGGCGCTGCTGGCGGCGTACCAGGAGGTGATCCAGGAGGACTGCCCTGCCGACTGGTGAGCGGCGGCCCGGCCTGGCCCCCCCCCCGGGGCCCCCAGCCCCAGACCCTTTGTCCCTAGCCAGCCTGGGCTCGGGGAAGGGAGCTGCCTCTTTGTGTTCCCGTCCAGTCGGGGCGGGGAGGGGGTTTGGGTGGGTGCCGGAGCCTGGGCTGGGGCTTCGGGGGATCCCCTGGAGGGCCCCGGAAAATGGTGCATTGGGCAGAACTAGCCCGGGCCCGAGGGGGGGAGGGGGCCGCCTTTGTGCGATCCGGCCGGGGAGGGAAGGGGGTTCCTCCGGAGGGATGCTCCGGGTGGGGCCGGGCCAGGCCCGGTGGGGCGGGGCCAGGAGCTCGGAGTTGGGGTGTGTGTGAATGGGGGGCTCATTGGTCGGAGTTGAGCCCTAGGTGGGGGGAGGGCTAGGAAAACTCGGTTGGGGGATTGGAGATTAGATCCAGATGTGCAACCCCGCAGGCTCTAGAGAGCTCCTGGGGACCCTCTCCCTTGGTGACTCCCGGGCCCTGTGTCCCCGCCCGTCGACTAGCTCGGGGCAGGTGTGTGTGTGCGCGCTCCTGGGCCAGCCAAGGGCACCTTCCAGTCCAGTCGGCTGGGGTTGGATGGGTGGGTGGGGGAGTGGTATCTCGGGCCTGGGCTCCGAGACGCTACTGCCCGGCTGAAAGAGGGCCCTGGCCCGGCCCGGCCCTAGCCGGCAGCACAAAGGAAGGAGGGAAAGAGGGAGGGAGGAGGAGGAGAAGGAGGGCGCGGTGGGGAGGAGGAGGGATCGAGGGGATGTGTCAGGAGGGGAGGGGGAGGGGAAGGTCTGGGGCTGCTATCTGGAGACTAGGTGCTGGGGGAACCCTTTTCGAGAGCCCCGCCCCCCCGGGGGTGCCTCTACACGCGCACCGGCCCTTTTCTTCTTGGGGAAATGGGTCGGGGGAGTCCAGCCTGGGGCAGCAATATTGGAGGCATGGATCTAGCTTCAGGAATGTCTCTAGGGGTCCAAGAGCTGGAAGAGAATCTTTGGAGGATATTCCTGATACCACCCCATTACCCCCATCCCCATCCCAGCCAGGAGATTCCATTTCGACGCCCAGTATATGAGCCCCTCCCCACCTTCTCTGCTTGATTCCATCTCATTCTTTTTTGCTTCCGTGGCTTCCTCTTTCTCCTCAGACCTTCCTTTCCCCTTCCCCAATTCTTGTGGATCTTAAGAGGCCATGTGGGACCGGACCTAGGGATGAAGGGGAGGGGCAAGGAGGGTTTGGATTTCTGAGTCTGGAGGAGTGAACCCCAATAAGCTTGCCCTGAGTCGGGGTGGTGGTATGGCTCAGTTTCCTATTCTCTCTAAAAGAGGACCAGTTCTCAGTCCCGGTGCTAGGGTTAATATGGTGATAGCCCGGGAGCCTGGGAGGATGAGTGTGAAGAAACTAGAAAACCAGAACTGTGGGGTGGGTTATAGAAGAACCCTGGGTACAGGGAGCAACCCCACAATAGCCTAGGTATGTTACTGTGTGTTTTTAATACGTTTGCTGACTTGGATAGAGGACAAACCAGCCTCTAGCCAGTGCAATTCCTGAGACTGGGAGGGGGTGGGGCCCCTGGGAGACAGAATTCCCCACTAGGCTTTATACAGTGGGCTCAGTCCCACTCCGGGAGTCCATAAGATATAATAGGGCAGGCCAGAGTATCTAAATCCTAGCCCCACATGTATGCCCTTTGTCCTGAGCAAGAGAGAAAGGCAAAACAGCCGTTAACTACTGGGAGCTTGGGTCTTGAGGGGTCCCATTTATACCTTCGAGTTAGTCTTGAGTCTGGGGGAATCAAGTCAGCCCTAAATCTGGAGGACGAACCCTATTGAGCTAGTATTGAGTTTGGGGAATTACCCCTAATGCACTAGGGGCGGTGAGTTAACTCTGAGCTCTGTAAGGGGACCAAGGTAGCTGTGAATCTAGGTGGGGGGGGGATTGATTCTGGGGTGTGTGTGAGAGATCAGAGTTAACTCTGAATTGGGGGGGAAGCTAGCCTTGACCCTGGGGTGACCCCCATGAGCTAGCCCTGTTTCTGGGTGGGCAGTGAGCTAGCTCTGAGTCTGG
Source organism: Trichosurus vulpecula (assembly GCF_011100635.1). NCBI lineage: Eukaryota > Metazoa > Chordata > Mammalia > Diprotodontia > Phalangeridae > Trichosurus > Trichosurus vulpecula. The sequence goes on from NC_050575.1 coordinate 96,358,059, forward strand.
ACGGTTGGCTCAGGGGGCTAGCGATGGGTATATATGGGGGCAATGAGGTAGCGCTGAGTCTGGAAGGGACCCCAATGAGTTAACTCTGCCTTTGTGTAGGGGAGGGGCAGTGAACTAGCTGGCTGGTTCTCTGGGAGGTGGCTACAAATCAGGGGGATTTGTGGAGAGGGGTGGGACAAGAGGCCTTGAGGGGCTGGGCGGGCCCCTCAAAATGGCTCCAGCTGCTGGAGTTCCAGCCCCAGCTGTTGGTCTCAACACAGCCCCAGGGAGAGGCTGCTGCCACCTGCTGTGGTCTGGCTGAAGGTTCTGTCCCTGCCCTGGACCCTCTAGCTGAGGAGAGACTCCAAGGCTTTGAATCATACTTCTTCCCTTCATTTTCTGGATTGGGGTTGGGGTGGGCACAAACCTGGACATCACTGGGTGGGAGTACCCTTTTGTCAGTGCCCTGAAGCTCCGGTGGGGGTGGTGCGGGGGCACAGTCCTGACCCAAGCCCCATGTATATAGCTATTACCTAAGACATCGTCCTAAGCATGAGGTCTTCCTATGGTGTTATCCCCCTCCCCATTTGGTCCTTTTCCACTACCTGGGTGGGGGGGGGTTACTGTTCCCTCCTCCCCCAAAGACAAAGTATTCTTTGTTTAAAAGATAAGACCTAGGCTTTACCTTCTGACAATGAGACTGGGGGAGAATTCAGGGCTTGAGATGAGGTCTGGCTCTGGGTAGGATGAGGCTGATGGGAAGTTTAGGCCTGGGGGATTTGGGGGGAGGGGGGATCATGCACATACTGGTTCCTGCCACACCAGCATTGCACCACTGGCCTGAGGCCAGGGCCGGAGGGAAATTGGAGTTACTAAAATTAGCTGCCCAGGGACCAGTTGGTAGGAGACAGCTTCTCCTTGCCCTGACCCAAGTGCAGGGGCTGGGGCTATTGATGATAAAGAGGGCACAAACCGGACAAGCTGTGGGGAGTGGGTCAGTCACCTGTCTTACCCCAGCCTCCCTTGGGTAGGGAGCAGGGACAACTCTCAGCAGAGCTGCGCTGCCAATAGCGGGGGCTGGTGGGGTGAGCTAGGCCAAGTCAGGATGACAAGGCTGGAGCCCTCCCTGGAGTCTGCCCAGAACCACTCTGTGTTGGGCTGTTTAGGATCTTAGAGAAGCAGGACACACTGGTGGGGGATGGATTCAGAGCTGAAAGAGAGCTTCTTATTGACAGATGTGGAAACTGAGGCTGGGAGAGGAGAAGTAGCTAGCCTAATCAAGGTCCCATAGGTTGCAAATGGGAGGGTCAGGATTACAACCCTGCTAATGCCATTTTAAATCTGGTTCTTAACCTGTCTCCTGCCCCCTCCCTTCCCCCCATCCCCAACCTGCCTGTGCCTGAAGGAAGGTGAAGGATTTCAGCATGGCCATGATGTGAGACCTTTGTATTGCAGACTCTGGCCTGTTCAGGTTCATTCTCTTTGGCCTCTGGGCCCATCCCTGCCCACACTTGTCCTTTGGAGAAAGTGCTCACTGGCACATAGTAGGCATGTAATAAATGCTTCTTGACTGATTGTTCTCCCACTTCAGGAAAAATCAATTCGGTCACTGCCCTGCCTCACAAACTGAGTAAAATGCCCTGCTACAACTAGCTTTCCCTCTTGGGCTCCCTTTGGTGACACGGGGTTCCACCCCCAGAATCTTGGCACTGAGGCCACCACAAAACATCCTCTGAACTCAGTATTTTGGGGTGTAGTCCTACCCACAGGCCCTTGATCATTAGAGGCACTGGATTCCCAGGCACTGGGCCTTCCGCCTCCATGGACAGCCTACGGAGCCCAGTCCATGTAGCCAGATCAACTTATTCATCAACAGCCTGTGCGTCACAACCCATCTGGATTAGGAGGGGGGTTGAGGGGAGATCCACTTGACTTCAGGATGGTAAGACTGAGGGAGATATAGTGAAGGAGACCTGTAATAGAAATCAGAAGACTTGGGTTCAAAGGCCAGCTCTGGGGTCACTTTGGGAAAGTAATTTCTTCTCTCTGGACCTCAGTTTCTTTAGGTGGGATATCAAGGTTCTTTTCAGAGTCTATGAAACCTGGAAGCTTGTTTCCCAGGCTGTGAGTGAATTGGGGAGGGGCCCCAGAGTCCTTGGGAGGGGTTTTAAGGAAGGACAGTCTGGCTTTGGGCAGACCTGTGGATAGTATATTGGGCTGTCGTGGAGTCCTGACTTCTTTCTCCAGCTTTAGTTTTGTTTGAATAGAGGGTGAGGTGGAGAGGCAATGGAATGGAAAGCTCTTGGTTCTGTCTCCCCTAGGGGTTCAGAATGCTAACTTTGAAGGGCCTAGAATGCAAAGATGAGAGAAGTTGCAGAGGCTGGGTGGCACTTAGGTATGTCAGGGCTGAAAGTTCTCTGCCAGGGCTGGGTCCCCAGGGCTGGGACTGGGGCTCAGTGATTGAACCCTCAAATCAGCCCTGGGGTTACTTCAAAGAGGCCAGCACAGTGAAGACGTTTTGAGGGCTTGGCTCTCTCTGAGACCAACAGAGCTGATCCTAGAGCAGGCCAGAGATCTGGAGATGCCCTGCTTTCCACCATGTCACTGCCCGGGCAGTCTGGAATGGGAGCTAAGGAACAAAGCGGATTGAAGAGCACACGAGGTTCCCAGATGACTCAGCTGGGTCGGGGTTCATTGCTGACTGCCAGGTTAGGTGTAGGTAGCTACTACTCTAGCCCTGCCAGGGAGATCATAGGATAATGGACTTCAAGTTGGAAGGAATTTAGAAGCCATCCAGCCCAATCCCCTTATTTTACAGATGAGGAAACAGAGGCTCAGAGAGGTTAAGTGATTTGCCCAGTCACCCAGATAGTAACTGGCAGTCAGGATTTGAACTCAGAGCCTCTGACTCCAATGCCCCAATGGATTTTTTGAAGGCATTATGAAGGAAAGTCCTTTTGCAAAATATTTCAGGAGCCTGGGAATTTAAATACCAACCCAATTCTGCCCCCTGGCAGAGCACTGGAAATTTTTTTCCTGCTGTTGCCTCACTATGTGTCTTTATACAAGTCAGTTCCCCACTGTAGGTCTTAATTTTCTCTTCTGGAAAGTAAGAAGGTGGAGGCAGGTTTAGAGGACCTTTGCCAGTTCTAAGATTCTGTTTTCAGGATGGAGGACTAAGGAGTGGGTGGCAGGATGGCTTTCAAAGGGGCCCGGCTGGGGCTGGAAGGGGGCAGCAGCTGTCTGGGGCCCCCTTCTTCTGGCCTGGGCCACAGGTGGGCTTTCAAAGAGATACAACAGCTGCAGCTGATCTGGTAGCTGCCAGGAGCTTCCCAGCCCCACACAATTCCTTTCTTGAGGGTCTGGGGGTGGGGTAGGCCTACCCAGGAGGGGAGAAGCCCTCGGGATCCTGATGTCACAGGAAATGGGCTTTGTAAAGGAAGGAAGGGAGGGAAGGGTTGGATTTGTCAATTACTGGTCTCCCTCATCTAGCTCTAATGGAACTTTCTCCTCCATTCTTTGCCTCCATCCTCTCAGCAGCCCCCGGGGGCACACAGATCCAGGCCATCTGGGAAACCGCAATTTTGATAAGATCAGAGATTTAGAGACCTTGGAGATTATCTAATTGAATTATTTTACAGAGAAGTCCCCTTCCCTCACTGTGGGCAAATGACTTGGCCAAGGTCACACTGGGAAGCAGAGCCTGGATTAAAATTCCAAGGACTCCAAGTAGTAAAGACAACACCTTAGGGTTTATAAAGAGCTCGTTCAACACCCATCCTAAGAAGTAGATTGTGTGGGTATTATTTCCATCTTACAGATGAGGAAAATGAGGCTCAGAGAAATTAGTAATATTAACTCACATCTCTACAGTGGCTTAAAAGTGCTTTCCCTGTGAGGTAGGTGGTTCAGGGATTATTCCCATTTGAGAGATAGATAGGTGAAGTAACCAAGCTCCCTCAGTGGAAAAAGAAGAGGCTAGGGTGGTGGGCTGTCGGACTGGTATGATAGATAGCACCTCTGGCTTCCCTAGACTCCTCTAAGTATGGGAAAGGATTGGCCTTTGTTTCCCAGCAACTTTTCCATGTCCATGTCTCACTTGCCTATGGCTAGCCCCTGGGGGTGTGAGGGTATTGAGGCTAGGTGGACCTGGAGGCTTTTGGAGCCTCAGCTTCAGTTGGGAGGTACTAGCTAAGCCCTGAGGCCAGGGGAACTGGCCTGAAGAGGAAAATGTGGTGACTCATTATCAGTCTGAGTAAAAGCCAGGGGTGGGGGTGGGGTGGGGGCTGGACGGTGGAAATCCCAGAGGCCAGCTTTTTCACCACTCCCTCACTGTAGACTAGGGAGGAGTCCTTAGTATCTCTCCTGCCTCAGCTTCTTCATCTGCAAAAGGAAACCACCGAATGTTAATCGTGGAAGCCAAAACCCTGATCTTATGCAAAAGAAATAAGGGAAATGGGCTTGTTCAGGATCAAACACAAAGTGAATGGCAGTCTCAAAACTAAAGGCTAAACCTCCTGACTGTCCAGTCCAGGATCTGAAAAGGTTGGAGAGATGAGAACTGTGTCAGACAGGCCAAGACTGATAATAAACCAGTGAGGCTGCTGGCTAAAGAGAGGCCAAGAAACTGGAAAGGCTGCGGTGGGGTCAGGTTTGCTGAGAAAATTTCTAGGGGAGGAGATGGGGAGAAGAGAGGAATTCTCCAGCTCGAAAACAGAAATGGACAACTGGACCAGACAGGCTCATTTTTGCCCCAGTGTAGAGGGTGGGTAGATATGGAAGAGGGGTTCTGAAGATAGGGATCTGGTTTAGTTCTACAGCTCCCTCTAAGGCTCACTGCAGAAGGGGAAGTAGCCCTTCTGGGGAGGAAGGCTGGGTATGCCTAAGGGGTGAGCCCTCAGTTTGAGTATAGATAGAAGGGTGCAGATTAGGGATAACGAATAGAGAGGAGGGGTGGGGGGAAGAAGGGGCAGAAGTCAGGGTAGGAGTACTATTCCCTACTGAGAGTCGGGGAAGGGTGCAGCTGAGGAGGGGGCTTGGGAGGAAGGCTGAGTCTAGGAGGGAGTAGGGCCCAGTTGACTGTCTGGGAGAAAGATTGAGTTGGAAAAGGGGTCTTGGGACCAGAAGGGGACTATGGGGTGCGGTGAGGAAGGGCGCTTCCATTCAATCTCTCTGAGCCACGGCAGAAGGAAGGGGGCTTTGGGGTCCCTGGGTAAGGGGCCGCCCACTTCCAGGCCCTTTGTGTGTGAGCTTCAGCTCAGCCTGGGCTGAGGAGCTGGGCCCGAGCCCGATGTCTGGGGGTTTGCCATATGGGGGGAAGGGGGAAGTGGGGAAGTGCGTTTCCACCTCTCTGCCCAACCCCCCCCCCCGCCTCGGTGGGGGTGGGGCGCGCACGCGGGGCGCGGGTACCACAGCACGGGCCAGGTACGTTCCGAGCCAGCCAGCCAATGGGGAACGAGGGGAACCGTATCCAAGGAACGGTATCCAAGGAACCGTCTCCATGGAAGCGCCCGTCGCACACCCCAGCGGCTCATTGACTAGGGCACCTATCCTCAAACCCCAACCGTTATGCCCCAACCTGGCCTGGTCGGTTAAGGCCTGGCCCCTGGCCTCGAAGCTCAGCCCCCACCCCTCAGGCGTTGATGCCTCTGCTCCAGCCCCGCAAGCTTCCCCCTCCAGGCTGGACCCGAGATCTGGGGCCAGAGAAGCGTTTTCGTGCGGAGGCAAGGGTCAGCCGACCCAGACAGAGAATGGAGAGGAGTGGGAGCACTCAGAGGCCAGCGCTTCCTGCCTCCCCCGCTCCTTCCCTCCCTCCCTCCGAGGAAATGGCCCTGGCTGCAGGTTACCATGGTAACGCCCAGTGCATTGGCCCCGTCGCGCGCCCTCCCCCCCCCCCCCCAGCGCCTTTCTCTGCTTCCCCCCCCCCCCCCCACATCCTGCTGGCTCATTCTCAGAGATTACTCTGGTCCCCACACGAGCTCTGCTGAGACCCCGCCCCAAGGAGGTTCCCGACTGTCTTGGGCTAGGCTCCATGCTTGCCAGCGCTTTCCCATTAGCCTCCCTCCTCCCAGGAGTCGCTGCCTCCTCCTCTCCATTTTCTCCTAGGCCTGGAGAACAGGGGTGGGCGTGGAGGGGAGGGGCGCTCCAGCCTGCAGAGTCATTGAGCCTTTCCTCATTTTCCCCCCACCACTCCCCAGGGCTCTTTACACATATGAGGACGATTCCGATGACCTCAAGTTAGCAGCGTCAGGAGGTAAGAATTCTCACCATTCCTCATTCCAGGCTTCTCCACACCCCTTCCCCCTTTCAGCTTTCTCTTGGCAGTTTTATTCTCCTTCCCCTTAATTCTGGATTTTTTCTTGGTTTTCCCCCAGGGAAGTAATAATCATGAGCTGGGGCCTCCTAAATCAGGCAGAGGGGTTGAAGAGAGTTGGGGGTGGAGTAGGGGTAGGAACCAAAGTAATCTGATGATAGACTCTAGGAGGATAACAGGTCGGATGGGACCCAGGAATCCAGTGGTCTTGAAGAGGACCTGCTGTCCTCCTGGACTGTTTTTCTCAGCACCCAAGACTTCTCTTTCAGGGAAGAGTTGGGAATTTGTTTGCAAATGGTCAACCTGACCCGCCACCCCTATGTCCTCTGCTTGCCTCAGGCGGTGGCCTACAGGAGCTCTCTGGCCATTTTGAGAACCAGAAGGTGATGTACGGTTTTTGCAGTGTCAAGGACTCCCAGGCTGCACTCCCCAAATATGTTCTCATCAACTGGGTATGTGTTGGGCCAAGGGGATGGGATAAATGGGAAGACACTACTGGGTTTTTAGCCCTGGCTCTGAATTTGGCCTGTGCTACTTGTGTGTCTTCAGCTAGCCATGTCACCAGTCTGGGTCTTCATCATCATCTGGAAAATGAAGTTGGATAGACTAGGTCATAGGATTTTAGGATTTAGAGCTGGAAAGGACTTTGTAGATAATCTAGTCAAACTCTGTGTTCCTATTCTCCTGGGGTAGGGAAGGGATGAGACCAGACCAGGAAATTGCTCTAGGGTACCTGGGAAGGTAAAGGCTTTTATCAATTAATGCATAACCCATGAATAACCCAGCACCCCAAGCTCTGGGTTTTACCCTGACCACAGTAAACCTTGAGGACAGCCCCTTACCCTTTAGTTCAAATTACCACCCCTCCATCCAGTTTATTCTGTGAAATCTCAGGATATAGGTCAAATATAGTTCATGTCTAGATCTCCACAGCTGTATGTAGAAGACATTCCAGTTCTTACACAAGCACTCAAGACAGCAATACACTTCAGATACAAAATAGCCTTTACAGCATGCCTTGGAAAATGTAGAAAGCATATAGAAGACTCACAGTAGCCCCTAAACAATTTTCCTCCTTTGGTGAGTCCCATTAACCTCCAAGGCTCTAAGTCCCCTTAGACTCTTAGTGGTTTACCAGACTCCCCTGAAAAAATATGAACTTGGTACTCCTAAACTCCTTTCCCACTGGATCTGCACTGTCTGAATAATTCACAGGGATGGCAGAAGTCAAAATCTAGGTATTTTGCTCCTCTGTATCATGGTGTTCCTTCCTTGCTGAGGCATATGACCCCATTTTCCTCAAGAGACTAGTAGCACCCATCAATTCCCCCTTCTTTCAACAGAAGGTGAAACTCTGGTTTATCCAAGAGGCTGGTGCTCTCAGGAGCATCATTTGTCCATGCAGAAGCCTGGGTCACCCCGAACACTCCAAGTCTGGATTGTTGGAAGACAATCCCGAGGCTTGAGCTGTCCAGAAACTCCCCCTAAAAGGGTAGATTGCAGAACTTGGGGTCTAGGTACCTTCTCAGGCCCCAACTCTGGTTTCAAACGTACAACAATTACCAGCTTTGGGGATGGGAGGGATTCCATAAAGCCCTTAGCCTTGCATAGAAATCACTAGACCATAAATCTAGACCTGGAAGGACCCCTAAATCCCATCTATTCCTGGGACTCTGAGCCTCTTTTAGTTCTGTTGCTCTGACCCCTTGAAAAGTGAAAAAAGGAAGAAAAGAACAAAAAAGGCCAAGTCTTCAGTGAAGGCTCTTTTTTCTAGCTCTAGCATAGAGGGTTGGCTCCAACCTGAAGAAGTCTGAGGCAGTCAGTTCTTCCCCAGTTGATGAGACACAAAGTTCCAAACAAAGATTTACCAGCCCTTAAACTCAGCAAGCTGATCTGCGTTGACCAACCAACTGATACTTGGCCAAAGGCATAAATAGAATGCTTATCAAATTCACTGATGGCACAAAGCCAGGATGATTAGCTGGGTAGCTAGATGTCAAATAGGATAGAAAAATATAGCTGAAGTACTCAATGGTAAGAGTCCACATCAGGCTCCATTGAATAGATGAAATTTAATTAGGGATAAGGGTAGAGTGGCAGAATTTCAGATTTGGAAGACTCTCACATACAATCTAGTCCAAAGTGCATGTCACTGGTGGCCTAATATCCCAAACTCTGGGCTTGCGTGAACTGGATTCAATTTAAAGGGAAGGAGGAGGGAGAGGGCTTCTCAGGCAGTCACTTGGTCAATTTTGTTGTTGCTCAGTCTTTTTTATTCATGTTCGACTCTCTGTGACCCTATTTGGGGTTTTCTTGGCAAAGATGCTGGAGCGCTTTGCTATTTCCATTTTCCAGCTTATTTTACAGATGAAGAAACTGAGGCAATTGGGATTAAGCAACTTGCCCAAGGTCACACAGCTAGTAAATGTCTGAGGCCAGATTTGAATGCAGGAGGAGGAGTCTTCCTGTTTCCAGACCCGGCGCTCTATCCACTATGCCACCAATAAACATTTGTTAAGCGTTTTCTATATTCTGGGTACTTTGTTAAGCTCATGAAGCTCACAGCCTAATGGGGGATGACAACAAATAAACTGATAGGTACAAATAAGATAATACACAAGATGCTTTGGAAATAATCAGATCTTATCTCCTTGACTTATTTTGCACCAACCCAGAGTTCCCTCTCAAAACCCCAGAATGTAGCTCCTCTCTAGGAGACTTAGGTAAAAGGCCTCATCTTGTGTGAGTTAATGCTGTTAGATACAGTATTGCCTTTACTTTACCCCACGGACAGAAGGTAGAAAATCATACTAACCGAGATACTATCATTCCCTTTAGTAAATACCATTTTCCGCCCCAGGAGCCTAATCAGACTTCCATTCTTATAGTGCTGTCTTAAGGATTTGGACTCCGGAAAGTTATACACTTGTTTTTAATCAATTTCACCTGTTCAAATTGGGGCTGGATAGTAGTTTATCCAAAAAAGATCTGAAGGTTTTAGTGGATCACAAGCTCAACATAAGTCCACAGTCCAACAATGCATTGAGAGATTATGCATGATGTTCAGAACGCATCTGTTATTGCATTTCGGATATCACATTTTTGGAGAGCATCCAGAAGAAGGTGATCCATTTGGTGTGGGGATTGCAAATTGTGCCGTGATATGGGGATATTTAGTCTGGAGTAGAAGAGTCTTAAAAATAGCTGGCTACAAGTATTTGGAAGTGGGGGGAGACTATCCCTTCCTCCAAGAAGCAGCTTAGGACAATTTTAAGAATACTGGATTCGGAGTCGGAGGGCCTAGGTTCAAATCTTGGCTCTGTTGTGACCTGGCTCTGTGTGACCTCAGGTAAGTCTCTAAACCTCTGGAGGCTTATAGTTTTCTAATCTGTAAAATGGGGAGTTGGACCAGTTGGCCTTTAGGTTCTCCTTCATCTCTAAATCTGTGAACCTTAGTTTTTTCCCCAGGCCAGGCCCAGCAAGGATTAGACTTTTCTGCTCATCCCCAAAGGGCAGAACCAAGAGTCACAGGAGGAAGTTGAAGAGACAGATTTCTGCTCAATAGAAAGAAAAACTTCCTAACAATGATTCTTGTCCAGCCATTTCCAACTGTTTGTGACCCTCTTTGGAGTCTTTCTTGGCAAAGATACTGGAGTGGTTTGTCATTTCCTTCTCTGGCTCATTTTACAAATGAGGAAACTGAGGCAAACAGGATTAGGTGACTTGCCCAGGGTCACACAGCTAGCAGGTGTCTTGAGGAGGCTGGATTTGAACTCAGATCTTCTTGACTCCAGGCCAGGTGCTCTATCCACTGTCCCACCTAGCTGCCCATTTCTGACAATCAGTGTTGTCCTAAAGTAACATGGATTTCCCGGCGAGGTCTTCAGGAGAAGGCTGTCCACTTACTGGACAGCTTGTATGAAGAGAGTATAAAGTCAGGGAGACAGATGGTGCCTTTCTTCTGTTATTTTTTTTCCTGTTTTTCCTGTACATGTCTTCTTTGTATATTTTTGTTTGCTTGTTTTTTGCCCCATTAGATTGTGAGCTCCTTGAGGGTAAGGACTGTCTTTTACCTTTCTTTGAACCCCCACCATTTAGCATGGTGCCTGACAGATAGTAGGCTCTTAGTAAATGCTTACTGACTCTTAACTAGATGGCCTTTTTTCAGCTTTGAGGTTTGGCATTTCTGGGATGGATAGGGAATAGGGTAGAACTCAGGGGTTTGGACCCCAGGCTGAATCTTGAGCTCACTGATAAATCTCCAACTGAGAGGCTAGAATGTAGGTGAGAGCCCTTCCAGAAGCCCACCTATTGCTTAAGTTTGGGGATTTGCTGCTGAATTGTCCCCTGTTCTTCTCAAATAGGTCGGTGAGGATGTGCCAGATGCCCGCAAGTGTGCCTGTGCCAGCCATGTGGCTAAGGTGGCAGAGTTCTTTCAGGTGTGGACTTGGGGATGAGAGGGATGGGGCGGGGGGAGTTGTGTACCTGCCTCAGCATCACTCCCGTGCCAGGACCCCTCTGAAGTGAACCTGGCTTATTCACAGGGTGTGGATGTGATCGTTAACGCCAGCAGCGTGGAGGACATAGATGCTGGTGCCATTGGGCAGCGGCTTTCTAATGGCCTGGCTCGCTTGTCCAGCCCGGTGCTGCACCGACTGCGACTTAGGGAGGATGAGAACGCTGAGCCTGTGGTGAGCTGCCCTCTCCTGCCCAGCCCCTCCCTGGCCCCTCCCAGCCTCGCTTAGGCTCTGCCTACCATGTCCAGCTGTTTATGTATCTCCTCCTTCTCCACCCCCAGGGTACCACTTACCAGAAGACAGACGCTGCTGTGGAAATGAAACGACTTAATCGGGAGCAGTTCTGGGAGCAGGCCAAGGTAGGGGCCCTGAGAGCCTCTTGAAAGCCCCTACTCCCAAGCAATGCCCAGTGACTTGTCCCTTCTTCCTCATTCCTTGTGTCTTTCCTGGCAGGGCCAGGAGCCCCCAACCCTTTCCTCAATAGGCCTCTTCCTCTGCTTGAGTCAGGGGTTTCCTGTCCCCTCCACTCCCCCATTGTCCAGGAGCCCCTGCCCTCCCAGCAACCTGTGCTGGAGCAATTGAGGGGGGTGGGTAGAGCAGTTCTCCACATATGCAAGGGAGGGTAGTTTTGGGAGGAGGACCCTAACTGGGACAAGGGGGTCCTTGGGGTGAGAGACTGTGTGGCAGCTCGAGGGTGGGTGTGTGCTGTGGTTGTGGCTACAGAGAGAAGAGGAGCTAAGGAAGGAGGAGGAGAGGAAGAAGGCCCTGGATGAAAGACTGAGGTTTGAGCAGGAGCGGATGGAGCAGGAGCGTCTAGAACAGGAGGAGAGGGAGAAGCGATACCGGGAGAGGGAGCAGCAGATTGAGGAGCACAGGTGTGGCCCCTTCCCTTCCCTTCCCTTCTCCAAAACTGCCTCCCTCCACCCCCATCCCACTCTGGGGCCACCTCTCTGCCCGTGTCCTATTCTTCCAACAAACCCAGGGTATCTCTGGGAGACGTCTTGGGCCCAGATTGAATAAAGAACTCCTTTTCCTAGGCATAAGGTCTCTGTGTTCCATTCCTGCCCTGTCCCCACTCCCTCCCCGCGCCCTCAGTCATTTGCCATGCTGTGCTTTCAGGAGAAAACAGCAGACTTTGGAAGCCGAGGAAGCCAAACAGAGATTGAAGGAACAGTCGATCTTTGTAAGTTCTGGAGGTGGAGTGGGCTCCCTAGGAGGCAGAGTGGGCTCCGGGTGTTGTCAGGGCCCGGCGGGGAGCAGAGAGGCAGCAGAGTTGGCCCTCACTGTCAGGGTCAAGGCAGTGGTGTTTATCAGGATTGCTTCTTTGCCTGGCCCTGTGGGGGCATAGAAGTATAATAATACCTCTTGTTTCTCTAAAGCTTTAAGCTGTACAAAGGCCTTCCTCCCTTCATCCCAGCGAGCTTGGGGGCTTGTGAAGGATGAGGACACAGAGGCACAGAGAGTGCAAGTGACTTACTTAGGGATGAACTACTAGGGCAGAGCCATGGTTGGAATGTGGGTCTTCAGCCTCCAAGGCCACTGGGCTTTTCTCTAGACACAGTTCAGCTTTCTATTTGGAAAAATGAGATTCACATAGGAAAAAACTGGTATGCATAGTGATTGTAAGAGGAAGGAGAGAAGAGAGAGGAGACGGGGGGGGGGGGGGTGGAGAGAGAGAGAGAGAGAGAGAGAGTGAGTAAGGGAATGATTGCCAGCTCTTGCATGGGCCATGAAGGGTATGAAGGGGACTGACCTGATGGTTATGGTGTTTGAGGAAACTTGTTCTCCCTCCCCCTCCTGCCTCCCTTTGCTTTCTGCACACACTGGAGTCTGAGAGGCAGTTGTGTTAGGCCAGGTGTGAAGTGATAAGAGTCTGAACCAGGCTGCTGACAGCATGGAGTGGACAGGATGCTTTGGAGGGATAGGGACAACACTCGGCTGGCAGAGGATGGGAGGAGGCATCGGGAGATATTCCAGAAACATTAAGCCCCTGGGGGCTGGAAGGACAGTAGGTCACTGATGTAAAGGGAGAAGCTGTGGAAGGGCTGGTTTGGGGGTACTCGAATAGGCTGAGGCTGCCTTGGCTAGAGCTGTTTTGGGGTGGGGCTCAGGGAAGACTAGAAGCCCCAGGACTTTGTACTTTGGTTACCAGGGTGACCATCGTGAGGAGGAAGAAGAGGCGCAGATGAAGAAGTCAGAATCAGAAGTGGAGGTGAAGCAATCTTGTTTGGAGGTTGTGGCAGTAGGAGGGTCAGGGTCCTACTTTGAAGGGTCCCCTGTAGTTCATCTGAGATCTAAATTCTATGATACCCCTTGCCCCTGGAGAGTTGAGTCCACTGGATGGGGCCAGAGGTCAATGGATCTCTTGGCCTTGGGGAAGGGCTGGGATGGAATGCTGGTCCTGACTGGGCTTCCCTTGGGGCTGCAGGAGGCAGCTGCCATCATCGCCCAGCGACCTGACAACCCCCGGGAATTCTTCAAGCAGCAAGAGCGAGTGGCTTCAGCTAGCGGCTGTGAAATGCCCACCTCCTTCAACCACAGGCCAGGTATCTTCACACTCAGCATCTGGGGCCCTCTGACCCAGGGTTCTGCTTAGCTCCTGGGTTGATGGGAGAAGCTCCTCTCACCCTGGCTCCTGGAAAGCTATCTCCCCCTGCCATCAGGGGCTTGGGAAGGGGGAGTCCTATAGGGGAATATTCCTTAATCTGGGCACCTGGGGCTGCCTCCATGGGGAGGAGGCACCAGTCACTGGGGGAGAAGGAGGGACACACATACAACCAGTCCACCAGGAGCCCCTAACCTGGACCAAAACAGTAGTCACACAGGTGCTCTCCCTCCTAGGGGCTCAAAGGGAACAGGCTGTGGTAAAGGATTAGGAGAACCCTTCCTCAGACAACAGCTAAGAAGGGGTGTTCAGGGCTGCCCCAACCCCAACAAGGCCCATCCCTAAGCTAAGAGAAAGGACAGAGTGGGGTGCATGTGGGAGGAGGGAGATAGAAGACTTGTTTCGGGTCTTGCCCAGGGCTTATGCCCCTCAGAACTTGGCCCAGTTGTTAGCATTGCCCAGAGACTCATCATGGAAGATCCATGCTGAGTCACTGACCTCCAGGGCAACTGAGACGAGGGTGGTGGGGAGACCCTAGCTAGTGGCATTGGGTTATACCCTCTGGCGGCCTAGTTGTCTGAAGCGGGCCTGCCAGAAGCAGGCAGCCTTGGGCTTCGTGCCTACCTTGACTCCCAGCTGCCCCCTGGCACCACCCTCAATGTTGCCTGCCTGGCAGGGCTTGGGAATGAGCTGGCCGTGGTGTGCTGTGGCTGTCTCTCCAGAGGTGCTGCCCTGTGGGACTGCTGGCTTTCCGCTTTCCTCACAAGGTGGGCTTAGGCTCGCTGGGGGCCTGGCTACACTAGCCCAGGGACCTGCACCTTGAGCTTTGAGGCTGTGCCACATTGTCAGGGCCATTCCCTAATCCTCAAAGCAGTGTGACTGCTGCCAAGGCATTGCCCTAACACGAAGGGGGCTCTGTTTCCTACCTGGGCTGCATTTACCCCTGCTTACCCCAGCCTTCTGATGCCAGGGGCAGGGTGGGGGGAAGGTTAGTCCCATTCATGCATCTTCCATATTGCCTACTGTTTGTCTAGCAGTGGGCATAAAGGCATGTGTCTGGGGGTGTGGGGGAGGGGAATGTCCTTCTACTACAAATCTCTGTCCTTCTGTCTGGAGTTCTCACCTGGAAGCTTCCCTCAGTGGCCTGGCTTCTTGGGCATCAGGTGGGCTGGGGTTCCCCGATGGTGCTTGACCCTTTGCTGGCTGAGGAATCCTGTGAGTCCTGGGGGTAGGAGGTTGCACAGGTCTGCAAGTCCCTAGCCTGACACTAATTCCACCAGCCTAAGCTGCGTTGCATGCCGGTTACCCCGCTCACCCCAGCCTTGTGATGCTGAGTAAGTCACTTAACCTCTCTGTGCCTCAGTTTCCTCATCTGTAAAATGAGGGAGTTGGACTGAGTGGCCTCTAAGGCCCTTTCCAGCTCTAGATCCGAGATCCCCCGACTCTTCGGATGTCAGGGACAGGGGGTTGGAATTGCTCTGTGGCTCTGGTGTCAATGACCTGGGCTCTCTGCCCGAGGCGAGGGTTTGTTGGGCCCAAGTCTCCCCCCCTCCAGGGACCAAACGTGGAATTCATCTGATGGTTCCTGGAAGGCTTGGGGCAGGGTCCTCTTCAGGGGAACACTGACTCTTCTCTTTTGCTCTCTTTCTGTCTCGTCTGTCTTTGTCTTTTAGCAGGTCGTCCATACTGTCCTTTCATAAAAGGACCGGACAGTGGGCCGTCTTCCTCTTCCTCCTCTTCCTCTTCCCCTCCTCGGACTCCCTTCCCCTATATCACCTGTCACCGCACCCCAAATCTTTCTTCTTCCTTCCCATGTAGGTAGCAGCTCCCACGCCATGGTGGGGGGGTGAGGAGGGCCCCTCATCCCAGCGCCCCCCTCTCCTGCCTAGGCCCCCACCCCCTGCGCTCGATTTTCCCCAGGGCCACATCAGTGACTATCTGTGCTTATCCCCAGAACTGACACCACTGCCTGTCCCTCCCCAGGGGCAGGGATAGCTTCCATTGGCCCTGCAGAGCTGACACTGCACCAGGTACCACTTGTTAGGTGCTCGGAATAAAGGTTTGGGAGCACCAGGGATCTGCTCGGCTGCCCTGGTACTGGAGAAGTGACAGACTTCCCCGCCCCAGCCCAGTTTCTTCCCGTCTCCAGGGAGGAGTCAGGAGGCCCCAGCTGGGGCAGGAGGCGAGAAGGCCCCCCACCTGCTGCCCAGGGGGAGATGAGACGGAGTCGACCACCCAGGAGAGCCGCTCTGTCCAGCCCTAGCCCCGGCTCCCGGCTCCACTGGGACCCCTCCCTGATGAGCCTCCGTTGTTTTTCCTCACAGGCAGTCAGATGGACAGCCATAGGAGGGCTGCAGCGGCAGCTGCCCGGAGCCCCTCAGATTCCAGCTCCGCCTCCACGCCTGTGGCAGACCAGATTGATCGGGCCCTGGATGAGGTGACATCCTCACAACCACAGCCTCTTGCCAGAGGTGACTCAGATGGTTTTAGGTTGAATAGAAAAGTGTTCAGTGGCACCAGGCCTCTCCTTCCCCCACCCCGGACACACACGCGCACACTCTCTCTCTCTTTCTCTCTCTCTCTCTTTCTCTCTGTCTCTCTGTCTGTCTCTCTCTCTCTCTCTCTCTCTCTCAAAACCTTCAAGATGTCTGTCAAAGGCTAACTGGGCCCAAGTCATAAATACCTGGTCCAACAGCTTAGAGGGAGAAGGTGCCTGATAACTGTGATATAGTTAAACCTGAGGCAGATGAAATGGTAGGTCTGTTCTGTCCTGCAGGCTGCAGGTGAGGACCCCCTAACAAATTCTAGGCCACTGAGGTGGGAATCCTTTCTCTTCTCAGAACAGTATCCCAGGTGGGGAACCAACAGAGCTCTAGACCTGGGCTTTACAGAACTCCATGGATAAATCTCAGGGGATTGTACAGTTGGATGGGAAGAACAAGTTCCATCTTTATTTTTACTCTAATTGGTTTCTTTTGCAATCTTATACATTTTATCTTATGCATTTAAAAACATTCTGAGAAGTGGTCCATGGGCTTCCAGATGGCCAGAGGGGTCCAGGACACAAAGGGTGAAGAACCCTGCTGTGGAGGAACCTTAGAATGTTAACTCTGGGACAACTGGAAGGGACATAAGCAATCACATACAGTGCAGTTTCCTCATCTTACACAGGCAGACACAGAAAGAGAGAGAAACAGAGAGAGAGAGAGAGAGAGAGAGGAGAAAGGAGAGGAGAGAGTAAAAGAGACAGAAACAGAAACAGAGAGGGGGGAGACAGAGGAGAGAGTGAAAGAGAAATGGACACATACATAGAGAAGAGAGGAGAGAGTAAAAGAAACAGACACATAGAGAAGAGAGGAGAGAGAAGGGAGAGAGAAAGAGGAGAGTAAAAGAGAAATGGACACAAGAGAGGAGAGAGAAAGGGGGGAGAGAGAAGAAAAAGAGAGAGTAAAAGAGAGAAACAGACACACACACACAAGAAGAGAGAGAAAGGGGGAGAGAGGGAGGAGATAGAGAAAGAGACAGAGAATGCGCTTTGTCCAGGGCCAGATGTAACCTGCATAGTCAGAATTAACACCTGGCGATCTCAAAGCCTAGACCAGTGTTCTTCCTGCTATAATCCTCTGCCTCTTATCCTTGAGGAGCCACATTCTCTTCCTCCAGAAATGACCTTGGTGTCATTCTTCAGCTTGAGAAAAATTGCCTTTCTCCTGCTGCTAGGGTATAGGAGGTGGGCACTATAATCCCTTTCTCCCCCCAAGTCCCTTTAGTATCACAGATCTAGAACTGGAAAGTATCTCAGAGGTCACCTAGTCTAACCTTCTTCTTTTTATTCGTGGGGCAACTAAAGGGTAGGGAGGGTAAGTAACTTTTCCAAGGACATACGGGTCATGTCAGAAGCAGGATTCAAGTCCTGGTTCTCTGACTCTGGAGCCAGGTTATGTGAGAATTTTAGCCTCTGCTGGTCACTAGAGGAAGATCACTTCCCCTCCACACCCCAACCAATCTCCTTGTTTGGGTTATCTGGCCACCTGAGATGGGACCCCTTCAAGTCAAATCAGGCCAATAAATCTTTACTTATTTGGTGCTTACTGTGTGTCAGGCACTGTGCTAAGCTCTGGGGATATAAAGAGAAGTGAGAAAATAGCGGCCCAGAGACTTGCTTAAAAGTTCACATAGGCTGTTAGTAGCAAAATCAGGATTCAAACCCGGATTCAGACCCAGACCCTTTGACCCCCAGTCCAATGCCCTTTCTACTAACACTGCATGACATCTGGCTATGAATGAGCTGGGTGGTTGGATGAGAGCTGCTGAGGCCAAGGCCTCTCCCTCCCCCCTCCCCCAGAATTCCTCTTGGAAGAATGACCTTTCTGACCTTTATTCTCCTAGAGCCCATCGTGGAGTCCTTGTTGGAGAAGGAGCCTCCAGGAGAGACAGCTGGGCCCCTGGAGGACTTGGTGTTTCTGGAGACCAAAGAGGAGGTGGGGGCTACAGATGCAGTAGTCCCAGTAGCTTCTGCTGAGAGCTCCGAGGAGACAGAGCTGGCTGAGCCTGCTGGCCCCCCTGAACCACCAGCTCAGGGGAGCCTCATCGACTTGTGGCAGAGTGATGGGGTCGCTCCTCCCGAACCCGCAGAATGGGAGCTGCAGGCCGATCTGAGGGCTCCAACTCCACCCCGGGAGGGACCTGGGGCCATACTGGAAGAATCCGAATTGGTAGCCCCCCCAGAGCCTCCTCCACTGGGGGAGGGAGCCCCCGAGCCCCCAATACTGCCTGCTGACAACAGTGCCAACCTCCTGAACTTCGACGAGCTGCCTGAGCCTCCAGCCACCTTCTGTGACCCTGAGGAGGGTGACCGTGAAGCCCCTGATATGGTCGGGATGGAGGGGTCCCACCCTGGCTCTGAACAAGATGTCCTGGTGCCCGAGACCCTGCCCATGGACTTGGGGGAGCTGGAGCCAGAGCAGGAAACCCACTTGCTAACCAATGGAGAAACCACCCAGAAGGAGGGGACACAGGTGGGGGACCAGAGGGAGGCCTTCTTGAACCTGACCTGGGGGAGGCAGAAGGAAGAAGCGGGGTGTAAGCAGTTGTTGTGGGGTTTAGTGTGGGAGGAGGCTCCAGGGAGCTATCAATTCCCCCTCCTAGTGTACCTCCCCTACTGGACCCGCCTCATCAACGCGCCCCGCCCCCCATATCAGTTGCCATCCCCTCCTAGGGCCAGACCACCCCTTGACTCCTTTTTCCTACTCCAGAATTCTATTCACAGAGCCTTTTCTTCCCTGCCCCCCCCCCACCATGTCGGTGCTTCTGACCACTCCTTTTCTCTCTTAATTCTTTATCCACACCTCATCACCCCTCCTCCTCTTCTTCCCTTCCTTGAGGCTCTTGCTTAGAGGCACCCCCCCCAAATCAGTTGCCTTTTTCCCTCTCTTGAAGGCTGTATCAGCACCTTGCATTGACCCCTCACCTGTCCAGGATCTAATTGCCTGGGTTAACTGTAAGAGGAAACCCAAACTCTGTGACCCAAAATGGGGGCTCCCATACAGGCTGCCTCTTTGTCCTTTTGCTCAGGATCCAGGCAAAGCACCTGCATTTCCCTGGCAACCACTGATGGCATCAAAGAGATTACCTGTCTCTGGTTGCTGGGGTAATAAGCTCAGGGCTAAGAGGTCCTTCCCTCCACACCCTCCCTCCCCTAGCCTACGCAATACACCTTGGGAAAAGGTGAAACTGCTGGCCTGCCAAGCCAGATGACCTTGAGTTTTCCCAATGCAGGCCAGTGAGGGATATTTCAGCCAATCACAGGACGAGGAGTTTGCCCAATCAGAAGAGCTATCTGCTAAGGCCCCACCTCCTGTATTCTACAACAAACCGCCAGGTAAGGCGTTGGTGGGGATGGAAGGCTGGGCAGGGATTCCGGATTTCTAGGCAGCAAGCACTGCTCGGTTCCTGGGCTCTTGGAGGCCAGGCCTTTGGTCATGCTCAAGGTGTTTACCTGTATAGAGATCATAGGATTTCATATATGAGGAAACTGAGGCTTGGGTCCTGGGCATTTCCTATTTCTTCGTTTAAAAATAGATTTAAGGATAAGTTTGTGAATGATCTCCATAGGTTCTCTTCCCCACCTCGATTGTCCCTACCTTAGCAAGGACTGAGCTGCAGGTCCTGAGAGAAGACTCCTATAGATGGGTACCAAGTCAAGGAAGTGTGTATATGCAGCAGGAGGGAAGAGGGGAGTGTCATTGTTAGAATATCAAACAGAATTGACATTAGCAAGGCAGCTGGATCTGAACCTAAAGGACCTGGGTTCGAATGTGCCATGTACTACCCATGTGACCATGAACAAGACCTCACTCTCTCCCTCTGTAAAGTGAAGGATTTGGAGTCAATCTCTATGATCCTATGAAGGATCACAGCCAGGATGGAGAGGTAGTAGGTGAGAAGAGGGCCCAGCTAGCCCTACTGCTTGACTCCTGACTCTGTCTTTCTACCTTCCCACCAGAGATTGACATTACCTGTTGGGATTCGGACCCTGTGCCTGAGGAAGAGGAGGCCTTTGGAGGCAGTGTCTAGCCCTTCCGGCTGGGTCTCCCCAGGCAGACACCATGTGAAGGCCGCCCACTGTCTGGGCTCCATGCCAGCTGGCCCATTGCGCCTTCGCCCGCAGCATTTCCACCTGGTTGGTGGTGACTATGGACTCCCGGCCCCTGTCCCGGAACGGGGCCACCTCCCCATCCCCCTGTCCTGCCCATGGGGGGGCCAGACTTTTATAGCTTTTCTCCCTTTTTTTTAAAAGTTGATAGGAAAAGTGTACAGTTGACTGGTTTTCCTCTCTGTTGGTAGTGAGCTGCTGTTCCGCACCCTCCCTGTCCATATCCCTTGGGGCTGAGGAGGTAGATCTCTGTACTCCCCTTCAGTTCTCTTGGCCTGTATCAGAGGCCCAGACCCCAGGCCTGGCCAGCCCTCTCCGGGGTTGCTTTCAAGCTCCAGGGAGAACGGTTCTCCTTATACACATCCTTTTCCTAGTTTTGGTTTTGGTTTTGTTTTGTTTCTTGAAAAATATCACTCATTGCATTCTCTGTCCAGGGCTTGGATAATTTGCACGAATTTAAAAACATGGCAATAAATGGCTCTGTGGGCTCTGGTTCCATGGGACCCCTCCCTCCCCCTCCCCCCTGGAGTAACCCAGCTGGGGTCAGGCCAAGGCGGAGCCCTCAGGCCAACACGGGTTAGGGTGACAGTAAGGAGAGTTCACTTATCCCTGTAATGGCTCCTGAGTGAATGGGAGGGGGTCTCTACCATCTGCCATCTTCCCCTGGCCCTGGCCTTTCAGCCTTCTCTAATGTTGCCCTCCTGCTGGGCAGGTCCCGGGCTGGAGGCCTCTATATGGCTCACATGGTCCCCTTGGCCCCAACTGGGCCATGGGAGGGGCCTAGGTAGTAGGGCTGTTGGGGTACTTCCCCCCCCCAGGAACCAGCCCCCTCCCCCAAACTGCCCTCCTCTTGTCGCTTGGTATCCTTTTTCACGTTTAGTAACTGTTTTTGGAAAGCACAAACTTCTGTAATGGCGTGTGCTCATGTCTGTTAATAAAGAAATCCAGATCCAGGCCCTGGCTCTGGACTTCCTAGGGGCTGGGAGGGCAATCCCAACATATCTTCCCCATTCTCCCCCTCCCTCATTTCCCTGGACTCTGTTCTTCATCCCCCAGCAGGTATAACTGGTTGAGGAAGCAGAGGTGGGGCAGCCAGGTAGGGACAAAACCATGAGCAAAAGGAGAGCCTGGAGACAAGGTAATTCACACCACTAGGAGGAACTAAAGCCCCCAGTCATTTGCACTAGCTCCTGTAACACAAGATCATCCTATTTAGAAGTGGGAAGGTCACGAGAGATTGTGGGATCATAGATGTAGATTGAGAAGGAGCCTCAAAGGCTATGGAGTCTAATTCCTCATTTTACCAATGGAGGAAACTTAGAGGGGTCAAATGACTTACCCAAGGTCACAAAGGTTGTAAGTAGCAGAAGTGAAAATTGAATTCAAGCTCCACCATCACCCCACTCCCTAATCCTGTATTCTTTCTACCATGACTGTTTTCCATAGGAACCTCAAACTAAGGTCCCTTTGCCTGAGCTGGGAAGAGAAAAAGGAAGGGGGTCACTGGCCCAAAGTGTGGATTAAATGTAGTGTCAGATGATTGGACACTGGACTGTCCTCTCTGCCTTGTGACTCTGACCTGGAATGGACAGTTCTCAAGCCAGGCCTGCCCCTCTCCTGCAGAGATTGGAAGGAACCGTGCCAGAGCAGACTTAGCAGCGGCTCTCAAGGCCCTTGGATGACTATTGATCACCACTGGACACTGGAATACTGGTGTCTGGGATGGTGCATCAAATCATAGGGTTTAGAGCCTGACATCGTCTAGTCTAACATTTTACATAAAAGGAAACTGAGGCACAAAGAAGACAACTTGTCCCACATCACAGGTAGCAAAAGGCCAGAGCTTGGCCATAGCTCACCCGCCTTTAGCAGTCTTTCCATTACACCATGTGGCTCTATAGTCATGTCTCAATTATTGGCTGTGTGACTGTGGGGAAGTCACTTCCCCATTTCTAAAATAAGTCTGCTCTTGACTTGACCCTTGCCAGTTGTTCGGCATATCCATCAAGGCAGTGGTGATGTTTTTCTTGTAGGATTTTGAGGTAGGAGACTTCAGCAAGCATCTGAGGGAGAATCTTGCCCAAATATCTTCGCCTCTAGCAAAAGCCTGGTTTACTAGGACTGTATCTGCACTCCAAGTTTCCGGAATTTTATTCCTTGGTGCTCAGAGGCAATAAACCAGTGTGGTGTATTGCAAAGAACCCTAGAACTGGAATCACAGACTGAAGAATTCAACCCTAGCTCCTCTACTTACTAGCTAGTTATGTGACCTTGGGCAGCCACTTATCTGATCTGGGCCTCAGTTTCCCTAAATAGGGAAAGACAAAATATTTTGCAGATGTAAAAGTTTAAAACAGACTAATCCTAGGGACCTTTTACAGCTCATTTCTGTGATCTAGACGCTCCCCCTCCCCCCAATCTTATAGAAGAGGAAACTGATCCCCAGAGAGAAGAGACTTTCCCAGGTCTTACAGGTAGCTAGTGGCAGAACTCAGGTCTTGGGATTCCAGATACAGGTCTCTTTCCACTACGCTCACTTTAGCCTCCAGAGAGGTCTCTGGAGGTGGAGCTGGCAGAGATTAGGCTTCGGACCCAGGGATCAAACATACTGGGCGGGGCGCCCGGGGTGGGGTGCCCTTTCCCCCCCTTTATCCCCACCCCGGGTGCAAGCAGCAGGCTCTCCCTCCCGTTGTACCAAAGCCGATCACACACCTTTATTATCCTCAAAATGTAACAAACAGGGTAAGAAATAGCCCCGAGTCCTAGGGAAGCGTTTTAAAAACCCCCGAGGCCTAAGAAAGGAGTCTGAACGGCCTGCCCTCGGGGAGGGAGAAAGGGAGAAAGGCGCGGGGCAGGGCAGGGAGTGGGGCAGCGCTGGCTCCGGTCCGGGCGCTTAGCCCCTGGGGTGGGGCCAGGGGGCAGGGGCTCGGGCCACCCCCTCTATACGGCTGTAGTCCTCCCGAACAAGGGGATGGAGACGGGCAGGCGCCAGGCTCCGTGCTCCAGAGGGTCGCGGTTGCTCAGCTCCGAGTCGGTCCAGCTGGGGAAGACGCGGCGGGAGCGTTCGGCCTGCAGGTAGAGGGCGGGGCAGGGCGGGCCGGGCCGCGGGGCGCTGGGCAGGTGCAGCGCCGACGAGTAGCCTCGGTCCAGAAAGAGCGGCTTGTAGTTGGGCGGCTGCTCCTGCTTCTCGGAGCTGTCGCGGCTCAGGAAGGGTGTCACGATCTTGCGGTAGAGGCCGCGCGTGTCTGTGAGCACCTCGCTGTAGGGCGGCGGTGGCTCGGCCATCAGCACCGCCTCCTCGTAGCACGGGGGCTTGGAGAGGTCCGATTCGGCTGCGAGAAGCCAAGCCCATGGCCAGGAGTCAGGGTCAGGGGCCTGGGGACACTTTTCCTGCCCCAGGTCCCCACCGCGCCCTCCGCTCCCCATCCTTTCAGCCAACCCCCGACCTCCCTCGCGGCCTCCCAAGCACTCCCCTCATCCGACTCCCAGCTCCCAAGACTGACCGAGGTTCCCTCCTTCTAGGCTGGCCTGCCCCCCTCCCCACAGCCCCCCAGGTCAGTCAGCCTCCAGCCCAACATCCTCCCAGGTTTGTGCAGTCCCTTCCCCTCTTCCTGGCCGCAGCCCATTCAGGGCGCCCACCTTGGCGCGGGTAGCTCCAGGGCCGGGGCGGCACCAGGACGTGAGGCGGGTGCGGATGAGAGTGCGGATGCGAGTGGGGCGGGTGCGGGTGATGGTGGGCTGGGTGGGGCTGGTGCTGTGCTGGGGCCGAGTGGTGCAGGGCATGGGTATGGCCAGGGGCCTCCAGGCGGACTCGGGCCTGCGGGGCCAGTCCTGGGGCCAGCCCCAGTCCGGGGGGGCTCCCGGCCAGGCTGCCCTCCAGCTCCAGGGGCTCCAGTGGCTCTAGGGGTTCGAGCTCCAGGGCGCGCAGGTTCTGCTCCCGCAGCCGCTCCTCGTGGCGCCGCTTGAGGCGGCGGCGGAGGAAGCTACAGAAGCAGCAGAGCAGGACCACGAGGCCCCAGATGAGCCAGAAGCCGGCGAAGCAGGTGAGGAAGGTGTAGGTGCCCTGGGACATCACCATCTTGGCGGCGGCGGGCGGAGGGCTGGGCTGGGGTAGGGGCGGCCCGGGCTCAGTGGGCGCCCCGGGCCCGAGCCATGGAGTCACTCAGCAGCCCGCTCACTCCCCTGCGAACATCGCTGGCCTGGGGCGGGGGCCGGAGGCCGGAGCAGGAGACCCCTTAGGGACCGGCCGCTACGAGCTGAGCCGCGGGCCTCGCTGTCCGTGGAGCGCTGACCGAGGCCGGGGGCTGCCCACGTCCGGCGGGGGCGGGCGGGCGCAGGAGGCAGCGGCTGGTCGCCCAGAGCCTGCCCCGACTCATTCCCATAGCTCCCGCAGGCCCCGCGGCGTGGGCACCTACTCAGCCACGGGTGGGCTGGATCTGTGAGGGGCAGAGCAGAGGGTAGGGAGGATGGTCAGCTCCAGACGGCCTGCCTGGTGCTTACGTGTCTGTTTCCTCCCTCTCCTTTCACCTTCTTTCTCTCTCTTTGCCTTCTCTCTCCTTTTCTCCTTCCTTCTCTACCTCCCTCTCCCCCCATCTTCTGTTTTACCTCTTCTCTCTTTCCCTCTTCCTCTTTTCCTTTTCTATCTCCCCTCCTTGCTGGCCAAGCTCAGAGGGTAACCGTTCCCATTCACTCCACCTCTCAGGGCAGACACTCTGGTCTGGTTCCTCCCTCACTAACCTGTTCCTTGGTCCTCCAGTCCCTTGGGGAATCAGCATGTGACTTGTGGTTGGATTCAGAGGACGAGTAGGATAAATAGTTTTTGCCCTAGCAACTTGGGGACTGGGGAGGAAGGTATAGTTTGCAGGTTGGAGTGAGGGGAGGCACCACTGCTGGACTGAGGGCACATAGGCGTTGGGGAAGCACAGCAGTCCAGGGAACATGGTTTAGGGTAGTATCTGCAAGAATCTCTTGGAAACCAAGAAACCCAGAGCTCAGACTAGAACCACTATCCCTGAACTAGCTGGGTGGTCGGCAGGAAGTGGAAGGGGGGGGCTGAATCGTCCAGTTGTGCCAGAAGGGGAGGAGGAGCTGACAAAGTAGGTGGGGAGGGAAGCCTCTAAAAGGGGCAATGTAGGCCAGACAAGCAGGAGGACCAGCTGCCCTCCGACCCCTAAAGAACATTTGCTTTCAAAGGATCTGTTGTTTTCTTTAGCTTGTGCCAGAGCTGGTATTTAAGGAAAACAAAGTGAGTTTTGACCCTAAGGTATTTTCAGGGATTGGGTTGGTTGAGAGGGCTGGCAAAATAATCTTCTGACTGAATTGGTCTGACCAGTGAAACCTTCATTCATTTATGAGTCTTCAGGTTATTCTAACTCTGAAGACCTTTTGTGACTCTGTTGCCCACACTAAAGGATAAAACAAACTCAGGCATTACAGGCCCTCTACACTCTGGATCCAACCTACCCCTCCAGTCTTACTTTGCTGCATTCTGCTCTGTATTTCAGCCAAACTGGACTCTAGCTCTTCCCCAATCCTATCCTGGCCTTTCTGGCCTCCATCCATTTTCAGTAGGCTTCATCTTTGCCTGTTGAAATTCTCTTACTTCAAAGTCCAGCTCCTCTTCCCCAAAGGCCTACTTGTTTTTTTAGTCCCTGCCCCACTCCCGCCTGCTCAGATTTCCCTAGAACACCTTGCCTAGATCTCTCCTCTGCCCCATCACACTCTACCTTGTATCATATTCACTCCCAGCACCCCCCCACCCCATTTAATTATAAACTCCAGGAGAGCAGGACCTCTGTTGCTTTTCAGCTTTCTTTCCTCAACCTGAAGACAAGGCCTTGCTTAAGGCAGGTGTTTAATACATTTTCATTGAATTTAATTTGTTAGGGAGGGAAAGTCTGAGGGGAGAGGGAAAGTGTGGAGAGAAGAGAAGGAAGAGTGGAGAAAGGACCAGTATTGAAGGTCAGGAAGGATGGTAGATCAATAGGCTAGTGAGGGGGTGAAGGTATGTGTGTGTGTGTGTGTGTGTGTGTGTGTGTAAGAGGGCAGATATAGGGGAGGAGGATTGGTGCTGGGAGTGGGAGGGCAGCAGTGAGCAGAGCCCTTTTGAAGGAGCCAGTTTCTGGCTCCCAGGTCAGAGTTTAAGACTTCCCTCTCTCCACCCTTCATCTCTCTTCCTCTATCCCTGAAACAAGACTATCCCCATCCTCAGATCCCGCCTGATCTCCTCCTGCCCAGGGTCAGCGTCCCCCAGTGGCAGACTGACTGATGATGTCACTGGAGACACTGACGTCACTAAGGCTTCCCCCGGGTCGGCACACGTTCGTATTCTCCCGGTCGCTCCCCAAGTATGAGCGGGGGGTGGGGGGTGGAGGGAGGAGTGCCAGGACTCGAGTGTAAGCTCAGGTCATTCCACTGAGATCCTAGGCCTGCAACAGGGCGAAGCTTGGGGTAGGCTACAGAGTTTAAAGCCTCAGGCAACCTTACCAAGGAACTACAAACTTTCCTTAACCGTGCATTTTAAATCCTCCCTCCAGGGAGCTGTCCAAGCCTCGAAAGAAAACGATCGAGGGCTCCTCGGCTGCCGTCAGTCACCCTTTTACGTCCCAATTTCCACCCCCATTCCGTAAGGGAGGAGCCTCGGCCCGGCCCTTGCTAGGGACTTGTTCTCGAGTTCACCCATTTTCCTTTTCCAGTCCTCCATCTGAACGCAACCGCACTGGGTAAAAGCTTTGAGTGGGTTCCAGGGGCCCTCTGGCACTCCGAGAGCCTCAGTGCACGGAGCTGACGGGTCGTTTCAGATATGTGCGGTGGGGCGGTGGGTGGGGAGCGGGGCAAGAGACAGCGACAGAGGCCGACCAGTCAGAAAAGAAATCTGGGGGTCCTGGAGTGAGGGAGGTGCGAGGACTTGGCCGGTCTCTCTTCGGATATTTAAAGAGAGCCGTGGAATATAGCAAGAATAGCTTACACTTCTATAACCCTTGCTTACACATAGTAGGCGCTTAATAAATGCTTATTGACTAATAAATGTTTCTTTCCTTTCCTTCCCTTTCCTCACAATAACCCTGCAAAACAGTGCAAACAAAAATATAGGGAAGATCAAGCCCAAAGAGATTTAGTGACTTACTTGCCCACGGTTACAGAGATTGGAAGCGGCAAAGTCCACACTAGAACCCGTCTCTCGGCTGGGGCTCTTTCCACTACACCATGGTGCCGCGCGGACACCCATGGGCATAGAGTCCGTGCCCCTGCTCCTCCCCGCTCCTTAGGCATAGCCTGTAGACATCTACCCCGCCGCGCCTCACCCATATCCCAGAAACAGATCCGAACACATACTGTACATGCATGTGCCTAAGTCCACACGTGCAGAGCAGCGCTTTATGGAAGAGGTCATGGGCCACTCTCCCACGCACCTCCCAGATCCTGCCTGGGCCACCCTTTCATTTCCCAAGGCAGCACACTCGCCTTGGGGCCCTGTTCTCCCGGAGACTCCCGGAGATACCAACCTCCTGGTCTTTACCAACGCCCCCAGACGCTTAGACTCGCAGCCATAGCCTGGGTTTCCCCCACTGGTGGGACACATCCTCCCACTACCATCCAGCCCAGCCCAGCCCAGCCCCGCCCCGACACACCTGGGGGAAGCACCCCCAGCCTTCCCGTGGTCGTTTCTGCAGGTGGGGCGGGGGCGAGGCGGGCTCGGTAAGAGCTCAGGAATAGCCGGGCGGGGGCGGCTTCGTGCCAGGCCCCGCAACGTGCACCCAGCCCGAGAGGTGTAGATGGTCCAGAGGTTGGGCGGAGAGCCTGGTGAGAGTGAGGGTCTCTTTGTTTCTTCGATGCTCACTGGATGGGGTGGGGAAAGAGGTCAGGGTTGGCCTCTCTCTGCGCTAGCTGCCCGGAACACTCCCTGCTCAGGGTGTCTCTCTCCCTCCTTCCCGCTGTCGCATTCCCGCCCCCCTCGCTGCCTGTCACACTCCTTCCCTCCCCCATTTCCTTGTCCTCACCCCCTCCCTCTCTCCATCACACAGCATTTCCCTCGCCAAGCCTCTCCAGTCCCTTTTTCTGCCTGAGGGAGATGGCAAGGATGAAGGCTGGCATCTTCTCCTAGAGAGAGGAAAAAATAGATATGGGCATGGGAAATGGGAACCTCCACTTCCTCTTCTGGCACAGGGTCTTGGGGGCAATTCAGCCTTTAGACTCTTTTCTCTAATGACCATCTGTCCCTCTGAATGTCCAAGGTCTGGCACCTCAGCCATTTCACTGTGGGAGTGGATTCTCCCTGCCCACAGGTGCTCAGGGCCCCGGCAGGCTTTAGTTCACTCCCTTGTGACCTGATCATCTGGACTTCACAGGGATCAATTCAAAATCTTTTCCAGGAAATCTTCCATGATTCCCCCTGGGTTGGGTGGACCTCTCTCAGACCTCTATTGGCTTTTGACTTTGTTAAATCTAATGTTTCTCTCATTCTAGACAACCGTGGTTGTCTAATGGATAAGGAGGTCAGCCTTGGAGTCAAGAAGACCCACCCACCTGGGGCACATATTAGCTGTGTGACACTGAACAAGTCACAACCTTTCAGTGCCCCCAGACAACTCCCTAAACCTACAAATTATAGACTGTTTTCCACATTGGGAGTTCCTTATACTGAGGAAATCATAGGTCCAGACTAAAATGTCTTTCATAGGATCTAAAGCTGAGTAGTAATTTGGATCTTATCCAGCCCAACCCCCTCCTTTGATTGATGAAGAAATTCAGACCCAGGGGTGGAGGTGGGGGCAGGGAGTGTTAGAGGGTGCACAAGGAGTAAGAGGCTGAACAAGAATAGACCCAGGCCCTGGATTCCAGATCTTTCCCTCATACCATGCTGCTCCATGCTGATGCACTTTTCATGGAATGTATATTATAGAAATCAGTCTTATCCCCCTAAACTTTACATAAGCTCCATGAGGACAGGGACTGTATTTTGGCTATATTTATCTCCTAGCCTAGAACAATTCTCTGCACATTTGTTGTTCAGTCGTGTCTGACTCTTCGTGACCTCATTTGGGGTTTTCTTGACAAAAATACTGGAGTGGTATGCCATTTTTTTCTCCAGCTCAATTTACAGATGAGGAAACTGAGGCAAAGGGGGTTAAGTGACTTGCCCAGGGTCACACAGCTAGTAAGTGTCTGAGGTCAGTTTTGAACTCAGATTTTCTGACTTCAGGCCCAGCCCTTTATCCTCTTCACCACTTAGCTGCCCCAGCAGGAGCTTTATAAGTGTTGGTTGTTTTTCATTGTGTCAGAGAATTGTAAGGTCAGGGCCAGGATATTAAACTGACAGGGGAGGTATCACATCCTCCTATCGGTACCTCTCTCTTTTCTCATTCTCCCTCCTTTCCCCCACCCCATTCTGCTCTTCTTTCATTTCCTTTCATCTCCCTACAAAAGGGGTCTTTAATCTTTTTGTTGTCATGGGCTTTTTTTTTTTTTTGCATTCTGGTGAAGCCTGTGGACTCCTTAGAATAATGTTTTTAAATAATTGAAGGAAATGCTTAATTTCAGGTATAGGTTAATGAGGAGAAAAGTGTTATTTCCCCCTCTCCCCCACCCAAGTTCATGGACCCTTGGAAATCTATCCACGTGGATCTCCTGCCTTTGGTGCACCAGTTCCTTGGTTCTGGGGGACCCCCTCCCCCAAATTAAGAGCAGTATGAGCCTGAGAGTTGTCTTAATGGCATATCCAGGGACTGAAGAGCTGGTAAGGTCATGAAGAGGCTGACTAGTAGGCCTTCTGCTCCTTCTAGCTGGGAGAAGGGTGAGCCCTGGTCTGGAGACAGACTTAAAACAGAGAAGGGGCACAAGCCTTGGAAAGCATACTCTGGCCCCCAACTCTATCCAGTGTAGTCCATTTCTTCTATGTACCCTTCCAGACCTGGGACAGTCCCTCCACTTCTTGGGCACTGTGTTCTGAGTCGAGACAATGGCAGGAACAATAGCGCCTGCCTGCCCGCCCCCATGCCAGCCCCTCCACACAGCTGCCATGGCGACAGAGCCCAGAGAAAACCACGACATTGCCGCCTGCCCGACAATGCTGCTGCTGCTGCTGCTGCCAGTCACTTGGAGTTAATTAAAGCTGTTGTTCTCCTTTTTCTGAAACCCTGGGGAAGTGTTTCAGGAATGCTCCAAGACAGCCAATCACATTCATTTAAAGAGACCCAGGCCTTGGTCGGGGTGCATGGCAGTAAGGCTGTCCAACAGGACAGAAATGGGAAGTATAACCTCATGAATAAACTGAGGCTGGAAATATCACTGTAGAATTTAGACCTGGAAGAGGCCTTCTAGACATCATCTAGATCAACTCTTTCATTTTACGGATAAGGAAACTGGGGCTCACAGAGGTGTAGTGACTGCCCAAAGTCACTCGGGTAGTAAGTGGCAGAAATGGGATTCAAATTCAGCTCCTCAGACTCCAAATCCAGTGCTCATTTCCTAGCTCCATGCTGCTCAAAAGAGGTAGGGGAGGGACAGGAGTCACTGGGGAGGACTTTGCTTTGGCTACTCAGGTTACTGGGCAGAATAAATTCTTTGGGAGTGGCAGGGGAAATGATACACTGGATTGTCACTCAAAGCTTCAGAGAAAAGGAACCATTGAGCTTGGAGTTCCATGTTCAATGACTGGCACTTTCCATCCCCTTCTTGACCCTTTCATTCTGGGAGGATCTCTCTAAGAGTTCATCTTTGCCTTTTTAGCTTTTTCCTCTGCTCTTGGTAATCATGCTCACCGACACCTCTGCGCAGGTGACTCCTAAACCTCTCTTTCTAGCTCTTTCCTTTCTTCTGTACTGGAGACCCACATGTCCAGCAGCCAGTGGACATCTCTACCTGGATGTCCCAGCAGCACCTCCAACTCAAAGGTGTCCCAAGTCAAGTTCACCATCTTTTTGCCTAAACCTTATCTCCTTCCCCAGCTTCGCTATTTGTCTAGCACCACCAGCAATCTTTGTCTGATATCTTAGGCTTGGTTTTGATTCTTTTCTCTTCCTTATCTCTAATAGGGTCATGGAGTTCAAATCCATCTCTTTGTCCTTATCGCCATTGTCCCCATCCTAATACAAGCCCCCTTGTTTATACAATAGACTTCTGAATAGGTCTTATTCTCCTGCTCTCCCCACTTCCATCCAATCTTCACTCTGCTGCCAGAGTAATCTATTCTGTCTGTCTGTCTATCTGTCCATCTGGTCATATGACTCTTCTATTAAAACATTTCCTGTGGCTCCCTATTGCCTGGCATCCAAGGCCTTCCACAATCTAGCACAACACTGCTTTTACACATCATATTACTCTTTTCCTTGCAATCTCTGCTCACCCAAACTAGCCTACTTTCTGTCCTTCCCCTCCCCTAACATAATTGTGCTCCTTTGATTCTGTACCATTGTTCACCTTGTCCTTTTGGTCTAGAATGTCCTGCCTTTTCTTTTAATTCTTATGCATTTTTAATACCCAGTTCAAATGTCCCTTTCTCCAAGAATCTTGTCCTGATCAGTAGTGATCTGCCTTGTGACTTTGTCTTGCACTATTGTCACATCATATTGTCTATGATTCCCCCAACAGACTGGGAACTCCATGAAGAGAGGAACCCTGGCTCATTTACAGGTTGTATCCTCCTCAGAACCTAGCACTGGGCTCTGCAACTCTGCAAGCGTCTAATCAATGTTTGTGGAATGCATTATGTTCTAGACTTGTCAGCGCCCTGCAGTGCACAACCTTGTGAGGCTCACACAGCAGGTTTTAGGTCAAGGTAAAGGCTGCCTGTGATAGAGTGGAGGGATCACTAGGAGGGTCTAAAAACTGAGGATTGAGTCCTCATTCTTCCACTAACTTGCTGGGTGACTGTAGGAAAGCCATTTCTTCTCTTAGCCTCTTCTTCCTCACCTGGAAAGTGAGTGCAGTGCTTGGCACATAAGAAGTGCTTAATGAAGGTTGTATGTATATATGTATATATGTATGGATATGCATGTATGCATGTCTGCCTACCTATCTATCTAATCTGTCTGCCTATCTAATCCATCCATCTCTTTGTGTCTATTTAATCTATCATCTATTTATCTATCTAATCATCTATCTATCCATCTCTATCTATCTCTATCTAATCTGTCTGCCTGCTTATTTATCTATCTAATCCAATGATCCCTATCTATCTACCTATCTATATATCTATCACCTATTTAATAATCCAGTCTATCCATTCATCCATCCATTCATCTACCCATCCACCTGTCCACCTGTCTGTCTATCTATCTATCCACTTGCCTATTTGTCTATCTATCTACCTCTCTATCTCTCTACCTACCTACCTATCTATATATCTATCACCTATCTAATCATCTAATCTAGCTATCCATCCATGTATCTATCTATCTATCTATCTATCTATCTATCTATCTATCTATTTATCTAATAACCTAACCTATCCATTCATCTATATGTCTGTCTGTCTATCTATCTATCTATCTATCTACCTCTCTATCTATCTACCTACCTACCTACCTATATATCTATCACCTATCTAATCATCTAATCTATCTATCCATTCATCTATCTATCATCTGTCTGTTTGTCTATCTAATAACCTAACCTATCTATCCCTTTGCCTATTTATTTGTCTATCTATCTATCTAATCTGCCTCCCCCCCAATAATCTAATCTATCTATACATTTGTTTGCCTATCTGTCTGTCTGTCTATCTCTTAGAATTATTCCATAGGATTGGTGGATGGATCAAACAAGCTTTAATGTAAAGTGTTTGCTGTAAGAATACCAACTATGATTCTCATTAAGCATACTGGGCAGAGGCCCTCAGTACTTCAGCTGGAGAGAACTGTGAGTGGCCTGGGCAGACAGGCATGGACCCTCTACCATGCCAGGCATGGTGAACAAACATTATGAGAGGCATCTAGAGGCAGGATGGTAGTGTATAAAAAGTGCTGGACTAGTATCAGAGGACCTGGTTTTAATTCCTGGCTTTGAAACTTCATTTTGGAATCTTGGATGAATCATCTAACCTCAGGTCCCTCATCTCTAAAATGGGAATAATAAAGCCTGAACTACCTTCCTTCACAGAACTGTCCACAGGATCACAGAGTTCGGACTGGAAGGGACCTTGGCATCAGAGTCCACTGAGTTCAACCCCTTTACTTTACAGATGAGGAAACCAAGACTAAGAGGGGTTAAGTGACCTGTGTCACACAGAGCTACTAAAGGCCTGAGATAGCATTTGCACTCCAGGTCTAACACTCTAACACAATAGACAACACTAGTTACCATATAGATATAGATGTAAAGATAGAACAAGATACACCTTAATGGACTCTTGGAACAAAAGACCTTTGGTTTCTAGAAAAATTCTAGAACATGTTATTAATAACATGCTTTTTGAGTACTTAGAAATGGAAGTGTGTATACCTACATACTGGAAAAGTGAATGGCACTAAACTCCAGAATCTTTGCCAAGAAAACCCCATGGACAATACTGGCGTGTATGAGTCACCGGGTCACGAAGAGCCAGACACGACTGAATAACAACAATACCTATTTATGGTTTATATACAGGGTGTCCCAGAAATCTTAATGCAGCTTTAAGCCTTAATCAAATGAGCTTTTGTCAAATGACATGTGGCCTGTCTACACCCAAGACCTGAACTTTCCTCCGCTGCTTAACCTCTCCTGTTAGCTGGCTTAGTTTTGGGTGAATTAGAACATTATTGGATGGTAATCCTGGACATTACAATTCTATAGCAATATTTGATTATAGAAAAACCAAGTCAAGGAGGAGAACTTCTCATTTGCACCTGCATCTCATAACATCACAGGATCCTAGAGTTAGAGCTAAGAGGGAATTGGTTGATAAAAAGGCCTATAGAAATAGGAGCCACAATTACCTACCTATAAAAATTGTAGCCAATGGACACTTCATTCTATGAGAACCCAGCCCTGTGACCAAAACATGGAAAATTTAGATGAGGAAGAATCTCTAGCTCTATAGTCCAAATCCCAGGCATTTTATTTTTGTTGTGGGTGAGGCAATTGGGGTTAAGTGACTTGCCCAAGGTCACACAGCTAATGAGTGTCAAGTGTCTCAGACCGGATTTGAACTCAGGTCCTCCTGACTCCAGGGCTGGTACTCTATTTACTTTGCCATCTAGCTACCCCCAATTCTAGGCATTTTAAACAGCTCCTGGAGAGGGATTGAGGGTCCAGGCTGAAGAACCAAGGAATTGATAATAATATACTTTCTTCCTTCTCTGAACTCTTGAACCTTTTACTTTTGAGATTACTCATTTGATACTTCTCACATCTTGATTTGTCTCATCAGTCATTGTTTTGAATAAAGTCCTCCCTGGATTCCGGGCTTGGGAAGGATAGAACATAAATAGTTAACAGGGAGTTGAAACCCAAGATAGGTGAAGAGATTTTGAGGGAGTCCTTAGCCACCCTCTGTGAGTTCAGGTTATCAGACCCAGGCCAACAAGGTCATTAGATGTAGGGTACTGAAAGAATTTGCAGATGTGATGGTTGAACCATTGTTAGTGATAACTATATCTGAAAAAAATCAAGGACACTTCAACCCAAAGGACACTCTCTGGCACACAGAGAGTCCAGGCAAGTCTATCTTTAAATGCCTGTTGATTGACTGACTGGCTGACAAAGGCCAGGGAACGTGACTTTGGTTGTTAGCAAAATTCTGGAACATGCTATTAAAATCATGCTGTGTATGTACTTAGAAAGGGAAGTACTTCTAACTTCTGAAGGAAGGACTCAGCTCCAGTCTCACTTTTTGCAGATCTTTTCTCATTGTCTCCACTGCTAGTCCTTTCCCTCTAAGATTGCTTTCCATTTATAGTGTATATATCTTGCATGTACATAATTACCCATGTTTTTTCTCTGTTATAATGTGAGCTTCATCAGAGCAGAAACCATGTGTTTTTTGCCTTTCTTTGTATTCCTCACGTAGCAATAATAATGCTGAATAAATGCTTGTTGATTGACTGGTCGTCACTGGAACCAGAATGGTTCAACAAGAGCAGACTACATCAGATTAACTTTTTTTTTTGGTTATTTACATGGCTGCTAGACTGATTCTTGGATGACATTCTATTGATTGAATTAAGCCCTGGAACACTGCAAAGTCTCCCAAATGAGATAATCATTTATGTAACCCCTTGGCTAACTATCCACACTGGAAAAACTAAGTGGATGGAAAATACCCATTGTCTAGCAAACCATAGCATTGATTTATCAGTACATATATCTTGGACAGACCCAGTGCAATTAACTTGGCCCAGAATTGAATAGGAGGGGAGGAGCAGCTTTGGATTGCCTTTGGAAATTGTTCAGTTCTTTTAATGACTCCAACTTCCTCCTGAATGAAACAAAAGCCAGTTTGTTTGTTTGCTTGATTTTAACAAGGTTCTTCTGGTGATTCTGAATGGCTACAAGTGATGGAATGCCATAGTCTCTTAAGAATTAAAGGTAAAGGTCACTCAAAGGCCATGGAGAAGCACATAGTTGGTGTGCACAGGTTACAAGTTACTAATGAAGAATTGTGTAGCTGAGTTGATGTGAAAGATGTCATCCTGCAGATGGATGATGAGAAAAGGTGGGGCAGTCAGGTATGAGAGTGAGGATAAGCAATATCCTGGATGCTCCATTAATGTCCGTGAGATGTGAGGAGATAGAGAGGAAGGCGCTGATGATGCTGTGTGAGCCCCCATGGAGGATTTACAGGAGGAAATGGACAAAAATCACCCAAGATGAGCAGGCACAGATAGATTATGCTCTCACCAGTGGAGGGAAAGCCCATATCAATGAAATGACACATCCATTGATGACCTGAAAGACTAGCCTTGTATAGATCAAGGGAATGCCAGAGATATAGAGAATATGGATTTCGTAAGAAGACATTTGACAAAACGTCTTAAAACATCCTTTTGGGCAAAGTAGAGAGATGTGGATTAAATGAGAGTACAGTCAGTTAAACTTGGTAATGACTTAACATAAAAAGCATTGATCAATTGATATCTACCCGGAGGGAAGTCTCTAGCATAATGCTCTGCAGGGGATCTTTAGTGAAATGCCCTAGACAGGGATTATAGATTTAGGTCTGGAAAGGACCTCAGAGACCATGTAGTCCAACCCCTTCATTTTACAGATGAGGAACTGAGGCCCAAAGAGGTTAAGGGACTTGCCCTAGGATCAGCCAGCTAACATCTCATATGGGATTTGATACATCTTCCTGACTCTCAATCCAACACTCAAGCTAGGATGCCATGCTGACTCTAAAACACTGCTGTTCAGTGTTTTAAAGTGTGTCTAACTCTTCTTGACCCTTTTGGGGTTTTCTCGGCAAAGATACTGGAGAGGTTTGCCATTTCCTTCTCCAGCTCATTTTATAGATGAGGCAAACAAGGTTAAGTGACTTACCCAGGGTCACACAGTAAGTGTCTGAGGTCAGATTTGAACTCAGGAAGACAAGTCTTCCTGAGACCTGGCCAGGTGTTCTATCCACTTCATCACATAGCTGCCCCTATAAATCATTATAGATCATCTAGAACTCTGGACTCTAGGGGAAGCACCTCGTACAGTGGGGAAAACCCCACAGGTTCTCAAGTGTGAGGACTAGAATTCAAATTCTGCCTCTGTTCTTTACTACCTATGTGATCTGAGTCAAGTACATTCAACCCTTTGGACCTGAATTCCCGCTTCTACCAAATAAAATGGCCTCCTTTCTAGCCCAAACTCTCTGGTCCTGTGAAGTACACTTAGTCCTGTTTATTAAACGTTTTTGTCAATGGCATCTATGAGTGTGGAGGTGGTATGCTTATTAAATTTGCAGATGATGCAAAGCTAAGAGGGAAAACTAACATACTGGGTGCAGAGTCAGGGTCAAAAAAGATCTTAATCAGATGAAATACAAGAGGGATAAATGTAAAATCTTTTACTCAAGTTTTTAAAAAATTGACAAAAGGTTTAGGATGCAGAGGGATGGCCAGGTGTTC
Source organism: Trichosurus vulpecula (assembly GCF_011100635.1). Lineage (NCBI taxonomy): Eukaryota > Metazoa > Chordata > Mammalia > Diprotodontia > Phalangeridae > Trichosurus > Trichosurus vulpecula. The sequence goes on from NC_050575.1 coordinate 96,395,161, forward strand.
ATTAAAAAAAAAAAACAACCAACAAAAATGATGTGAAGGTCATAGTGGACTACAAGTCCAAATATGAGCCAACAGTTTGATATGGCAGCCCCAAACCTAAAGCAATCTTGTGCTGCATCAAGAGAGACATAATATCCCAGGAGTTGATTTCTCACTGTATTCTACCATCGTTAGATAACATCTGAGACAACTAGGGGGCATCATGCTGCACAGAGCACTGGGCCTGGAGTTAGGAAGATCTGAGTTCAAATGTGACCTCAGACACTTCCTAGCTGTGTGACCTGGTCAAGCCACTCCACATCTGTTTGACTCAGTTTCCCCAACTGTAAAACTGCGATAACAATAGCACTTATCTCACAGGGTCATTGGAGGATCGTATAGGAGTATTTGTAAAGCATAAATGCTTATTCCATTTCCTTCCTATCCAAAGTACCTCATTTGGTCCTGAGTGCCTCACTTCAGGGAGAACCCTGACACATGGGAGTGTTTCCAAAGGTTGGTGACCAAGACGAGAAGGGGACCTGACAGCGTGTCAGGGGAGAGTCATTTGAAGGAACTGTTTGCCTGGAACAGAGAGGACAATGTGGGTATGATGGCTGTCTATTTGTAGGGTTATCAGGGAGAAGAAGGCCCAGAGGGCAGAACCAGGAACAATGAGTGAAGTCTCAGGGACAAAGATTTTGGCTGGATAGAAGAAAGAATTTTCTGATAATTAGAGATAACCAAAAATGGAACAGGCCGCTTGTGGAGGTGGTGAGTCCCCCTTCACAGGATGTATTCAAGGAGAGGTTTGATGACCACCTGGTGAGACTGTTAGAGAGGGAATTCTTGGTAATGGAAGAGCTGTTTATATGACCTCTAATTCTGAGATTCTTGGCAAAGTCTGGTTTACAAAGCACATCTGTATCTCATTTAATCCTCATCATACCCCTATGAGGTAAATTCAGGAGGGCCCATTTTCATAGGGATTGAAGTCAGAAGGGACCTTGTCCAACACCCACATTTTGCAGATGAGGAAACTGAGGCCAGAGAAGGGAAGTGAATTTCCCAAGGACACATAGTGGGTAAGTGGTCTGGCAGAAACAGAACCTACTGTGGCTCTTAGTCCAGATCTCCTTCTTCTGAACCGCAGTCTTCCAACTAGATTGTGAGCCCCTAGGAGGCAGGGGCTGTCTGTGGCTTCTACTTCTACTCTCAGTGTAGGGCCTTGGCCCCTGTTTTATGTTGCTTTATCATTTTCAAAGTCAGTTTCCTGGACACCTACTGTGCAGAGAGTCCTTCAGGAGGCTGTTTGCAAGGAGGTATAACTGAGGCAGGGGCTCATGGTTTTATTGAGGACCTAGGACAGATGCCTAGCAAAGAGGAATTGCAAAGCCATGTGGAGGGAGCGATCCCTGAAGACTGGGCCCCTGGTGAAGGAAGTGTCCCTTGAAAAAAAGGTCATTAACAGACAAGTAGAGAAGAGGAGAATTCAGTCAGAGGGCCTTGGTTAGCCCCCCAGCTCTGCCGTTTACTAGCTGTGTGACTTTGGGCAAACTCTTCCCCCTCTCTGGATCTCAATTCCCTCTTGTATAAAATCAGGAAAATTGGACTAAGTCTAGGGCCTAAGGTCCCTTCCAGCCTTAAATCCTAGGTGATGAAAAGCATTCTGGGAAAGGCAACTTGATTTTTCTTGACAACCCCACTGGGAATTTACTGTCTCCATTTTGTAGATGGCGGGAAAAGAAGCCCAGAGAGAAAGGAAAATGACATGTTCAAAGTCACAAGGCAAGTTAGTGTTTGGAGCTGGAATCTGAACCCAGGTTGACCAAATTCTAATTTTGCTGGTCTTTCCACTACACCACGTGCTTCCTCTATGAGTTCTCTGGGGCCTGACTATGGCACTGTTGGGCCCCTGTTCTGCATCCTCTCCAGCTCTGAATGGCTTGGCAGGCTATTTACTGAGCCTGTGGGGTTCCTGACCCAATGAGAGAAGCCCCTGAGCCAGTGAATTCTAACCTGACTGCCAGAGACATAGGCTTACTGCCTTGGTTTCTTCATCTATAAAATGGAAATCATCATATCTTTGTCCTGGATCGGTAGTCTGATACGGAAAGAGTAGTAAACTAGATAGGGATGTCAAGAGGCCTGGGTTCTAGTTCTACCCCAGACCAACTAATTGTGTGACCTTGGGCAAGTGACTTTCCCTCTTCTGGCTTCAACTTCCATCTCTGTAAAATGGGCGAGCAGAATCACCCCCCTGCCAGTCTTACGGTGCTGTGGGGAAGATCAAATACCGCTGCTATTAGCGATGATAGCAATAATGGAACCACCAATAATTGCTGATCTGTGCATAGGACTTTATAGTGAAGAAAGCATTCCACCTGTGTTTTCTCATCCTGCCCTCTCACTGTCTCTGGAAGGGAGATAAGCAGCAGCTACTGTCTCCATTTTACAGAGGAGGAAACTGAGACCCATAAAGGAGAAATAACTCCTCCCAGTACGTAGAAGAGCTAGGTCTCCAAATCTAGGTCTCTGAATCTCAAGTCTCTACCTCCAAAGTGTACATAAAGCACTAGTCACGCGTGAGGGCTGATTATAATAAAGAAAAGGCTAATGGGGTACATTGCAAATGCAAAGTGCTATAAAGACTGGGAAGGGAAACACTGCTTTCTATTGTATAAGAACCCAGAGGGAAAGGCTGCATCTTTCATGTAGATCATTTTAAAAAGGGGAAACTGGATTCTCTGCCGCCTCCTGCTTTGTTCCCTGGAACCTCATGCTCCTATCCCATCCCCTCCCTCTGGTCAGTCCCTGAATAGGTAAATGTGGTCCTCGTACTGTGGGGCACTAGGCTCCCTCCTCCTTCCATTCATTGTCTCCTGTGTTCCTGGCACGGAAGCTGAGCTGGGCCTTTGCTGATTTGCGGCCCACTTGTTCCACTCAGGGCTTCAAGTGAAGCCCACCTCTGACAGGGTCGCCCCTCGGCAGGCCTCACAGTCCTTCCTCGTCCGTGCCCTGTCCCAAAGAGCAGAGTGGAAATGAAGACAGAGGGGTAACTACATCCTAGTCCCCACAGGGCCTGGGGAAGAGAAGAAATCTGGGATTATTTAGCCTGGAAAAATAGAAATCAGATTTAGGGTTCAGAAATGGGCTATAATCCCCTGAGGGATTTAGATTGAAGGAGGCCCTTCACCACAGGTAGATGCCTGACGAAGGCTGATGGAATGTTGATACATATTCTCATAAGGAAGATACTCACCTGTCTGGGGTGGTTTAAATGAAGCCTTTGAAAGGCTTGGATTAGAGTATTTATAGAACACCCTAAGCCAGCTAAGGAACTTGCGGGGAGAGACGTGCAGGAAGAGAAAGAACAAAAGGAAATGGAAGCAGCACTTGGCATGACTGTTTTGCACATGGGAAGACTGAAGCTCAGAGAAGGAGCCTCTCTTCTCTGGTGACCTAGGATGGCCATGAGTTGCCCCAAGCTAGGATTAGAACCCAAACCTCTGAATTTTCTGTCTGATTCTCTTCCCACCATCCCATCCTACACTGCCCAGTCAGAAGGGCCATTTTACATAGGCCCATTTTACAGGTGAAGAAACGGAGGCATTGGGATGCACTAAATGGCTTAAAAGGTTTAGAGCTGTAGTAGTATTTAGAGATCTTCTTGCCTTGCTGATGAAGAATTGAGGCATAGAGAGGGAAAATGACTTGCCTAAGTCATTTATAGAATGCTTTAGAGTCTACAGAAAACTCTGCTTATTTAATTTAATTCTTGTGACAACCCTGGGAGGTAGGTGCTATCCCCTATCCCCATTTTACAAGTGAATAAACTGAAGCTGAGAGAGGTTAAAGGTGACTTGCCTGGCATCGTGAAGCTGCTAAATATCTGAGGGAGGATTTGAACTGGAGTCTTCCTGACTCCATCTCTAACATTCTCACCGCTGCACTATGCAGCCACAAAGGCAGGAGGTAGGAGATGAGGCTGAATTCAAACCCAGGTCCTCTGACTTCTGACTCGGGATCACAGAAACTGGTTCTTGGACATGTGCTTGCCGCAACGGCAGTACAAGGTCACCCATTCTTAAGGTCCCTTCCAGTCAATGCCCAAGGGAAGGCTCCCAGACACCAAAGGGGCTCGGCGCTCAGTGCTTCATCCTTGACTCACCAGGTTTTTCCACAGCATGGGCACCATGTGCCAGTGCAGGGGCTCTTGGCATTACAAGGAGTAGCGACCCCAACCTAGTGTGTGCAAGGCTGAGTCAGCCAGGGTTGGACAGCCATTCATTCCCTGGCTTCTGGGATGGGAGGGAGGGCAGGGAAGGGGCCAGGTCACTTCCTCTGACTCAGATCTCTTTTCTCACACAGCAGCTGCCATGGTTGGAATGTGGGCCCCTAGGTCCAATCTCTGGGCCTCCCCTCATGGGGCCGGAAGAGGGCCCCAGGTTTCCTCTAGGCCCAGGCCATCTCAGCACAGGCAGCTCATTGTCCTCAGACAAGAAAAGGACACTTATGGCCCCAGGAACAAAGGGAGAGAAAAATGTGGCTGAGCTCCGGCTGGCTCCCACATGGACGCTGCCACTGCAGTACGTCAGCAATCTGCTCCCCCCACCCCCCTCCTCTTCCTTCTCTTCCCTGTTCAGCTGCCTCCCTCCCCTTGGTATTTCCTGGGAGAAGCAGACAGGTCTTGGATCAAGCAGAGATCTCAGGATTCCAGACATGGTAGATTATTCAGATGGGTTTAGGAAAGAGAATCCTGGAACATTTCATTTGCTGTGAGGGCCCCTGAATCAGGGAACAGGGAAGACTTCTTTGGGAGAAATGGAGAGGATAAGGTCTCCTGTTAAAGAGACTTATTTAAGACTGGGAGCTCACTGGAGCATGGGTTCGAGTGGGAGAAACAAGAATGAGACCTTTGGGCTTTGCTTCCAAGTCACAGGGGAGCCCCAAGTCCAGCAGAGGTTTCCCAGTCTCCGAGCCTCCCCCGCCACGTTTGCAGTCTCACGGATCTGCTCTGAGGTGAATCAAAGGCAGCCACCCCATACGGAAATTGGCTCCTGCCCTTTTAGGGGTTAGGGGCTAGGGGAGAAACAGGCTTTGATGTACTGTGGCTGCTGAATACTCTCAGGCTCTCCCTCCCTCACTTCCCCACCCCAGCCTCTGCACCTCTGGCAGTCAGTTAAGGGGTCAGGGGGATGGATGGATGGATGGATGGATGGATGGATGGATGGATAGATAGAGAGATGGGGACCCTATGAGGATAAAGAGACTTTGGGATGACAGGGTCTCCCCTATGCTCGCTGGCAGTAACCGTCACGTCTTAAAACCCTCCTGAAGGCTGAGCTGGCTCCTCTTTCCTATCTTCCTTCATGGCCTGGCCTTAGGAACTGTCTTGAGATGCCTAAAACCCTCAAGGTCCTAGCCTTATAAACCCTAGTCATTGGTCTAACTTTTATAGTCTTCCTTTCTGAGCATTGTGTCACAGAGGGAATCCAGTTAACTCTTAATTGGGGGAAGGGGGATATCTCTCCATTCTTTACCTGAGGAGGAAGAGAACTGAAGTGGAAAAGCCATCCCTCCTAAGGGTGAATTCAAGGCCCAGGGTTCAGAGCCTGTGATGGGCCAAGGAGCAGGCAATTCTGGCTTTCCCTGGACTTGGAGAGAGCTGAAGCAGGCAAGGCCTGTTCCAGGAGGGAAGGCAGTATGGCTTGTCCGTGAAGCACTATTTTGGACATCCTTTGCTAGTTCTTCACAGCTAAAAGCCCTGGGCTTACAGTCAGAAGACTCATTTATGTGATCATGAGTGTCATTTCCCATCTTAATTTCTTCCTCTCAAATGTGGGGGTGGGGATGGGATGGGATTAGACTAGACCATCCCTAAGATTCCTTCCCTAGGGTTGACATCTTATATTCTAAGACCCTTTACACTTCTTACATTCTATGTTCTGTGTCCTAAGGTCCCTTCCAGTTCTGACATTCTATGTTCTAAGGTCCTTTTTAGTCCTGACATATTATATTCTGGGTCCTAAGGTTCCCTTTGAAGCTAATATTTTGTGCTTTGAGGTGCTTTCTAGCTCTGATATTCTGTGTTCTATGTCTATGGGCCTCTTGCCATGCTGATTCTGTGTTTTAGGGTCCCTTCCAGCTCGGATCCAAGAGGACACCCCAGGTCTGGGAAGAGATGGGGATACCCGCTGGGCTGGGAGCCCAGGCTGTCCAGGGTGGGGCCCAGAGGAGGGAGGGCCTGCCTTCGGGGGCAGGAGATTCCCTTTGGTTGGGGGGGGGTAGGGCTGTGGCACCCACCCTCCTGCAGCAGCCGGGCTGGGGGTGGGGAGTGGGGAGGAGGCGTCTCTGGGTTTCAGGAGATGTGTTTCCCTGGTGAGTGCAGCCTCTTTGCCATGGCAACTGTTACCAAGCGAACCAAGGGCTCTCTCTCTCTCCCTCTCCCTGAGCCGGTGCTTGTGTGTGTGTCGGGAGTGGGGGGGGGGAGAGAATGAGGATTGGGGTGAGGGGGTGCTCCCAGAGCTGCCGGGCGCTGGGTGCAGGCAGCGTGGTGGGGGGAGGAAGGGCGAGAAAGCTCAGGTCCTGGCCAGAGCCCGGGGCACTCAGACCCCCGCCTGGCACACACCCACCTGCCTCCTGGCCAGGAATCCTCGGGGCTCCCCCCTTCCCTGCCCCCCCGCACCTCGCGGGCCTAGGAGAGCCCCTTCCCCGCCTTGCCCCTCTGCCCTCCTTCCCCTCGCGGACCGCGCTACTTACGGGCCCCGGCATCTCCTCTTTTTCTTCCTCCTTCTCTGGCTGGTGGGCCGGGTGTCAGGGCCGGGGACCTGACAGGGCCGGGTTCCCGGGCCAGGGACAGCCCAGAGAGAGCAGGTTCCAAGCTCCAGTCTCGAGCTTCCTGCGCGCGGGCGCGTGCACCAACACACAGAGTGCACACTCACACATGCATGCACACACACACACATGCACACACACACAGACAGACACTCACAAGCCCGGAACAGAGCGTGCGCGTGCCCAGACAGGAGCCCGCGCGCGCACCACGAGCCCTCCCCTAACCAAACCCCAAACTCCACACCCTCCCCGAGGAAGGGCTAGCCGAGACGCGACGCTGGAGAGCGCACGCCCGGCACAGAGCCGCGGCCCCGGTCCCTGCACACTCACACCCTGCTCCGCTCATGCACCGACAGCCCGGCTGCACTCACACAGGCACACGCTCACACACACGCTGCACCGAACGGCCCACGTTTGCATTGCGCGTGCACCCACAGCACGAGGGCTGGGGGTTGGGGGCTGAAAAGGAGGGGAAAGTTTGGAGCAGTACAGAAAGGAAGAGGATGTCAGTCGGTAGTGTCGCCAATCCACCTGTTTTCTTGCCTTTTTCCGGGTATGCTGACCGCCCTGGGCAGGGGAGGCAAGAGGGCAGGTAGGAGCTCCGGAAAGCATAGGGGAACCAATCCGTGGGCCTTCCCTATGGTCGATCTGCAGTCCGCTTCTCTGCTTACAGCTGGCCCACCATTCATTCCAACACTTCAAGTCAACTTGACAGACATTTATTAAGTGCCAGTGGTATGCAGAGAACTGTGCTTGAGTCCCTGCCCCCATGGAGCTTATAGTCTACCAGGGAATATGACGTATACACAGACGATGCAATTAAATGCAGTTTGCATTCCTAAAACACACAGGGCACAGTACATAACTTCTCTGATCTTTGATTCCCAACCAAGGCCTAAAACCCACCTCACTCCTGACCCCTTTTGCTCCCTGAGCCTGCTGGTCTCCTGGTCCTCAGGGTTCTGCTGCCCCATCCCTAATCCCCTGTCTTCATTCCTGTACTGCAGTCACGAACTCAGGATGCCCTCCTCTCCACAGCCCGGACCACAAGAGGGCGCCCCTGGAGCTTATTTACAGGGGAAAAGGCAACCACCAATCAAGAATATGCCGGGGCAAAATCATTAGAAGTATGAATAAATCCACCAAGTCCCAGACAAGGTGGGCTTCAGCTTTCTAAAACTATTCTGTAGTGAAACCTACCGAAGTCCTCCCTGACTCTTCTGATTCCTCCTCACAACTGAAAAGCTCCAATTCCCTCAGGGTCCCAGAAGAGAAGAGCATCTTTCTTTTAGAAAGTACCCTACCCCAATTCGGTGTTCTCTCACCTGTGCTTTCTGGACCAACTTCACTGGTCTATTCTTCCAGGTCCAGGCTCACCCTAGGCTAATGAGGGAACCTGCTGATGACAGGGGCAGGCTTGTGGTGCCCCACCCAGAGCACTCCCTCAATTCCTCCAGCTAATTGATATTTTTAGGATCATAGGATTTGAGAGTTGTTTTGAGAATGCCATGGCCAAAGATGACACCTGCCCTGTCTCCTAGCTATTAATCTTCCTATGTTTACCTAGGGTGGGCCTTAGAGAACAGAAACAGACTGACATTGGGATTGTACTCCAAGCCTTTCCAGCATGGTAGAACTTGCTGGGGCCTGTGCTCAACTAGCATAGTCTTCAAGAACCCAGGGTCACCCTGCTAAGGCAGAGGCCCCATGGGGAAGGGATGCTCTGTGGCTCCTGACAGCTCTATGGCACCCCTGAAGAATTGTGTACAAAGGGTGGGTACAAATGAGATCACTGTCTGGAGGTGGATTTGGGTCAGTCATATAGCCAGAGCAAAGGACAGAAGGATGGACAGCCTGTGTATGCCATTGGTACCCATGTAATGAAAAAACATCTAAAGTAGGAGTTTTAAACTGTTTTTGGTCATGGATCCTTTTTGGTAGATAGTCAGGAGAAGCCTGCGAATGCCTCAGAATAATGCTTTCAGATGCATGAAATAAAATACTTAGGAAACCAATTACCTTGAAATAATGATCAAAATATTAAAAATGTTCATAGACCCCTTGAAATTTATCTAGGGACCCTTTGGGGGGGGGGTCTGAAGATCCCAAGTGAGTGGACCTATTTATAGTAGGGCACAGCCAAGATTCCCACAGAATGTGGAGGTACGGATAGGTTATTCCATGCATGATCAGAGGGTGTTATTCCATTGGTGAGATCACAGATTCATCAGTGAGCTAAAGGCTTTGAGAGCTGAAGGAGAAGTAGCAATAGCCATCTAGTCCAACACTGTTCTCATTTTACAGGAAGGCCCAGAGACAGAAAGCCACTTGCCTACAACTACATTTGGAATGAGTGGCAGAATCAGGTTTTGAACCCAGGTCAAAACTGCACTTGTCTTGAGCAAGGGATGAACAGAGAAATACAAGCAAATAGGATAGTTTTCAATGGACTCACAGGTTACCCCCATAGTTCAGAAGCACCTCTTCCTTTACAAAGGATAACCCAGTCCCAAAGGACTTGTGTAGTGGGTGTGGCAGCAGGATGATTCTAGGGAGATGGCGAACATCTTGAAATAGGAGACGAGGGCTGGGAGGAGGGCTCCAGGTTGGCTAGGGAGGGAAAAGAAGCCAGAACAGGGTTGATGGATAGGAATTTAAGGATTGAGGTACCAAGATCCCAAAGAGGGCAAAGAACAAATCTTAGAGGAATAAGGGAGAGAGAAAGGTAGAAGACTCACAATCTGAATTTGTGCAAATCCCTTCCCCTATCTGGGCCTTGGTTTCCTCAGTTGTAAAATGAAGATGACCTCTAAGAACACTTCCAACTTAAACATTCTATGATTCTAAGGATAGAAAACGATGGTCAGAGAGAAGACTCTTGTACTTCCAAGGTGAGAGGAAGGAAGACTTTGGTTAGTCTTGTCAGTGGACATAGTATCCACTGAGCTATTGAAAAACCTTCCCTTCTTTTTTGAAAACATTCTTCACTTTCAAAGAAACCATCTTCTCCTGCCTCCTATCTCTCATTCTAGGACTCACCCTTACAAACATGGCCAAGGGAAGAGAGGGAATGAGCATTTCTGTTGTTGATCCTTTGTTTTCAAAGAGGACCAATGACATTGAGATGCTGGGTACAATAATCATGGGAGATGTCTTGTCTTGTCTGTGAAGTGGATCTAAGTGGGGCAGAGCTGCACAGAGTCATCAGCCTCACTCTCTCTTCCAGAGTCATCAAAGTCCAGCGACCAGGATGACTGGTGATGGCCTGGGATGGTCCCTTGGCATCTTCGATGTCCTATCTGGCTCTAAAAACCTCATAGCACTTGCTTCAGCTGTCTTCATGGCTGTTCTCATCTGTTCATTCTGTGGGGACATGGGGGGGGATGTCTTCTCACACATGGGGCAGACATTGCCTTAAGTCACCAATGGGTTTGAGACCTGTGGGTTACCCTCAACCTGGTTTAGCTCATCTGCTGGATGGTTTTACTGGAGCATGGCTGCTGCACTTGCTAAAGCTTCTTGGAGCCATAGGTGAGAGTTGGATGACAGGTGGACACCAAAGGTGGGTAAGCAGCCCTGACAAGGACTTGGCAGGCCTTCATAGCATAAGTGCTAGTCCTCCCTGAACACCCCATACACCCCAAGCATTTCTATAACACCCACTAAAATACCAGGCACTGTTCTAAGTGCTTTTTACAAATATTATTTCATTGGATTCTCACAAGACCCTTATGACCTAGGTGCTTGTATTATCCCTGTTTTACAGTTGAGGAAACTGAGGCAGGGGTTAAGTGACTTGCCCGGGGTCACACAGCTAGTAGTGTTTGAGGCCAGATTTGAACTTAAGTTTTCCTGACCCCTGGCCCAGCACTCTAACCAGGGCATCATCATAGTTACCAGGTACTGGAAGTGGGGTGGGGAGAAGGTTACTGCTGTGCCAGGCTTAAAGCCAGGCCTGGGAAGGGGAGGAGGAGAAAGATGAGGTAGACAGCCCTGAGTCTCACTCATTAAGCTGCCCAATTCTCCGGCATGTGGTTATAATTCAGTAGCACTTTAGGTATAAAAGCATCTCTAAGGGGCATCGAGGTGGCACAGTGAGTAGAGCACCGACCCTGGAGTCAGGAGCACCTGAGTTCAAATCCAGCCTCGGATACTTGACACACTTAGTAGCTGTGTGACCTTGGGGCAAGTCACTTAACCCCAATTGCCCTGCCTCCCCTTCTCCAATATATATATATATATATATGTATATATATATATATATTATATATATCAAATATACAAAGCACCTCTTTCTCCATAGGCCTGAGGTGGGTAATATAATTATCATTCCCGTTTTACAGATGAAGAAACTGAGCCCTCAGTTGCAAAATGTCACACAGTGAGTTAAGTATTCGAGCTGGGACTCAGTCCCAGGTCTTCTGGCTCTCAGGCCAAAGCTCTCTCTACTATTTCTCTAGGGAAGCCCAGTCAACCACTCGAAGGCTTTAACAGACAGAGCCAGGGAGGCAGAGGACTACTCTGGTCCTGATGTTGCCAGGTTCATTTGGCCTCCTCCAATTGCCTTTTCTGCACTGGAACCACAAGGTTCTAACCAGGGCTCTGGCTATGAGCATGGGAAGCCTCTTTTCCTTAAACGATGTGGTCTTCTGGAAGCAACTAGTGGTGGGCAAATAGGTCCATTGTAAATTTTTTGGGGGTGGGTGGGATTTGAAGTAGCAGGCATACCTTTGATGTACACACTCATTAGTAGGATCTATCAATGGAACCAGAGAGTGTGCCCTGGGATCCTTTGACTATTTCCCTCCACCCACATGTGCATGAGGAAGGAGGGGTAAGGTCAGACCAAAGGTGGTACTTGAAAGAACCACAGACATTTAGAGCAGTAAGGAAACCCTAAAGGGGAGTCCAGCATAGTAAAATGAACCTTGGATTTTGAGTCAGGAGTCTTGCATCGGAAGCCTAATTCTGCTACTTAGCTATGTGTTCCTGGGTTAGGGGTGTCACTTATCTGGGCTTCCATCTCCTCAAGTATAGAGAAAATGGACCTTCTTCTAAGTTCTCATCCAGATCCTAGTCCAAGCTCCTCATTCATACAGGATGAAGCCAAAGCCCAGAGAGAAGTAACTTGATTAAAGTTGTGCAGCGTAAAAGGCAGAGCTGGGGGAAGACTCCAGCAGTCCTGATTGAGAAACCAATACCCTTTGCAAGAATGGGAAATTAAACCAGGTCAAGGGGGTAAATACAGGGCTTGAGGGCTGCCCTCCAAGGCAGCCAAGTTAAAGGAAGGGCACTCTAGCTGCTGTATAACCAGGAAGCCTTGGGGAAAACTTTGTTTTTCCTTCACACTCTTGATCACTGTGGATTGTGGGTTTTAGAGCCTCAGTGGATTCTCAGGAAGGATGCTCTGATGTCAGAGATGAAAGCAGTGGTGCGAGCAGCTGATTCTCAGCTCTGCCAAACCTGCTCAAAGCAGGATGGGAGCTGGTGACTGCTACCAGCTGGCAACTTTTCTATTTGGGTGCAGGCTTCTCTCAGCCCTGTGGGAAGAGCTTCAACCAAGAGGTCATCAGTCCACTCTGTAACGAGTGGGAATGCCCAGTAATGGGCAGTCCACTGCCTCCTGAGGCAGGCCAGTCTGCTTTGCACAAGTCTGCTGGTTAGAAAGTTTTTCCTTAATGTTGATCAGAACTCCCTGTGGCTTTCATCTCATTTCTGCCCATGGGGGCCAGGCTGGGCACTACCTCTACCACGGGGGGGGGGGTCCCTTGTGATGTTTGAAGATGAGGAAGATCGCACTTTCGTTGTCTCTTCTTTAAGAGAAACACCTCTAGGTTCTTTGATCAATTGACTCATAGAATGTGGCTTTTAGTTGCCTCACCAGCCTGGCTGCCTTCTAGTTTGCTTTTTTCCCTGAGACGTGGTGCCCAGAACCGAGCAGTACAGACATGGGGTCTAACACTAACTAGCATTTCCATAGCACCCACTTACTATGTGCTAGGTATTGTTACATGCTTTACAAATATTTCATTTTGTCCTAACAACCACCATAGGAGGCACTATTCCCAACAGGTTAAGTGACTTGCTCAGGGTTGCACAGCTAAGTGTCCGAGGCTGGATTTGAATTCGGGACTTCCTGACTGCAGGCCTAGCTCTGTCTGCTGCCAGGCTAGCTGCACTGGCCTAAGCACAGCAGAGCCACCCTCTCTTGCTCTGATACGCTTCTATTAATGCCACCTCAGACCACATCAGCCTTTCCGGTTGTCCTGTCACTGCTTGTCCCAAGTCCCTGACTCTATACCTGTGCAACTTTTGGAAGCCCAGTAAAGTGCAATACTACTCACTTTGGCAGTTAAATTTCACGTGGTTCTTCTCGTTATTAAACCCCAGCCACTCCGGAGGCCCTTCTCTGGGTAATCTGCCAACCCTCCATACCTTTTGTATGAGATGTGCGTAATGCTTCTTCCTTTCCCTTTTCACCTCTTAGAAGAAGTCCAACTGAGATGTTCCTTCCAGGAATAAGTCCTTCTTGACAGACCAGCTTCTCCCCACAAAAAGCACAAAGACCCGTATTTTGTAACTAGTCTTCCATTTGTTAGCCCGGTAGCTGTGTTGGTAGCATATCCCCACTGTGGGCCACAGGCTCCCAGAGGGTGGTGGTGGGGTCTTATTTAGATGGTGTCTCCCCCACTGTCCAGGAGAGTGCTCCACACACAGAAGGCACTTAACAAATGTTTTACATCAGATCTTACTAGGCTCACCGCTCTAGTACAAGGTGTTTTGGCCCATCGACTTGAATGTCACCCATGCTAGCCTCCTGTCATTCAGATTCAGATATTCCATCTATGGCAAAAAAAAAAAAAGTGCAGCCCAGAGTGAAGTACAGATGTCTGTCCGGGGACTGACCTTCCCTGCTTCTGGTTGCTACGGCTTCAGTGAATCTGTCATTCACACTGTTGTGAGTCTGCCTGGTCTCACTTAGCTCACATCCCTCCCGCCACCCCTCTGCCCCCCAACACTTTGCTAGAAACTTGGCTCGAGGGGTGAGCATCATCTGATCCCACTCCTGGCCACCATCCCAGGTGTGCAGGGATACCGGCCATGGCAGGAACCCCAAGAAAGAAGCAGGCTGGGGAGCCGTAATCAGTTTGTGCTCTTATATTCACGTTTGCATGAAGGAAACAACAAAGACACTGGGTATCGTACAATGAATAAAAGGCATAAAAACCAGTCTTTACATATTGGAACATCAGTGCAAGCAAATGCTACCACAGATATGGTGCCATATTGGGTAAGTCACAGTCCCGAGAAGCCTGGCTCAGTGGGATGACAGGGCCCAGGCTGAGGGCAGGCACGCCACACGCTCAGAAACACGAGGAAGGGGCAGATTATTGCTAGGAACTCACACAGGGACAAGTGGATACTGTGCAATGTGGCTGGAATGTTTTAAAAACTGTCCTCCCCTCCCAAACCCTTGGAAGGGGGGTGCTGTACTGGGGATGGAGAAGAGCCCAGGCCCCACTTCTCTAGCCCCTGGGAAGGCACATGAGCTGGAGGCCACCAGGGGAGAGAAGAGGCCTATCTGCTCAGACCTGGCAGGGGCTTTATGGAAGAGATGCCTTCTGGGAAGACTAAGGGTGGTATTCAGACAACCCTCCCCACCCCCCCACCCCCACCCCTACGATGCACTCCTTTCTAAAGGGTGTGGTCCACATGGCCCAAATCCCCGGGCAGTTGGCACTGGTCCTGTGGGGGTAGGGGATCCTAGGGGTGGTAGCCACAGGCCAGGCCTTGGCTTCCTGTCTGTGCTACCTCTGTCCCCAAGTGGAGGCTTATTTTGGGGCCTCACTAAGTGGCCCCAAATGTTCCTATCTGGAAGCAGGCAGGGAGGGAGTTTCCAGCAGTCACGAGGCTATGCCAGGCCACTGGAAACAAGGCAGTGGGATATGTAGGCACAACTGTCACTAGTTCACGGTGGGTGACACAGTGAGTGTGATGGGGGAGGGCCTGGGACCCAAACTAGCTGCCCAGCAGCCCCTGTGGGCCAGGTGGGGCCCTTTGGTTTGGCAATAAATCTTGCCCCTCTCTGCTCTGGCCCAGGGAAGGGCCACAGTGAGTACTGTGGGCAGTGGTGGGGAGGGAGATGGCTCCTCTGCCCAGTGATTTAAAAATCTACACTTGATATATACATACATACAGATATATAAATATAGAAAATTCCAATGATTCCTAGGGGGCAGGTTTGGGAGCCAGGGTCTGCCACCTCTAGAAAGGTGTCCTAGGGCACCCCGTCCAGGCTGGGTGGGAAGGAAGAATGGAACAGAGTTTTCCTCCTTGCTCCACCCCCAAGGGTGCAGGAAAACTACCCCGGCAAGCCAAAGATTTAGAACAATCCTGGCATGTGCAGGGGTTGCCCGGCTCTGAGGCACCTCCATGGGCCTTTACAGACATCTTTAAGGACAATTGTGCAAAACTGTAAACAGGGCAGGTGGGCAGCTGCTACCGCCATCCGGGTGTGGGTGTCAGGCCCTCTGGGCTAGAGGCGGGTGGGGGACTCTTCCTCACTGTCGCTGCAGTTCCCACAACAGTCCTAGAACAGGGAAGGGTGGGAGGAGGAGAGACGGGGAAGACAAAGAGGGAAGCAGAGCAGGAAGGGTTGAACAATGTTACTGGATTCAAGAAGTCTGGTGCTGCCCAAAGGTGCTGTAGGGATGTCCCTGGTCCCCCCTTCCCCCTACTCCTCAGGGAATGAGCAGAGTGGCTACCCCCCCACCCCAGGGATTCTGGGAGAGGGGAAGTGCCTAGGCCAGCTGCAGAACACGGAGTTAGGGGAGCATGGGGCCCGGAGGGGGTAAGACCCTGTAAGATGTGGTGAGGAGCAGAGGGACCTAACTGAGCCCACCCAGGCTTCCCATGCAGCCTGAGCACCAGAAGTTGGCCATGGATCTGCAGGAAAGAGGGCTACAGCCATGGGGAACCGAGGTACGGAGCAGCAACAATGGTTTCCAGGCCGCTGGCCCTATCTGAGGAAGGAAGGCTCTCCCACATCTCCCAGAAGCTAGGAGGTGCCACCCTGAGGAGCCAGGGCTGTGCTATGGGATGTGTTCACATTTAGAAAGGGAGCGCCCTTCCTTCACCGAGCCACTGTCTTTGAGGATAAGCTTGGTGGCTTCTAGGGAGACATGGCAGACTGGGATGGGGAAGGGGCAACTGAACCCCTTCAACCAAGCTGGTGAAGGCAGGGCCTGGGCAGACAGGGCAGCCAAGCAAGGATTAGTGGCTCTGGGCATTTAGAATGAAGCAGTGGGCAGGAAGAAAGGGGGGAGGGAGGGCACCAGGCACCGGACTCCTCTTGCCCACATCGCTTGGCCACTGCCGCAGAAGGGATTAGGCCCCGCCGGGAGCCACACACTGCTCACCTCTGGAAAGAGAAAACACAGCATGAATGAGGCCCCGGCAGGGAGGGAGGGAGGCCTGGGGCAGAGGCAATTGACTGCTTCCTCGGCCTCAACTTCTACACAAGCGCAGGCAAGGGAGCTTTGGGGGGAACTGTCATCAGGACACAGTTTCAGAGCAGGATCAGGGTGGAGCCTGACTCGGCTTGGAGTTGCGGCTCAAGCAGTACCTGGCACACCCTGGGAGTGCCCAGAGTGTCCAGCTCCATAGAGAAGGCCAAACAAAGAGGCTGTCTCCTGGGGTCGCAACACATGCTTGCTTGTTACCTGTCTGCTGAAGAGTCGCTGGAGCAAGCCCTTTTTGGGCTGTGGTGAGGGCAAGCCCTTCCAATCGAGGTCTGGGGGTACTGTTCCATCCATGCTGAAGACGTTCAACTCCTTAAAGCACTCTGTCTCAATCATCTGTGGCCGTGAGGCAAGAAGGTGGTCAAGGTGCAATGTAGTGCTGGGATACCCTACCTCGGGGAGCCTCTCGAGGGAGGGACGACTCGTTTCCCACATGTCAGGCAGGCCAACGTACCTCGTTCTGCCAAGGGATGGGCACACTCCCCGTGGCAAACTTTTGGTAGAAGTCATTGTCTGTAGACTCCAGTTCGACGCCCTTGACCGTGGAGAACTGCTCGATATCCAGCACATCCTTGCAGTAAATAGCTTGGGGCTGGGAGGGGGAAGAGATAAGGGGCTCTCTGGGTGACCCAGCAAGGCCAGGGAATGGGAAGTGCCAATGGGTCCAGTGGCCATGTGGGCCTGGATGCCCTCTGCCTGGCGTTGGTCATCTCCTTCCTGAGACCTTCCCGAGGGCTCACCGGGCCTCCTCACAGCTGGGAAGGGCAGGAAGCGGGGACTCCGACTCTAGGGTCAGCTCCTGGCCTTCCAATCCCTTCCAATCCCACTGCTCCAGCCCGTTTTCTCTCCAGTTACCCACAGCCTCTGGGGATTTGTGGGGCTGGACTTCTGATTCCCTTTACTCGTTAACATCAGCGGCCAGGGTTCTTCAGGCTCTTGGTGACTTTAGTGCAGGTGGGAGCCCAGCCCAATCCTGCCCTGGTCAGTCCCCAAAGCTGGCTCCCACTCTGGGCCACCCAAGTCAGGGGAGGGGGAAGCACTCACATCGGGCTTGAAGGGAGGCTCCAGCATCCCGGCCTCCAACCGCTTAAAGTTGATACGTTTGAAGATGGGATGCTCCTTGACTTCCTGAGCGCCCCCACCTCGGCAGCCGAGCCTTTCCCGGGGGTCTTTGCACAGAAGCTGCAGAAAGGCAGGGAGGTCAGGGCTCCCAGGCTGGGGGAAGAGCCTCCTCTGGCCCAGCCCTCGAGGCCCTGCCACATACCGAGGTGCACAGAGAACGAGCTCTGGACGAGAACTTGCCCGAGTACTCTTCTGCCACCTCCTTCACCAGTCGTTCTACCTCCTCTCGCTTTATCTTCTTCTTCCGCTGTTGGAAGGGGGACTGGCCCTCGATCATCTCATACAGGAGGCAGCCCAGGGCCCACCAGTCTGGGCTGAATGTGTACCGCTCGTTCTTTACCACCTCGGGGGCTGGGGGTGACAGGACACAGTGCTATTTCAGGGCCAGTGGTGGGGCGTGGGGTGGTGGTGGGGGGAAGGGAAAGAGTCAGGATCACATTCCCTCATTCTGGAGGTGGGGAAATTGAGGCTGAGAGACAGGAGGGACTTGACCAAGGTCATAGAGCCATGAAGCAGCAGAACCAGGGTTTAAGCTCAGGGCTTCTGGTTTCAAATTCAGGGCTCTTTCTACTTTTACTAAGCCATGTTGCCTCACAGGGGCATGATAACACAGGGCTTAGTTTGGGACCTCAAGTGGCCCCCAGTTTGTCTTTCCACAAATAGGCAGGTTGGGCATTTTCAGCAGCCACAGAGCCAGGCCAGGCCTCTCGGATCAAGGCAGTGCCGTCTGTAGACATGATTGTTGCTGGTCCACCATCGGGCAGCACTGTGAGTGTAATGGGGGAGGGCCTGCGGCCCAAGTGAGCTGTCCACTAGCCCCTCTGGCACAGTACCATAGAAAACATTTTCCCTTACGGTATAATAAAACGGCTGCTGGTGGGATAAAGGTGCTTGCCCCATGCCTAGACATCCTCAGTGCTACAGGGTAAGGCCCTGTGAGAGCCGCCATCTTCATTCACCCAACAGCAATGAGTTTCCTTGACTAGTTTGTTACTACCCCGTCTCTCAGGGAGAGAAGGGCACAGACTGGGCAGGGGTGGTGGTGGTGGTACAAAGGCTGATAAGGAGGCCAAGGGCACAGGAGTCTGTTTGGACTAAGCAATGATGGTTTGTAGTGGAGAGCCTATGACAAAACTAAACAGAATAGAGGAATCAGAGTTGGGGGGGTGGAGCAAAAGGCAGTTTTGCTGAAGATGAATAGGCTGACCTGGCCGTGTATGTCTAGCAGAGGATAGGTGAAGCCCAGGCCAGGAAGGCAGCCTCAATCTGCAAGGGAGGACACTCACCCATGTAGCCCACAGTGCCTACTCGACCTTTCATGGTCTGACCTTCAGGCACGTACACAGCCAGTCCAAGATCAGAGATCCGAATGTGGCCTGAAAGGGAGGGGTTGGTCACAGGGCGTCTAGAAGAGCCAGCCCAACCCCCACAGGCACCTGCTCCCTCACTCACCATGGTCATCCAACAGGATGTTCTCTGGTTTCAAGTCCCTGAGGGAGAAGGGGCAGGATTAGTGCTACACCTGATATGGGCTGGAACCTTGGGCATTCCTCAGTTGTGGATAACCCTGCCTCTCTGTGGACCAGGCCTTGACCAGGTTTCCTGCCCAATGCTGGTCCCCAAAGGTACACAGACTCTCAGGCTGGACAGGACCTCATGGAACTCACAGGCCACTAGAACCAGAACATGACATCTAGGCTAGCCCCCTCCTAGAGATGAGGAAATGAGGTACAGAGAGAGAATGATTTGTCTGAGGTCGCTCGGCAAGTACCTGACAGATACAGGACTCGAGTCCAGCTCTTCTCCACCTGCCTAGCCAGGGCACGGCTCCTGCCTAGGATGTTCTTACAAAGGGCATCCAGCCTCTGCTTCCAAGCCTTCAGCGACTGGGAGCTCACTGTCTCTAGAGGCGGCTCATTCCATTTCTGGACGGCTTTAATTTTCAGGAAGTTCTTTATATTAAGTACAAATCTGCTACTTTCCTGTACAAGCTCCAACCTTGCCCTCTGGGGCCCCCAAAAGAGTCTAATCCCTCTCCTAACTTGAAGATAGAGAAGAGGATGGCTAAGGGAACCCTATGGAGGGATGCGGTGGGGGGTTCTAGTCAGCCACAGTCTCCTTCTCCTCAGGCCAAGCATTCCTGCTTCCTTCAGTTAATTCTGCTCACATGGCTGTGAGGACCTTTCCCAGCCTGCCAACATCCACCCCCAAGCTTACCTGTACACGATCCGTTCCCGGTGCAGATCTTCCAGGCCACAGCAGATCTCAGCCGCATAGAAGACAGCACGGGCTTCTTCAAAGCCTGCTTCCCCCATATGATAAATGTGGAATTTGAGGTCTCCCCCATTCATCAGAGTCAGCACCAGGCACAGGGCATCCTTCGTTTCATAGGCATATGCCAAGCTCACCTGCAATACCCAGAAGTGACATGGGTGTTGTGACAGTAGACTGCTAGCCCAGTGGCCTGTGCTCTCCTCAGTAACTACCAGGTCACCCACACCCTTGCCCTTGTCCTGGGCTCTGCATCCAGATGGCCACATGAACAACACACTAGTGACTGACTGGTGGGATGAGAGGGCCATGTCAGTCCTGGGTGGGGCCTGTCTATCCTTCAACCTCACTTCACAGACCAGAACTAGAGAGGGGCCCAGGTGGGCACCAAGTGATCTGGAAGTTGTTGGCCCAAGGCAGGGGGAAGAGGCTCCTCCTTGAAGCCCCAAATTGGTGAGGTGGGAGTTGGGGGGGGTGGCGGGGAAGAGAGAAAGACAGAAAGAGAGAGAGAGAGAGAGAGAGAGAGAGAGTGTGTGTGTGTGTGTGTGTGTGTGTGTAAAGCAGACACAGACATGGCATGCCATGCACAGTGCTGGCCAGTTCCCTGTAGGCCAGATTATAATTGCCTCATTCATACACTTCCCAGGTGTGATTAAGAAACTACCTTGGGATATGGGGGCATTGATGCCTTATGGAGAACCACTGCAGCTTTCCCCAGGCATAGAGCCTCCTGGGTAGCATTAGGAGATGCTGGCCCAGGGGGAGGCTGCTGTGTTCCTAGCAGTGGGAGGAGTCATTGTTCCACATCTCCCAGATTAAAAAGGTGGCTGAGGTAGGGCAGAGAACGGATGGGGGTTGTGGGGGAAGGGAGGCATGCCAGGGGCAGGCTCAGAGGCCTCTCTGGGAGGTGACTGGGGGGAAAGGAAAAGGCCTCCTCTGTACTTACTACAAACCTACTGTTCACTTTCTCCAGGATCTGCTTCTCGTTCAGGGCCATGGCCTCTCCTTTCCTTTTCTTGATTCGCTTCTTCTCTAGCTTCTTGCAGGCATACATCTTGCCTGTTGCTCGCACCTGGCATGCACAGACCTGGGGAGGTGGGAAGGGATGTCTAGTGATGATGTGTTCCACTCACCCACATCCCCACCCAATGGTCTCTTTTTGATTCAAGGAGCTATCTTCTAGGCCCTGCTCTTAGCCCCCAGTTGCCAAGTCCCAGAGAGAGGGGCAGTCTGCACCCTCTTACCCAGCCCCAGATTCATCTTCTTCCAGAGTTTCCTAAGGCCCCTTGGTCTGCACTGCCCCTAGTGTCTGCTCAGTCCTGGGTTCCTCCAGATTCTACCAGCTCTCCTGGCCTGGGGAAGAGTCAGGCTCTTTTTCCCACCTCTGCCCACCCTGCCTTCTCAGCCCGTGTGGTTTTTGTCTGTTTTCAGCTTTTGATCGCGCACGGAAGTCTCTTTATAGTCTCCTGGGTACCAGCATTGCACCTGGCCCATCCAAACGTTCTCCATCACCTGGATGATGTTCCTTCTGCCATTTTCTGTGCAGAGGTCATTAACGTCAGTATGCTGTATCTCTCCATGGACCTTGGTACCCACACAACTTTGATTCTTTGGTGACCACAACTTCAGGGTGCAGCCAGGACAATCTTTGTCTTAAATATTTGAGGCTACGTGTAAGGGAGAAGCTTGGGAACAATGAAAGGACTTAGTTATTACACAAATGCACCTTCCTAATCTTCTTCTTCTTCAATTATGGGTCCGCTTTGCTGACCATCCCAGGATAGAGGTGTTAACTCTACTGCATGTTTAGACAATTGGCACTTGTCACCCATTTGGTGTTTCCTACATGAAGAGGCAGTGTGGCATAATGGATAGAACTGGCCATGGGGCCAGAAAGACCAGGCTCAAGTCTCTGACACATACTTGGCTGTGTGACCCTGGGTACTCTAGAGATGACAAAGTTGCAGAGGTACTGACTAGCACTGGTAGAGGGAGTTCCTTCTTCTCGGAGTACACCATGCCGAGGAAATCGCAGGTTCAATCTCTCATCCCTATGTGGATTTTGAGGTAATTTTTTGAGCAAGGAAGGAACTCATCAAGGAGCCCCAAAATGCACCAGGGCTGAGTTAATTAGTGTGCCATTTGCAAATGTGAGCAACAAAGATGAGTATCCTTGGCAGGCACTCATCTCCTTGTTTTTGGTCTTGCTTGATGCTAACATGACCATTGATCAATATTGGTTCAACTCTGAGAGTAACAACGCAATCCACCAGTCATTGGACAAAGATCACAATTTGGAATATCTTTAGTTAACATTGATGGAAAATCTCACAACTGTCTAGAGAGAATGTCTCTTCCCTTTAAACCCTTTGTGAGACATCTCCACAATCCTGGTGAAACCATAGGTAGGCATCCACAACCTTCCTATTTTATGGATATTAATAATCCGTCATCTCTGAGGATGCGTGTAGACATGTGCCCTTTCCATAGGGATGAGGCAATCCTTGGGGGAGCCTTTAGGCTGCATCTTACTCTACCAAGTCAAATGAGTTTGGACTTCTTTTTCTTTTTTGGTATCCACAAACAATGAATGCAATGAGCGTGACCCTGGGCAAGTGGCTTAAGCTCTGTTTGCCTCAGTTTCCTCATTTGTAAAACAGGGATAATAATAGCACCTCCCTCCCAGGGCTGTCATGAGGATCCAATTAGATGGCAATGGTAAAGCCCTCAGCACAGTGCCTGGCATGTAGTAAGTGCTGTAAGTGTTAGCTATGAATTATGTGACCTTGAGGGTGGGATCTGCCTTGGGAAATGGCATCACCTTTTCTGATAATATCTCACATGATTTTTTAAAAACCATTTTTTGGCATCTTCTCCCCCTTACCAGGTAGCATGGAGAATGGCCCCTTGATGCTTCTCGGGATACTGCTGCTGCCAGCACAGATACCCGGTGTGTATCTCGGTCTGATCCAGGCACTTTTTTCCAACTTCATCTTCTTAAGTGCCATTTTCGCTCCGTCTTATAGAGACTGAGGTATTAGGATTTAGATGTGGTGCTTTTCCTGTCACTGATGCAAATGGATGGTCCCAACACCCGTTCTACTTATCTACCCTATTTGTTGTCTCAAGCCAAGCTTTTTACAGACTTATTTTTGCCCGCGCTGCTTTTCAAAGCTCTTTGTGGTGATGCTCTTGGTCATCTTCTACCATTCTCTTCTGTAGTGTTTTGGTGCTTGTATTTTAAACCCATTCTGTTCTTGGCTTCTGTCTCTCTCCCCATGGCAGGGAGATCCAGTGTTTCCTCAGTAAGGTCATTATGTTCTAGGCTCCTTCCACCTCCCTATGGTGGTGACTGCTTAATATTGGTTGATACCTTCAGAAAATGGTGAAAAATCAAGATCACTGGTTCCCTTCTTGATACCAACAGCTTGCTGGAAGTAAGCCAGGTTGAAGCTGGTTCTCCTCTCTGGCCTTCCTTCTAGGCTGATGCTGATTTTTGGTCCTCCCTCACCAGTGGATGATCTGACAGCACAGAGATGGTTAATTTTGATAGGATTCCCATAGCAATAACCAGCTGTTCCCTGTCAGCGCAGTCAATTTCATTTTTTGTGATGTTGCTGGGTGTCTGCCTCCTCCAACGCCGTCTAACTTACTGAAGTATTCATAATATATAGACATGAGGCTTCTGAGTAGTCTATAAGTCTTCGGCCTCTTGTTTCTTAAAACTGAATCACATTTTCCAACATACTTAGGATCATAGATTTAGAGCTGGAAAGGACCTCAGGCATCGAGATCAACTCCATTTTACAGGTGAGGAAACTGAGGCTCAGAGAGGTTAAGTGACTTGCCCAAAGCCAAAGAGGTGGTGAGGACCAGACGTGGGATGTGAGCCCAGCTCCTCTGACTCCCAATGTTCTTGCACTGCAGCACAGCACACTTTTGGCTATCTTTCCATCTTGCATTGTAGTCACCAAATATAAAAGGTTGGATTGGCTTGGTTTGGAAAATCTTATCTACCTTGCCATAGAATTTCTCTGCAACATTGTCTGCAACAAACGGTGTAGCAGATACAAGCATTCTCTCTGTGATGGTCTTTTCGCTTCTTCTCATTAAAAGCATCCCAATGAGAGATGACCAAGCATGCCATTAAATGATGCTCCTTGTTGTCTTTGAATGCACAGTTAAGCCAACTCTGCCAAGTCTTTATTTACTTCCCTAATTAGCTGCAATTTCCATTTGTATTTGACCTTCGTTTATCTAAAGAATGTCAATACTGATGTGGTTCAGTAATTTCACTAACATGCCAATTCACGAGCACGAGATCTCCTATTGAGAGTACCTAAAAGTTAGTGTTCGTGGATACCCTAAAAATGGATCTTTACCTCCTCTGCCTCCTTTTCTGCCAGCAATGAAAGATCCAAGAGCCATTTTATGTTTTTGTTTCTTTCATGAGTTGCCACCGCCAATGAATTCATCACCTACTGAGTTAGTTTTTAGACAGCAGACTCTATCATCGGGACTGTATTCAAAGCCTTTTTGGCTTGGTGGAAGAGCTTATACTCAGTTGATATGGCCTTTGAGAGCCCAAGGTCACCTTCATACCCTGATGAGGCATCCTAATAGTAGCAGCAGCAGCCACCACTGCTACTGTTCACTTCTGCTGCTTTTACAAAACCTTTTTAGCAAAACAACCCTATAAGGGAGGTGGGGAAAGACCTATCATTCCCATTTTACAGGGGGAAAATCGAGGATCAGAGAGTCCTAAAGCTGTTAAGCTTTAGAGCCAGGATTTGGACACAAGTCTTCCTGAGTCCATGTCCCACATCATAAATGGAACAAGGATCCTTCCGCTTAGTTGCCATGGCCAAGTTTACAGTCACTCTTTCTTTAGATGCTCTGAGCTTTTCTCAGTGGCATTAAGAGATGTTTTTTTTCCCCTCCTATCCTGGTCCCCAGAAGTCAGGCAGAGACCAGGGCAGTGTAGACAAAGGAACAAGCATAGACCTTGGTTCAGGCCTATCAGAGAAGGAAACCAAAAGAGGCGATAATCTGGGGCCCGGCTGCCACTCTCTCTCACCTGGGGTATGTCTCTACAAGTGGTGGCAGCAATGGCGTAAGACACAAAGGACACTGCCATCCCAAAAACTTTGGGGACTAGTGGATGAGAGAGTGCAGCAGCATGTACAAGAGGAATGTCTCCCTGGCAGAGGCACCGCCCCCTCGATGCCATCCAAAGGATTGGTCTCCTCACGGACTCCATTGCATTCAAAGCCACTCACCTCCCCAAAGCCACCCTTGCCCAGGACCCGGTACTGGCGGAAGGTGTTTTTAGTCACTGGCTGCCTGCAGAGGGAAAGATGAAAGAAGAATCACCAGGGGCTCCAGAGGTGGGGATGAAGTTTGTGCCTGGACATAGTGAGGCAGGAAGGTTATGTCTGGGTAGTGCTGGAGTACGAGGACAGGAGAGAAGCAGGTGAGGATGAGGAGGTGGATATTTAGTCTCTCCTCTTCTAGTTGAGGGCAGGTCTCACGAACCCCATCCAAGATCACAGGCTGCCCCTGCCAACTGCCCATCAAAATCCCTTCCCTCCAACTGCTCAGCACATATGCTCCACCCTGGGCCCCCAGCCCCCATACTTTTAAGTACAACAAAAGTAGTTCTACTCACCTTTCCATCCATTTCCACTGGAGGAATCGATTGAAGTAGATGCTATCGAGGTAATCGGCAAAGGGGGCCACGCTCAGATATTCATGAGTCAATCTGGGGATGGAGTGCATGTTGAAGCCTTGGCTGGCTTTGGTCATCACACAGGAAGCCCCCCAGGACAGTGGGTGACTGGGATGGCAGCCTTCTCAGATCCTCGCTCCACTGTAGTGGGCTCTCCCAGGCCAGAGCACACCTCTGAGGATAGCACTTTTCCCAGCCCCTCCTTGCCAGGCTGACCTTGAAGGCTAGCCTCCTCCTGTTTCCACACAATAGAAGGACAGGCTGATACTCACCTGGTGAGCTCTTTGAAGAGGTCTTTGCAGGGCCCTTGCTCAAGTCGCTCAGCACAGTCACTCACCAGCTGGGAAGGAACTTCAGGAATATGGTCTGTACACTGGGGATGTCAGCAGAGGCAGAGAAGAGTCAGTGTGAAGGTCTGAGTTCCTTATCCTCCCCTAACCCCGAGTGAGCTCCCACAATGAGAAGGAGCTGAGCTTTCTCCTAGGCCACACTCATGCACCAAGGGATTATACAGGCCCTACAAACTCAGAAAAAGCCGGAGCTATTGGTCAGAGTCCAAACTCCTAGCCCCTTCTGGAATACTTCTTTTAGAGCCTCCCTGATGGGGGGGTCATCCATTCTTGGCTTCCTCTGGTGATGAGTTCACTACCCCAAAGGCAGCCTGTACCACTGTCGGGCAGCTCTATCTATTAAGTCATGCTAGATCTGAGCAGGGCCTCCCCCCAACCCCCAACGAAGCTCCAGGGGATTCTGCTCTGCTCCAGCAGGATTCCAAGCAGACAGCCAGAAGCGAGGGACACACAGAGAAGAGACCGAGATGGCAGACACTTGGGCTTGCCTTGTGATTTGTCTCCACTTCTGACCCTGCACACAAGCACTCATCTGAAAAGCAGTGAGTTAGTCTGTTTGCTGGCCCTCACACGAGTAGGGGGTGGGCAGGAACTGAGGGGACAGAATATAGCGTCCAGTAAGCTAGGGGACAGAAGATCCTCTTCAGGGAGGGCAGAGGGTCTTAACCTGAGGTTTTTCAAGTTGTTTTTTAAAAATATTGTTATAAATGTATTTCAAATTGGTTTTTGTAATCCTATGTATTTTCATTTATATATTTACACAAATGTGCTTCTGAGACAGGATCCATAGGCTTCACTAGATGGCCAAAGGGGCCCAGGACACCAAAAAGGTTAAGTACCACTTCTGTGGAAAGAATATTCTAGAAGGTGCTAGGAGTTTAGAGCAGATGACCACTATTGCTCAGCTGTCAAGCCCCAGAGGAGCTCTCAAACTCCAGGGGTCCTCCTGGTTTCTTTCATTTGTCTGTCTCTTTCTGTCAGAAAGGCTCTGAATGGCTCCACACGATTCACCCTTCACCCTCCTTGCTCCAGGGCTGAGGCCCACCTCCCATCACTATCCAGATCAGACCTTTTGGCGAGGACAGACCCCATCATCCAAGCTCTCTCACTAACCCTAGTAGGTCCCCGTTGCAGCTCACTCACTTTGGGGTTCAGGTAGCTCTCTATCAGCTTCTCGGCAGCCTCTTTCCGCTTATCATCAGGGGTCACCTCATATTCAGCCTATAGGAAGAATGACCATGAGACCTATGGGTCTTAGCCTAAGAAAGGAAGGGACTACAGAAGGGGCCAGGAGAGGAATTCACAGGGGTGGAAGGCGTGGTTTTCTGGGCTGGCCTTGAGCACCAGAGTCCAACAGGGGTTGGCCGAGAAAATACTGAGGATGGCCCTATCCTGGGACCATTGCTGGTAGGAAGAGCCTGCTTGGATTTCCAGGCCCTGGGCCTTGGGACAGAAGACCCTCAGGAGGCTTGCTTCCCTCACTCTGGTCATGGGAGCACTTGGAAAGCAGGGGAAGCCCTTACCACCCCGTCCAGGAAGCCGATGCATCGAGATAGCTCTGGCCGTGTCTCGCAGAACTGCCGGAAGAGCAAGTGCCCGATGGGCTGCTTCTCACACAGGCTGTGGTAGTCCCGCTCTACAAACAGAGGGAGTATCTGTGGCCACCATCAGCCCAGGAAGCACCGCCACCTCCCTGCACCACCCCCATAGCAGAAGTTGGGTGAGGAGAAACTCAGTTCAGTTGGCCAGGGCACTATGGTGGCCAGGTATTCTGGGTCTCCTAGCTCTGAGGAAGTGAGGCTGGGGTAGTCAGGGAAGGCTTCCTGGAGGAGGCATGACAGGAAGGAAACAGCAAGGACATAGCATATAGGGCACTGGGCGTAGAGTCAAAAGAGCCGGATTTGAAGTCTGGTTACACCACTTCTCCTTAGCTAAGTCACTTCACTTTTACTTATCCATTGGACTAAGTGATTTCTAAATCTTATGTACCTGTCAGACAGATGGAGAGAAAATTGGTCCCATGCTCCCTCACTGTGAGCCTCAGGGTTTCTCTGATCAGAACAGGCCATGGGGAGTGGGAGGAGAGGAAACCACTCCTGCACCCTGGGTGTTTTAAGCATGGCACCGCTGGGGACAGAGCAGGGGTTTCCTGTACAGCTTTTAAGAATACAGGGCTCAGGGGTAGAGGGGTGCCCCTTTGTCTCAAATGTTAGGGGGAAGGGAGATGGCAAACCCTGGCGGCCTCCAGGGGAGTCCCCCCTCCCCTTTTGATAACAGGCGCTGGGACTGTCTCTTCTGATATCCCAGCCCCACCTTGGGGGGCCATCAAAGAGAGACTAAAGCAGGGGTGGGGAACCTGCAGCCTTTGAGGTCACGTGTGGTGGCTCCCCCCGCCCCCCAGCCCTGGAGCATGAGAGGAAGGAACAAATTTACTTGAGGTCTCAAGGTCCAGTCCAGCTGTCCTCCCAACAAACAGCTGGCACAGCTAGGGACAGAGCCTGCCTAATCTCTCCATCCTACAAGGCCTGGCTGGCTCCAGTCTACTTCCTCCCAATGAACTTTTTCTGAAGTTGACTGGCCTCTCAAGCCCTTTCTCTCCCCTGCTTGAAGCATCTGCAGCAGTTCATCTGAACCTGTTATTGAACAGTACAATTGGTAGGGACCTTGGCAATCACCTAGCCCAGGGGTGGGGAACCTGCAGGCTCAAGGCCACATGTGCCCTCTCTAGGTCCTCAAGTGCAGCCCTTCGACTGAATCCAAACTTCCTGGAACAAATCCCCTTAATAAAAGGATCTGTTCTATAAAATGTGGACTCAGTCAAAAGGCTGCACTTGAGGACCTAGAAGGCCATATGTGGCCTTGAGGCTGCAGGTTCCCCACCCCTGACCTAGCCCAACCCCTTCACTGTACAGAGGGGAAACTGAGCCCCAAGAGAGAAAGTGACATGCATGTGGCCACTAGCTTAGCGGTGGAGTGAGGATTTGACCCAGCACTTCTTCCACTAGAGCATCAGAGTGTCAACAGTAACAGTGTTCATGTTTGTAACATGTTCAGGTTTACAAAGTACTTTCTTTACAACAGCCCAAGGAGATAAGCCACTAAACGTGAAGGCTGGGGCTCAGCTCGGGCTTGGAGACAAAGCCTTACTTCCCACCTCCTGTCAAACTCCAACTTTCTTTAACATTTCATGGACTGTGACCCCAACCAAGACGGTAAGCTTCCTGAGGGCAGGACTGGGCCTCCTCCTCCTCCACTAAAGTGTCGGGGTAAAGCAGATGGGCTGTGTAAAGATGGTTACCCAGAACAGATCCCCTGGCTGTGGACACACATCAATCATCCCTTCTGGACCCAGAGTTAAACCAGCCAGAGAACAGGCCCTGTTCAGGCTGAGAGAGGATAGCTGTGGTGTCAGTCCCCGTCTCTCCTCTCGGTCAGCCTGCCTCTTCCTAGGAGTCTTCTTTCTGTGCAGCAGGGCTGAAGCGGCCTGCAAACACCAGGGCCCAGGAAGCTCTAACTTTGGGGTGGAGTAGGCCTTCCCCCCCCCACCGACCCAGGCTCAGGAACTGAAACCTTCTGGGGGGGGACGAGGCGTGGGTGGTACTCACGGCCTGACTTCCTGCCACGCCTCCTCCCTAAATGGGGGAACAATTTGTCCCAAACCACACCTGGTAAACTCAGCAGGCTGGGCTCAGATGTACCCCAACCGGAGCAGAGGTACAGGATCAGCCTGGGAACCACGTTACTGTAGACCTTCAGTCATCATCTATAGCCCCTCTTTGAGGAATGAAGGCCCAGAGAGGTGGAATGATGGGCTGGGGCTGGGCCCAGGGCCTAGCAGTTTCAGGCAGCCTGCCCCAGTGCCCCTCAGGCAGGGGCCTCAAGGAGCAGCTGCCCAGCACTAAAGGCTAGGCCCTTCCTTACCCACACTTTGACGAAGATCCTCGCACAGGCTTATGTGGGGAAACTGAAGCATCTGTCGCCATTTCTTGCTTTTCCCCTTCCTGTTGCCACCACCACCTGTGAGGGTCATGACAGGATTAGGGAGCAAGGTGTTGCTCCTTATTCCATGGCCCCCCCACCTTCAAGTCCCAGTGAAAGTCTCAACCTCCTGTCACTCTCTCCACCCTCCCCCCACTCCCACCCCAAGCTAGCCATGGTCCACCTCTGCCTACGTCCCTGTCTTTCCTCAGGCCCCTGGGAAGTTCTGGAGAGGAGGACTGGGATTTATACAGTTAGGTCCCAGGCTTTCCTCTGTGCTGGGGAGGCAAGGCTTGGTCTACCATTCAGGGTGACTTCTGGGTCCCATGGAAAGGTGTGAGAGATACTTAAGACAAGGTACCTCATAGGTCCTACCGAAAGAACAAGGTATCATATGGAAATTTGTTTTACTTGGCTATGCTGATTTGTTACAAAGGTTTGGTTTTTCTGTTTGTGTCCCGTTCTCCACCCCCCCACCCCCCCAACCTAGGGAAGGTGGAAAAAAAATGTGTTTGACAATTGAAAAAAAAATTAACAACAAAAGAACACTGTATAGTGAAAGGAGCATTGGATTTAGAAGCTAATTCTAGCTTCCTACCTGTATGACCTTGGGCAATTCACTTTCCCTCTCTGGGCCTCAGTTTCCTCACCTGGAAAATGAGGGGGCGTGGAAGAGATAACCTCTAATGTCCTTTCTAGTTCTAAAATCCTAAGACCCTATGAAAGGTAGGAAACGGTGGTCTAGGAAGTCTAGGGAGCTGGGGCTATGGCTACCAGCAAAGACGGCTCCCCTCAGCTTTCTCCCTTGGGGGGTTTCAGAGAGAGCTACTGACAGGGATGCTCTGTAGATGTCCACTGGGCACTGGGCAGAGGCCAAGATGGGGTGTACTCTGTACCCCAGGACTACCTAGAATATGAGTAGGGCAAAATGACTCAAGGCCAGGGCAAAGAACTTCAAAGAGGAAGTCCGTTGGGAAATCCTTCCCTTCCACCCCTGCCTGTAGGGGCCTGCCCTCTGAAGGTTGCTTCACTCAGCAACAAGGGTGCCTGCAGGCTTGGCCCCTGCATCAGCCTCAGGCCCAATTACAAGGTTTTTGGAACAGAAAAAGGTTTTTCCCCACCTCCTCTCTAATAGTGTGGGCTCTGAGGCCTCAAGAGGAGACCAGAAGAAATGGGAGAGGCACAGGGGAAGCTCCTCCAACAAGCCCTCACCTACAGGTCATTCATGTGTTTTAACCACCCCCTCTTCCCTTTCCCCACAAGCTACTTCCTCCCACCCCTCTTTAGGCCACATCAAGGTTGCTGCAGAAAGTCTCATGCAAATATCCTGTCCCCACCCTATCCCCAGCTTCTTCCTCTTCCCCACCCAATATCTAGGCACCTGTCCCCTTTCTTCCCAGAGCATATTCTCAGGGGGAGGAAGAGGCTTTAGAAAGGGAAGGGGAAAAAGAAGGGAAGGATGAGGAAAAAGCTTTTCCTTCTTATAAGGAAATTCTGGGCCGAAAAAGCAGTCCTTGGGAACCAGGTGAATTTCAGTTTCAGACCCTATCCTGGGCCCCTAAAATGTGTCTATGTTAAGCTTCACTCCCCCCCAGATTTTTGAATGAAAGAAACCTCCCATCATAGCTGGAGGTTCCATAGCATCATTAAGCTCTTACCAATTCCTTCCCCTCCTCTGGTTTTGCCAGGTTAGACAAGCCAATGTTCTCTCTCACCCAGGCTATGCATTTATGCCCTGGGCTACTCTCCCCAGCCCCAAACCCTAAAGGCACTGAGCTGTCTACAGGCCATGGCAGAAGGACCAGCTTGGCTGGGGCCCTGCCCCTTCCAGGATGGGGGGGGGGGGGATGATGAGGCAGAAAAAAGAAACCAGAAGATGTCTCTCTCAGGGGATGGGAGGAAAGTCTGGTCTGGCTGACCTGATAAGGGAGCTGAGATAAGCCAAGCCAGGCTGCCCAGCGCTGTGTGTCAGCCAGATGCCTCTTGGGTGGTCAGTTAAGCATTAGTGGCCAGCAGTCCATCCCTCAGGGTACCAGCAAATGCCCAAGAAGGGCTCTCTCTCACCCAGTCCTAGCTGGGCCAATATAGGGGCCACTACAATCTCCTACTTCTTTTTTGGGTACACCTAGTCTATGCCCAGCCCTGGGTACCTCTGGCAGGAAGACAATCTGTCCACAGTGCCTGTCTGAGTGGTGCCAGGTTCCTGGAGCTAGAGGAAAAGCGAATACTAGTCTAAAAAATCCAGCAGCCAGAACCATGGGGCTAACAAGGCAGAGGAAGCAAGATAACAGACATAGCTGGGGCTGACCTGAAGATCTAATGGAGGCTAATTATTGCCAATCAACCCAGGTTCAGCTGGCTTGTGTTAAGGAAAGCTTAGAAGGGACAGGAGAGCAAAGGCAAAGAAGCTATGGGTTTGGAAGGTCACAGTGCTCTTGGTATCCTGAGTCCAGGGACTCTTCAATCCAAGCGGATCCTTAGTGGAGCCTGTGCCTCACTCCTCCACCCCTTACCATGAAGGAAAAAGAGAGAGAGAGTGTGTGTGTAGAATAAAGTAGAGAAAGCCCATCAGAACAGAGGCAGAATTTTCTGAGCAATTCAATCCAACAAATATTTATTGTGTCCATTACATTTCAGGTAAATGATTTAAGAGAAAGGCTATAGAACAGGTGCCAACCTGGATTGGTAGGGAGAGTTTCCTCACTGGAAGTTCCCTACACTGATAAAAATCACAGGTCTGTGGCTCCCCAACCCCCCCAAAAAAAGAAAAGAAAAAAAAAGACAAAAAAGGCATTGTACTAGAATGCACTCAGGATACCAAGACAAAATTAAAAACAGTCGCTGCCCTTAAGGAGCAGAAAACATATGATTCTAGAGTCTAGACCATAGATGCAGAGGTAGAAGGGGCCTCAGAGATCATTTAGTGCAACCAGCTCATTTTACAGAGAAGGAAATTTAAGTCCAGATGTTATGTGACCTGTTCAAGGTCACACAGGTAACAAGTAGCAGAGCTGAGAGACACAGCTGGTCTGGCAATAGCGCAGGAGCTGTGGACCAGCAATGGCCACTACCAAATGGGCCCCTATCCTGGGATAAGAAAGGCCATGGGCCAGTTATGTCTACCTGGAGGCCATGCGGGTCTTATATTCCCCATCATCTCCAGTTGGCATGTGGACTAGGCTTTACCTGGCAAGGAAGTGTGGTCCCCCAGGGTTCACTCAAACATATACACCTACCAGGGAGTCCTGCAGATGGCTTGGTGGGGTAGTAGATTCCCTGTCCACAGCATGGCTATAGTCAGACCACGCTGGCAACTGAGCATTTAGAGTGGCCAGGTCCCTGCCTGTACATAGCACTATGATGGGTCTGAACTGCTGGAAGAGTTTGAGAGGAGAAAAATTATAAGATCAGAGATTTAGGGCTGGAAGAGAATTCAGAGGTTAGATTACTTATTCTAACCCTCTTTTATGAATGAGAAAATTGAGGGCCCGGAGAATTTAAATGGCTTGCCCAAATTCACATAGGTAATAAAGGACAGAACCAACACTCAAACCCTGCACCAAATTTAACATTTATTTCTCTGCACTACTCTTACTACCTCATCCAGATCTCTCTCTCTCTCTCTCTCCCCACCCCCCATATACATTTCTCTTCCAAGGGCTCCACCTCAGGGGGCCCCAAAGAATGTCTACTCATCTTTGAAAATCTTTCAGGTTCCCACCATATGTTCCCATTGGGCCAGTGACACCCCCCTCCCCCATTAAGGACCACCTTGGCTGTCTTTGACTCGTTAGGCCTACAGAATCAAAGCAGCATATCCAAGTCTACAAGGGGGCCCCAGCACAGAGCCCATCCATTGGAACTGGAAAGCTCCCCCAAGCAGCTAAAACAGCCCCGAAGACCAGCTTCCTGGAACAGTCCCCAGAGTCTCCCCCACATAGCTATCACCCTGTCTTTGGCCATCCTCAAAAGGTCAGCCTCTACCAGTGGGTACCAGCTCCCAACCTCTCTCTAACTTGCCTCCAGACAGGAGGGCAAAGGGGTCTCCAGCCTAGCTTGGCCCGCTCCCCTACCCAGGAAGCCTGGGCCCCAAGTTCACCCAAGCACCCCAAGCTCGCCGGCGCTCAGCCGGAAACAAGAACCCTGGGTACAAAGGGGGGTGCTGCGCCTGCCCAGCATCACGCAGAGGGGCCAGGCCCCAGGGGGTTGCTTGGGGAGGGCACAGGATAGACAGGAAACCAGGGGAGCTTGAGCCCAAGAGCTGGCTTCCCCCCTCTCCTTGGGGTCACCCCCGGGAAAGTCAGAGCAGGTGGGGAGTGGGGAGATAAACAGGGAGCGGAGGAGGGGGCTAGGCGGCTCTGGGTCCGAAAGGGGGGTCCTTCCTGTGCGCCTCGCCGGCCCCGCACTGGCCCGGAGCGGGCGAGCATCCGCGTGCGCCCGCGGGCCCGGGAGCCGCCCGGCCCCGGCATGCAGGGCCCAGAGCTGCGGTCCTGGGCGGCGAGCAGCAACGGGCTTTGCTCGGCGCCGGAGGCCAGGAGCGGCGCCGGAGGTTGGGCCGCCTCCGCCTCTAGCGCAAGCCTGGCCCTAGTCCTGACCCGAGCTCAGCCCGGTCGGACCCGAGCCCCGGCCCCATCCCGGCTCACCTTCCCGGGCCTTGAGCAGCACCGTGTTCGCTACGATGTTCTCGAGCTCCATGGGGCCGCGACGCTCGCCCGCCCGTTCGCTCGCTCGCCCTCTGGCTAGCTAGCCGGCCAGGATCGCAGTGACTCCGCCACGGCCTCGGCCTCGGCCTCCCGGGCCGCCGCAGCCGCCGCCTGCCGCCCGCCTGCTGCTGCTGCTGCTGCTGCTGCTGAGCTGCTGCTGTAACTGCTGCTGTAACTGCTGCTGAGCTGCTGCTGCTGCAGCTGCTGCTGCTGCCGCGGCGGCTGCTCACTCCCCCGCCCCCCCTCCCTACGGGGGGGGCCGCGCCGGCGCCGGGACCGCCTACTCCCCGCCTACTGTTTACTTCCCACTGCCAATTGCAATTCACACGCTCCCCGCGCCGGCCTTCCATTGGGCTCCACTTGCCCGCCGCCCCACCCCTCCTACGAGAGACTAGCCCCCGGCTAAAGGCGTTGCAGGAGGAGGTGGGGGTACTTGAGGACGTCATCTCACCTTGGTTGGTTTGAGCATAGGGCGCGGCGGCCTGGGTTCCGGATTTCAGGGCCCTGGTTGGTTGCGGGTCTGCCAATTACGGACGAGCCCTTCGCTTTCGGAATGTGGTTGGGGGCCACAGAAGTCCAGCCCATTCGCTAAGCCCCACCCCTTGAGTTGGATTGGCATTCTGATTGGAGAGCGGAATTTCACTCAGTCTCAGGCCAGCATTCCAATTAGAGATTTTAGTTAAGGGGTAGGGCCACTGGAAGGCACGCCCTCGAGCGGTGGCTCCTTTGCCCTGGGGGTGGCTTTTCCGAGGGTTGGGGCGGCGCCCGCCTGGCACCTGGGGGAGTTCCTCCAGCAGCTCACCTCCGGAGGCTCGGAGTCCCCGCGGGAGGTGACTACGCTGTTAGGAGCTGAACTTGCCCAGTCCAGTCCCGGGGGTATCCTTTGCAGGGAGAGGCTCCGGGCTCTGCATTGTGCATGCTTCAGCTCCGTCAGCTGCAGAGCGGCTCCCAGCCGCTGCCGGGGGATCCTCTTTGTTCCTGGCGCTCACCACAAATCTTTCTTCCCCGTGGCAGGAGAGTCAATTTCTCCAGCCTCCCTCGCCTGCCCACAATGCACTTCCCAGGACACACCCCGGCCTCTCCTGCTACGCCTAGCTCGGGAGCTCCAGCCCCGGGAGGTCCAGGGGCCGAAGCCCGAAGCTGTTCCATTGTGGGTGGTAGTGGCAGGGATGGGGGTAGCCTAACTCGGGCGGTCTGGGCCCAGAGCCAGCATTCAGCAGGAACTAAAGCACTGCTAGGAGGGGGAAGGGAGGTCGTTCCCAGATTGGCCCCCCCATGACGTCATGAGGTATCTTATCTTTTCTGGTTTCAGCCTCTACTGGAGGCCTCTTATTGGGTAGAACTCTCCCTACCTACAGGCTTCCGTGAACATCCGGGGTGGTAGGTAGGCAGGGGTGAGCTTCGACTTCCTCCATCTGTGAGGTGGGCATGATGAACTCATCAAAGTGGGTGGTCCCAGAATGTATTCTAGACGGGTCAAAGAATGTTTACAGCTGGAAGGGACCTTAGCGCCCACGCCCCACCTCCATCCGTTTTACAATTGGGAAAATGGAGTCTCAGGCTAATTTGTTCAAAGGCCTAGGTATACCTCTCCAGTTAGATTTTTGAGCACCTTAATTAAGAGCATGGCTATATTCAGTAGGGACTCTAGTGAAGAGCATTGAACTTGCAGTCACGAGTACTGGTTTCCACTGAGCAACTCTGTTAAGCTTTCTGAACCTCACTCAGCCTGGTTTGCAAGATAAGGATGAAACTTGGATTGCCAACTTCATTATCAGGAAAGTCCTTAAAAACCTATATAAATGTGATTTATTATTACTGTTTGTCCCCAAAGCCTAGTTCACATAGGTGAGCAATAACACAAATATTTACTGTTGTTGATTAGAGCCTTGGGTTTCATAATATCAGTTTTAAAGTTGGAAGGGGCCTTGGAAGCCATATGGTTCCACCCCCTACAATGGGAGGAGTTGAGTCCCAAAGAGGTTAAATGGCTTTGCCAAAAGTCATTCGGATAGTAAGTAGCAAAGCCAGGCTTCTATCAAGGTTATACGTCATTCAGTGGACAAGTGTTCAGTAAGTGCCTTTGTTGTTCAGTCTTGCCCCACTCTTCACAGCCCCATTTGGGGTTTTCTTGGCAGAGATATTGGAGTAGTTTGCCATTTCCTTCTCCACATCATTTTTTATAGATGAGTAAACTTAGAAAAGCAGGGTAAAATGACTTGCCCAGGGTTATGCAGCTAGAAAGTGGCTAATAAATGCCTGAGGTCGGAGTTGAACTCTGCTCTCCCTGACTCCAGGCCCTGCGGTCCATCCGCTGTGCCACCTAGCTACTGGTGCTGAGATTACAACGAAAGGTAGAAGTCCTACTCTTTAAGTTTTACAGTCTGATAGGGCCAGACAACCACGAAAGCACCTATAAACAAACAAGCTATCTATGAGCTAAATTGGAGATGGTCAACTGCAGGAAGGTGCTAGAGTTAAGGGGATTGGTTAATGTTTCTTGTAGGAAGTGAGACTTTAGCTTAACCTTGAGGGAAGCCAAGTAGACTAGAATACAGAGATGGGAGAGAAGAGAGTTCCTGGACTGAGAGACAGTCAGTGAAAATGCCTGGATGGAGTGTTCAGACTCCCAAATCCAGTGTTCTGTGTTGCCTCTAGAAATAGGTTTGCAGGGGCAGCTTGGTGACGCAGTGAATAGAGTACTGGCCCTGGAGTCAGGAGGACCTGAGTTCAAATTCGCTCTCAGACACTTGACACTTACTAGCTGTGTGACCTTGGGCAAGTCACTTCACTCCAATTGCCTTGCCTTCCCCTCTCCAAAACAAAAAAAAAGAAATGGGTTTTCAGTTTACTTCTTTCTCAGTCTACTACTTTCTCCATTCATTGCCTGGGTCTGCTTGGTCCCTTTGCTCAAAGAGGGAAAGAGGAGAACCACTGGGTGCTGGAACCACAGAGTACTTGAGGGCCAGTGTGAGTGAGGGACTTCTGGCTGCTCACTTCTCCCTGTCCCAGAGAAAGCACTCAATGTATCCTCCCTTATGCCAAAGGTGCAATCTTTTTTTACATTAATTTGAATTCTAAATAGGAAGGATACTTCCCCAGACCGTATCCACATAACCATCCCCTATAACAAAGATTTAAAAAGAAAATATCATGTCATCAATTCCAGACAACCCACCAGCTATGTCTGATAGGAGACACAACATTCCATAACTTTAATTTCCTACCACTGTTTTAAAAAAAAGGTGAGGGGAAGGAATTCCATTTTTTCATCTCTTTTGTAAGGCCAAGCTTGGTTATCATAATTGCACATCATTCAGTTTTGTTTTTAGGTTCTTTCCATTTACATTGTGTAAATTACTTTCCAGGTTCTTCTTGCTGTGCTCATCATCAGTTCTTATAAACCTTCCCATGCTACTCTGAATTCTTATTTGTTGCTTCTTACTACTACCCTAAACCTTTAACCCTTTACTCCCTAGAGGCAGTGTAAGCTTCCTTCTCTATCTAGATGGACTGGTTTTTGTAAAACCATAGAAGGTAAGAGCCAGACTGTAACTCAGAGCTTGATGAAACAGAATATAAGATCTGGGAGGGGCCCTAAACCTTAGAACTTCTGAGGGAACTTGAGTGGGAGCTCCTGGACCTTAGAAATTCCTCTAATTGATAGTTAAGAAAATAGATCCAATGAGGGAAGTGACTTGCCCAAGACACAGAGCTGAACCTTGCCCAGACCTTCTTACTTCAAATCCAGTGCTCTCTGATTACACCAGGCTGCCTTTCTATCCATCCTGATACACCATGCTTTCTCCCCTCCAAGAGAGCAACTAAGACCTCATAGATAGAGGAATGTGGAGCAGGGGCCTGCGTTAGGTAGTGTGTGTGAGCTGGAATGTTATGATAGAAAAAGGCACTAGATTTGGAGTCAGAAGATGAATTAAAATCTTACTTCTACCACTTATACCTGTGTGATCTTGGGCAAGTCACCTAATCTCTCTGAGACTGTTTTCTCCTCTGTAAAATGGCATTGGGACTAGAGTCCTCTCAGATTCTACTGTTCTACAATTCTGTGACCAAAAGGTAGAGTTCAAAAGAACACTAGGGGGTTGAATATGTCTCGTTCCAAACAGGCCTTGTTTGTCATTGCTAAGGCCTGGCTTCAGGTATCAAGCACTGGCCTCCCTACACTCCTTTCTTCAAGGCTCAGAATATGTCTGGTGTGACTTGTGGTTCATGTCCACCTCCTACAAGCTCTGGGCTCATATGGACCAGGGGCTAATTTTAAAATTTGTTTTTGGCTCATCTGCGCCCCACCAAAATTTACTCTTGGAAATCTCCATATATAGCCTGAATATAGCTCCTGTCCAGGTTTTCACATGTAGCAGGGTCTACCGCTTGGGGAAAGGATGGAACTACTCAAGAGACTGGAAGACAGGGCACACAATCAAAGCTCCTCTCTCATCTGGGGCTTTGTCCTTAGAAAGAACTTCCTATCCAGATGTTTCAGTCCAACCTTACAGGCAGACAGGAGAGAAGATACCTCAGAGACTGGGAGCTCCTGACTCTGCTAGGTGGTCTTCTAGATGCAGCCTTCTACTGGTGCTATTGCTGCTTCCCAAGCTGGACACAGCCAAGGAAGAACTGGAATAGATGTGGAGAGCTGTCGTAGCCAGGTGGGAACCTAGAGCACTATGGGAACAGCAAGATGGCACTAGGAATGTCAGTGCAGACCAGAGGATGCAGATGATACTGGTAGCGGCTGTGAAACTGTGTTGTGAAGCTAGCAAGAGGAGTACCAACCTCTGCTTTTCTCTCCCTAGTTTTTTCCAAGTGCTTGCTGGGCCAGCTCCTCCTCTTATCCTAATCCCTATGTCCCAGGAATTTGAAGGTGGGAAGTAAGAGTATTAAAAGGGAGTCTATCGCCCTTTTACAATCACCTTCCCATTTTTCTGTAAGTATCATGGCCACTAAAAATTAAATTGAGGTTGGTTGGTCACAGAATGTTTTCCTACTGTGGGGTAGGGACTAAGAGTAGAGTGAGAGATTTTCCTATTTTTGTAATTATTTTATATTCCTGGTATTACTCTGGATTTATACAGAACCTGGGACTAGTCTAGCTGATCAAGGCTCAGGAAAACTCGGGGCAATGGGGGTGTGGGGTGGGAGTAACCTACTTGTGTAGTCTAAGTACCCTCTGTAGCCTTTAAAAAAAAAGCCACATAGCCCAGCAGCAAGAGTGAGAAAGAGAAATTCCATTTGAAATAACTGTAGACAATATAAAATGTTTTGGAGTCTGCCTGCCAAGATATACCCAGGACCTATATGGACACAAATACAAACCCTTCTCACACAAATAAGGTCATATCTAAATAATTAGGAAAATATGAGTTGCTTATGGGTAGGCCGAGCTAATATAACAAAAATGACAATTCTATCTAAATTAATTTACTTATTCAGTGCCATACCAATCAAACTACCAAAAAATTATAGAGCTAGAAAAAATAATAACAAAATTCATCTGGAAGAAAAAAGGTCCAGAATATCAAGGGAATTAATGAAAAGAAATGCAAGGGAAGGTAACCTAGCCATACCAGCTCTAAAACTGTATTATAAAGCAACAATCATCAGAATTATTTGGTATTGGCTAAGACATAGAGTGGTAGATCAGTGGAATAGGTTAGGTACACAAGACATAGTAGTCAATGTAGTAGTCAGCTTCTGGGATAAGAACTGACTATTAGACAAAAACTGCTGGGAAAACTGGAAAATAGTATGGCAGAAACTAGGCATAGACCAGCATCTTATACTGTATAGTACATAATTCAGACATAAAGGGTGATACCATAAGCAAATTAGGAGAGCAAAGAATAGTTTACCTGTCAGATCTATGGAGAAGAGAAGTATTTATGACCAAAGAGGAGATAGAGAATATTATGAAATGCAATATGGATAATTTAGATTACATTAAATTAAAAAAATTTTGCACAAACAAAACTAATGCAACCAAGATTAGAGAGGAAGCAGAAAGCTGGGAAACAATTTTTACAGCCAGCATCTCTGATAAAGGACTCATTTCAAAAATAAATAGAGAGTTGAGTCAAATTTATAAGAATACAAGTCATTCCCCAATTGACAAATAGTCAAAGGATATGAACAGGCAGTTTTCAGATGAAGAAATTAAAGCTATCTATAGTCAGCTATAGTCATGTGAAAAAATGCTCTAAATCACTATTGAAGAGAGAAACGCAAATTAAAACATTTCTGAGGTACCACCTCATACCTATCAGATTGGCTAATATCACAAAAAAAAGAAAATAATAAATGTTGGAGAAGATGTGGGAAAATTGGAACACTAATGTATTTTTGATGGAGTTATAAACTGATCCAACCATTTCGGAGGGCAATTTGGAACTATGCCTAAAGAGCTATAAAACTGTGCATACCCTTTGATCCAGCAATACCACTACTAGGTCTACATCCCAAAGATATCAAAAAGGGAAAAGGACCCATATGTACAAAAATATTTACAGCAGTTCTTTTTGTGGTGGCAAAGAATTAGATTGAGTAGATGCCCATCAAATGGGGAATGGCTGAATGAGTTGTGGTATATGAATGTAATGGAATACTATTGTTCTATAAGAAATGATGAGCAGGCAGATTTCAGAAAAACCTGGAAAGACTCAAATGAACTAATGCTGAGTGAAGTGAGCAGAACCAGGAGAACATTGTACACATTAACTGCAAAGCTGTGCGATGACCAACTTTGATAGACTTAGCTCTTCTAAGCAATACAACGCTCTAACATGATTCCAAAAGACTCAAGATGAAATATGCTACCCACATCTAGAGAAAGAACTATGGAGTCTGAATGCAGATCGAAGCACACTATTTTTTTTCTTTCTCGTGGTTTTTCCCTTTTGTTCTGATTCTTCTTTCACAACATGACTAATGTGGAAATATGCTTAATATGATTGTACACGTATAGCCTATATCAGATTGCATCCTGTCTTGAGGAAAGGGGAGGGGAGGAAGAGAGAAAAAAATTTGGAATTCAAAATCTTATGAAAGCGAATGTTGAAAACTAAAAAAATAAATAGTAAAAATTTAAAAAAAGAAAAGAAAACTACATATACACACAGTATCATTTAACAGAGCTACTAGACTGGTTGCTGGAAGCTGGCACCACCTGGTGCTATATATGATATTCCCTAGCTGGTTAACTAATTGATTAATTAATTAATTATGTAGTAGTGTGCTTCTACATAGGGATACCTAGGTGGTAAAGTGGATAGAGTACTGGGCCTGGAGTCAGGAGGGCCTGAGTTCAAATCTGGCTTCACATACTACTGGCTAGGTGACTGTGGGCAAATCAGTTCACCCTGTTTGCTTCAGTTTCCTTATCTGTAAAATGTGCTGGAGAAGGAAATGACAAACCATTCCAGTATCTTTGCCAAGAAAACCCCAAATGTGTTCATGAAGAGTCAACCACAACTGAACAACAACAAATGCTTCTACATAGATTGCAGAAAGCAGAACAAATCAAGTGTGGATGGATAAAAATTTGGCAACACCACTAAATGCACTGGTTCATAATACCTCTTACACACAAATGTGGGTAAATATGGTCCCCAGTTTCTATACAAGCTAGTAGGGAAATAAATGTATATTGGGTAGAGGACAGCCTACAGAATTGGCAGAATTTGTAAAGGGCTCAAAAGAGCCCATAAAAAAGTAAGGAAAACACATAAATCACTCCTAACTTACAAATTCCCATTAATAGGGGATTGAATTTGGGGTTCCCGAAAGGATAACACCTTGATATTCCAGTGTATTTCTGGGTCTCCTACCATGTACTCCACTGTCCCTTCTAGACTCATAGTGCCGCTTTATGAGGAAACATACTTCGAGGCTATTCATTTCCTATCATGCCCGCACTGTCTAAATAACTCACAGTAATATCAGGTCTTTGTCCCTCTCGTTGCTCCTCCATCGTAGGTCCACCTGGGCAATCTTCTTTCTCTAAGATGTCTGCTGCTCAAGAACACCCCTCCTCTCCATAGAAGTTAGGTCCCTTAACTCTCAAACTTGGGGTTACTTGTGAGACAACCCTGAAGGTTTGCATTGCCCCCCAAATTTCCCTTTTCTGCTAGAAAGGTAGTCTGGGATCAAATTATCTAGACTTTTTAAATATATCTGCTTCTGCACAGGAGGCTGGAGTTCAGGACCATTGCTTATGAGCTCTCTTTTTAGGTAATCTGGTCAAGCGCATGTCTGTTTCTGAGCTCTTTATACTCTAATCCTGCCCTATTTGCTGCCACTTCTTGAGTTGGGAGGTCAACATCTCAGATTGAAAATTTAGGCTGGGGGAGGGATAGTCAGGCTGTTGGTCCCTGGGGTCCAGAAATTTTCCTCTTGGGCTACATAGGCCCATGCAACTCATCATGTGCATCTGCCCCAAGGTACTATTAGCTGCTTCTGGTGAGGAGAAGAGGAGGGAGAAGTCCCCTATGTCCCCTGATCCCTTTCCAGGCTATGCTACCGAATAAAGGTACAAGAGAAATGTAGAAGAAAGGACTACATTAGCTCTCTTTTATACATAGATGGGTGGGTCTTATGATAAGAGCACAGTCTTCTAAGAGTTCTAGTGGACCAAATCATCTTGAGGGTGACAGGAAATTTATCGGGAGTTATCATTTGCCCTCTTAACATGGTGCTGATGTGGATGTCAACACTCTCTATAGGGAGGTGCCTTCCTGACCATACACTGATCCAATTAGTTGGAGGGAAATCCCTTAACGCTTTCTCAGTTATTAATTTCTCAGTTAAATATTGACTGTCCTACCACATCAAACTGGTGAACTTTTGGGCAGTTTTGGTCCATCTCCTATTCTGGAGGACTCCCTGAGAACTTGAGAGAAAACTCTAGCTATTGTCCTTTTCCTGACTGCCTCCCTTCACTGAGGGATATCCAGAATGTCCACAATGTCCAGAAGCATTTCAGCGGTGGTCATTAACACATTCCAAATTAACCATCTTTTGTGTGACTCCAGACCTCCCAGGTGGAGTGGCCCTGGAGCCCTCCAAATGCATAATTTTACAAATTCAACAAAGTTTTTTACAAAGTTGCTTCCGTTTCACACCTTCAAGAGTGCTTGTCAGAGTCTGTCCCAACTCACCACAATAAAGAACAGGAAAAAAATTTTTAAAAACCCCTAAATTCTAAAAGTAGTAAAAAAGCAAATAACCCCAAACTAAGGCTCTATCTGCAGAGGTAAAACTCTCAGGCAGACTCCACAGATGTACTTGTGTAATGAGTCTTTGGGGTTTTTGCCTGAGCTATCTGAACTCATGTCACAGGGATAGGAAAGCAGCCCAGGCCCAAAAACCCGAAATTAGCCCATTTGACTTGTATGCCGGGGCAAGTAGTCTGGCTCCAAAAAGAATCTGCTCAAAAAATTGTAACACGGTTGAATTCTTAAGTTGTATAGAACCTGCTCCAAAGGAATCTGAAACTTGGCACCAAAGAAGAGATGGAAGACAACAACTTCCCTTTCTTTGCAGAAGTGGGGGCC
Source organism: Trichosurus vulpecula (assembly GCF_011100635.1). Taxonomy (NCBI): domain Eukaryota; kingdom Metazoa; phylum Chordata; class Mammalia; order Diprotodontia; family Phalangeridae; genus Trichosurus; species Trichosurus vulpecula. The sequence goes on from NC_050575.1 coordinate 96,439,219, forward strand.
CACAGGTATTGAACACTAAAATAATGTCAGGGCTTTTTAGATATATTGGTTTTACTGAATTTAAAATTTTTTTTCCTCTTTAAATTTTTTTTGCTATAAGGGATGACTTTTTGGGAGATATAGTTTGGAGGCAGAATGTGAGATTTTCTTTGTGTGTTTGCATGTATGTGTGTATACATATATATATACATATATATATACTCACATATGTATATAATCTCACAAAAAAATCCCTTCCTTATCTAAAGGGGACATTTTAAAAATAGGTTTTAATTGGGATCTTTTACTTTTAAATTGACTTAATTTTCCTTCTGTGTCTTCCCCCTTCCCAGAAAGCTATCCTTTACCAAAAAAAAGTTTTAAAAAGGAGGAAGAGAAGAAAATCAGCAAAATCAATCAATACATCACACATCTGTGCAATGTTCCACATCCATGAACTTCCTTCCTCCTTATCTCGGCAATGGAAGGGGAGGGGATGGTGTTAAAGAGGACTTTCTAACCCTAAGCCAGATAAAGGTCTGGAATAGAAATACTGCTTCTGTAGAGAAGGAAGTAGGTACAAAAACAGATTAAATGCCTGTGGACTTTACTTAGCTGGTAGTCTGCTTTATAGTCCAAAAGAGCTTTAGTCCCTGGAGACAAGACTCTTCTGGAGAGAAAAGCCATAGATAGCTAAGACTGACAATTGGCAGAAGTAACTTCCTGCAGAGAGAATACAGCTACAGGTTTTTATCTAGTCTATAAACTGCCTGCAGAAGGGCCTACCTCTTAAATTTTTAGTTTCTAAGCCAAAGAGATTTGGTGAAACCCATTCATCCTCTTATGTGGAAGAGGTAGCACTTCAGCTGAGGCCTTCAGTTGAAGCTGGAGTTCATCCATCAACCAATAATCACTTATAAAGGGACAGGCTGGTTATGTGCCAGGCACTGTGCTAAATGCTGGGGATACAAAGGCAGGGACTGGAAAACAGTCTCTGGTCTTGAGGAACTTAGAATATTGTCAGAGGAGACAATATAGTATTAGAGATTTAGAGATGGAGGGGACCTTCCAGTTACCTAGTCCAAACCCCTCATTTTGTAGATGACGAGGAACTGAGGCCCACAGAGATCAAGTGACATGCTCAGGGTCAAGTGGGTATAGTGAGCAGAAGGGCCAGCATTGAAACCCAGGGCTGCTATCTCCATATCCTGCATTCTTCTCACCATACTACACATACACACACACGCACGCACACGCACATGCATGCACGTACGCACACACATGTATGGAATGTGTATATGTGCATATGTAGGTATATATGTATATTATGTATATAATGACACATTTAATATAATGTATATATACCCACACTCATATGTATGCAAATATGATGATATAGACGTTGTTGTACATACGTGCACATATGCATGCAATAGATATATATATATAATTACATGTATTTAATACATATGTGTATTAGCAATGTAAATATATAACGCATGTTTTATAATATATCTGTTTATATCCACACAATACAATGTAATGGCACCTATTTCATTATATATGCATGTTTATATGCATACATACATATATGTATGTAATGATACAGGTTTCCTTATATGTGTATGTACATTGACACAGCATATACATTATATGCATATATACTTTGACACAGTAATACATATATAGTGACATATGCTTTATTATCTATGTGTGTATATATCTACACATATGTGCTTGTATAATGACATATGTCGTACGTTCCTAGTGCGGAGTTCACGTACGTGTATAATTACATAGTTTATTGTTGTGGCTCGGTTGTTTCAGTTGTGTCTGACTCTTTGTGACCCCATTTGGGGTTTTCTTGGTGGAGATACTGGAGCGGTTTGCCATTTCCTTCTCATTCCAGCTCATTTGACAGACGAGGAAACGGAAGCAAACAGGGTTAAGTGACTTGCCCTGGGTCACACAGCTAGTTAAGTGTCTGAGACTGGATTTGAACTCAAGAAAATGAGTCTTTCTGACCCAAGGCCTGGTGCTCTATCCACTGGGCCACCTAGCTGCCCTATATTTTGTTATATGCGTGTATATGTTTGTACATGTGTAATGAAAAGCATCAAGCATAAGGATTGTTTGAACTGTCTTAAGGAAAACTAAGGAGAAAAGCTCTACGATGCAGACTTCTGCATTGGGCAGAGACGACACACCAGGTGAGATCGACTCAGAGCAGATCGAGGAGGAGCAATTCTGTGCTGCCCAAGCCATTGGTGATGCTGTAGCATCAGAGATGTGAATTGTTCCTCCTTCACACATGTGCCCCAGAATGTTTGCCTCTCTGGGAATGTCCCCTAGACAAGTGCCCTCTTCCTACTGGTGGGGTGTTTTTATGTGTGTGAGAATGTGGTATGAGTTTATAGGGGATACAATGCTATTTTTCTTACTATCCGTTTTCATTCAAAAGCTTTTGCTTTGAACTAACTGCGTCTTCTGACTCACCAGCCAAAGTAAAAGCACCTATGGAGGGAAGGTGTCATGAATTAGGGGTTTTTTGGAATTAGTGTACACTATGAAGTACCTTGGAAGGGAGCTAGCTTCCCTTGGGGTTTCATGTACCAAGGATTACCCGCAGGCTTATATTCTTTGAATTCCCCAAACCTAGCTGTGTGCCTTACATATAGAAGGAACTTAATAAATGTTTGTGAAACTGAATGGAATGCAATTTTCTCAATAATACATTTTTGTTTTGACACGGTAGATACACCCAAGTAAACATTGACATGAAGTATAATTCCTCTCAAAAGTTAAGCAAAAATGTCCAATAGAGTGATTGGGTGGCACTTTTCACTTTCAAGGTTTACCATGGTTGTTTTTTTTAAATAAATTTTTATTGATGCCTTTAAAAAAAAACCCAACAAATTTTCCCCCAGGATCTTTTCCCCTGCTTCCTTCCCAGAGACTGATCCCTTATAAAAATATTTTTTTAAAGCAAAAAAAGTCAGCCAAACTCATATATACATTGAAAAAAATCTGAAAATATGTGCAATGTATTACTGTACTTGGCACCTCCCACTTCTGTAAAGGGTGGTTTTGATGGTGTCTTCTCACAGTCTTTTTTTTTTTGAGCCATGTTTTCTCTTTATAATTTTGCATCAATCACTTTGGATTTTTTTTGGTGGTTCTTTCTATTTACATTGTAATCGTTGTGTATTGTGTATTTTCTTAGCTCTGTTTACTTCACTTTATGTTGCTTCATATAGAGCTTCACATAGAAGAGTCACTTCATATAGATCTTTCCATGCTGTCCTGTATTTATTATGTTATATTCATCATTTTTATAGCAGAGTAATATCACAGAAATGTGATATATGTTGATATGCCAGAATTTGTTTAACCATTCCCCGATGGATGTTCCTAAATTCTTTGCTATCGCAAAAAGTGCTACTCTAAATATTTTGCTATACATGAGGACTTCTTTATCAATGGCCTCTTCCTTAGGGTATAAGCCTAGTAGTAGGCTCTCTGGATCAAAGGGCAGGGACTTTAGTCACTTTATTTGTGTAATTCCAAATTACTTTCCAAAATGGTTGTAATGATTTACAATTTCACCAATAAGGCACTAGTGTGCCTATCTTCCCATCCAACCCCTCTACCAATGACTTTTTCCTTCTGCAGATTTACCATGTATAACAGAAAAAAATGTAACAGCTAGTTACCAAAGAAAGGATATATACTTTAATAGTTTGGTACTGCCTTTGTCCATCGTATTTCCTTGGAGATTAGTTGCCTTTTGCTGTTGTCTTCATTTACATAGCTGCAGGCATTGAAAAACATTTTTTTGTATCTACTGTCTTCATACTGCATCAATTCAGACAATTCTTCCAATGATTCTTTGAATATTTCATATTTGTTGTTCCTTATGGCGCAATAATGCATAAGAGAATAGTTATCAAAGACTTCAAGGTACAAATAGCATACTTATAAAATTCTCAAATAACATACATTTGGAGGGGATAGTTAATGAGTTGAATGATAGAATTGAGATCTACCCTGTCTGTGTCACCTGCCCCCTCCCGCAAAAAGCTCAACAGGCAAAAATACTCTCTTCAAAGTTACCCCTTTCCTTTATTGCTTGATATGATGGCCTTTTCTCAGTTCTCTTCTGGATCTCTCTGAGACAAGTGACACTGTTGGCCACACCCTGCTGGAGAGAAGCCAGGTCCACAGCTGAGTGGCCTGCTTGACCCAGCCTGGCTGTGGATTGACCCATCCAACTAAGATGCTATCCACTTCAAAGAGCCAGCCAGAGTGACTCATCCATCACTGATGCTATACCCCAGAATTAATTTAATGAGGTTCCCAGAGAAAGAAATGACATCACGGTCCTGTAGTTCATGAGCTGTGAGTTTTCTTGTCTATGTTTCTTCCCTAAACACATGTATCACTATCACTGAACTTTCTAAAAATACATATTTTTATTGATGTCTTTAATCTTTTTTTATATTACCATAATTTTCCCCAGTATACTTCCCTTTCCTTCTTCCAGAGAGTCCTCCAGTATAACAAATAACATTTTAAAAGACAAATTAAAAAGAGAAGAGAAAATCAGTATAACTGTTTAATACATTGAAAAGGTCTGAAAATATATGCCATGTACAACACTTGTGGAACTCCAAACCTCTGCAAATGGATGAGGTAAGCACGACTTCTCATATCTCTTCTTTCATGCTATGCTTTTTTAAAAAATAATTTCGCAGCATTTACTTTTGAGTTTTTGTTGTGGTTGTTCTTTACACCATTGAAGTCATTGTATATATTGTTTTCTTGCTTCTTCTTACTTCACTCTGCATCAGTTCATGTAGATCTTTCCATGCTTCTTTGCATTTATCACATTCATCATTTCTTATAGAATAGTGATATTCCATTTTGTTTATGTATCACAATTTGTTTAACCATTCCTCAATCACTATGTATTTACTTTGTTTCCAATTCTTTGCTGTCACAAAAAGTGCTGCTATAAATATTTTGGAGTGTTATGGAGACTTTCTTCTTATCAATAGCCTTCTTGGGGTAAAAACCTAATAAGGCAACCTCTGGGGCACAGGGTGTGGGCCTTTAGCCATTTATTTGCGTAATTCTAAATTGTTTTCCAAAATGACTGTGCCAGTTCCCAACTCTGCCAACAATGCACTAGTGTGCTTATCTTCCCCTCCAACATTGACTAGTCCCATCTTTTTGGTTATTTTCCCCCCTAATTTTCAGAGTGTAACCTCAAGGTTGTTTTAATTTGTGTTTTCTTATTATTAGTGAATTGGAGAATTCTCTCATGTGGCTGTTAATGGTTTGCAATTCTTCTTTTGAGAATTGTTTATTTTTCTGACCACTTATCTATTGGGGAATGGCTTTTGGCATCACACACACACACACACACACACACACACACACACATTTTATATACAAAATCCTTATCAGAGAACTTTGATGCAAAGATTCTTTTTTATTCATTCCACTCTTCCCTTTTTATTTTAGGTGCATTCATTTTATCTGTGCAGAAGCTTTTCAGTTTTCTGTAATCCAAGTTATCTATTTAATCTTTTGTGATTGCTTTTATCTCCCATTTGGTTAAGAATACATCTCCTAGAAATATTAATTGTCATGGGTAGGCTAAACTAATATAATAAAAATGAGAATTCTACATAAGTTAATTTACTTATCCAGTGCTGTACCAATCAAACTACAAAGAAAAGTTTTGTAGAACTAGAAAAAATAACACAATCCATCTAGAAGAACAATAGGTTAAGGGGATCAATAGGAAAAAAAATGTGAAAGAAGGCAGCCCAGCAGTGTCTGGTTTCAAACTATATTACAAAGTGGTAATCATGAAAATGACCTGGTACTGGCTATAGAGTGGTGGATCAGTGGACTAGATTAGGTACCAGATACACAACAGTGAATACACAATACATAGTAGTAAATGGCCATAGTAACCTAGCGTTTGATAAACCTAAAAATCTAAGCTTTTGTGTAAAAACTTACCATTTAGCAAAAATTGCTGGGAAAACTGGAAAGCAGTTTGGAAGAAACCAGGTATGGACCAATGTCTCACACCATATACCAAGATAAGGTCAAAATGGGCAAATAATTAGACATAAAGGGTGCTATCATAAGTAAGTTAGGGGAGCATGGAAAATGTACCTGTTAGATTTATGGGTAAAGGAAAAGTTTATGAGCAAACAAGAAATAGAGAGGATCACAGGAAGTAAAATGGATAATTTTGATTACATGAAATTAGAAGGTTTTGCTCAAACACAACTAATGCAGAAATAAATTAGAAGGAAAACAAGGAACTGGGAAAGATTTTACAGCAAATTTCTCTGATAAAGACCTCATTTCTGAAATAAATTTATGAAAATACAAGCTATTTCCCAGGTGATAAATGGTCAAAGGATATGAACAGCAGTTTTCAGAAGAAGAAAGCAAAGTTGTCAATTGTTATGTGAAACAATGGTCTAAATCATTATTGATTAGAGAAATATTAATTGAACAACTCTAAGATTCCACCTCACACATATCAGATTGGCTAACATAAGAGAAATGGAAGATGACAAATGATGGAGGGGATGTGGAAAAATTGGGTCACTAATACTCTGTTGGAGGAGTTGTGAACTAGTCTAGCCATTCTGGAGAACAATTTGAAACTATTCCCCCAGGGCTATGAAACTGTGCATACCCTTTGACCCAGCAATAACTACTACTAGAGACCAAAGATAAGGGAAAAAGACCTATTTATATAAAAATATTTATAGCAGCTCTTTTTGTGGTGGCTAAGAATTGGAAATTAAAGTGATGCCCATCAATTGGGGAATGGTTGAACAAATTGTGATATGTGATTGTGACAGAATACCATTGTGCTATCAGGATAAGTGGAATGGTTTCAGAAAAACCTGGGATGAATTATAGGAATTGACACAAAGTAAAGTGAGCAGAACCAGAACATTGTACCTAGCAATAGCACTATTATAATGATGAACTGTGAAAGATTTAGATACTCTGATCAAGACAATGATCCAAGACAATTCCAAAGGATCTATGATGAAAAATGCTATACATCTCCAGAGAGAGCACTGATGAACTCTGAGTGCAAATTGAAGCATACTTTTTTTCTTTATTTATTTTTTCTGTTTTTTTTTTTTCTGGTGAGTATGTTTTCTTTTGCAACATGGCTAATATGGAAATGTATCTTGCATGATTTCCACATGTATAATCAATATCATCTTGCTTGTTTTCTCAAGGAATGGCAGAGGGGAAGGAGGAAGAGAATTTGGAAGTCAAAATTTTAAAAAATGAATTAATTTTTTTACATATAATTGGGAAATATTTAATGAAATAAATAAAAAACTATGTAGTACATCTCTTACCTATAGCTATGAGATGTATATCATCTGCTTCTCTTCTAATTTTTTTTATTGTATGATCTTTAATATTAAGTCCTTGTATATGTTTAGAATGTATTATGGAATGTTATATAAGGTGTTGGGTTAAGTCGAATTTCTCTCAGATTGCTTTCTAGCTTCCCTAGCAGTTTTTAATCAAATAAGGAATTCTTTCCTAATTAATTTATGTTTTCTGGTTAATTGTGCACTGGGTTATTGAGTTCCATTGTTTCTAATTCTCCCTTGATCTGCTTCTCTATTTTTTAATCAATACCAGCTAATTTTTCTGACTGTTGCTTTATTACATAATTTGAGTTTTAGAAGGACTAGTCTCTCCTCATTCCTACATCTTTTCATTATTTCCTTTGATATTTCATTTTTATTGTCTTTATCTTTTATTTTTCCAAATGAATTTATTTGATAATTTGATTGGTATCGCCTTAAAACTGTAAATAAACTTTGGTAGTATTGTTATATTGTTATTTTTATTATATTAGCAAGGCATAGAATATTCCTCACTGAATATTCCTCATGCTATTTAAGTTATTTCTTTAAAAAGCACTTTAAAAAAATTCAATTTCATTTTATTTTCAGTTCCAAATTCTCTCCCTAACTCCACTTGCTGAGAAAGCAAGAAAAATAGAACTTATTACAAATATGGATAGTCACACAAAACAAATGTCCATATTAGCCATATTCCAAAAAGAAAGAAGTAGATGAAAATATGCTCTGACCTGCACTCTGAGCTTATTGTTTCTCTATTTGGAGGTAGACAGCACATTTCATCCTGAATCCTTTAAATCATGGTTAGTCATTGTATTATTATTATTCAGTGTTACCGAGTCTTTCAAAGTTGATTATCTTTACAATATTGCTGTTACTGTGTAAATTGTTCTCCTGGTTCTATTCACTTCATTTTGTCAGTTCATATAAAACCTCTCAGGCTGTTTTGAAACCATCCCTTTTGTTATTTCTTTCTTTCTTTCCTTTTTTTTTTTGCAGGGCAATTGGGGTTAAGTGACTTGCCCAATGTCACACAGCTAGGAAGTATGTCAGATGTCTAAAGCCAGATTTGAACTCAGGTCCTCTTGACTCACTCCCTTTATCATTTCTTAAAGCACGATAGTAGTCCATTGTATTCATACATCATAATGTGTTCAGCCATTGCCCAGTTGATGGGCATCCCTTCAATTTCTAATTTTTTGCTACCACAGAAAGAGCTGTTGTAAATATTTTTGTACATATGGGTCTTTTTCTTCTTTTTTTGGTTTCTTTGGGGCAATAGATCTAGTAGAGGTATTGCTGGATCAAAGGACATATACAGCTTAATAGCTTTTTGGGCCTTATTACAAATTGTTTTCCAGAATGGTTATACTAGTTCACAGCTCTACCACTAGTGCCCCTCCGGCATTTGTTATTTTCCTTTTTTGTCATCTCAGTCAATCTGATGAATATGAGGTGGTACCTCAGGTTGTTTTAATTTGTATTTGAATAATTATAAGTGATTTAGAGCATTTTTAAAAATATAACTACTGATAGCTTTATTTTATTCTCTGAAAACTATCTATTCATATCCTTTGACTATCTACCAATTGAGGAATGGCTTTATTTTTATAAATTTAACTTAGTTCTCTATATATTTTAGAAGTGAGACCTTTATTAGAGAAACTTGCTACAATTTTTTTTCCAGTTAACTGCTTTTCTTCTAATTTTAGCTTCATCAGTTTTCTTTGTGCAAAACCTTTAAAATTTTATGTAATCAAAATTATCCATTTTAGCTTATGCAGCACTTTTAAATTAGATTTCTACAGGTATTTTGTATGCTTTGGTAGATTGATCTTCAGATATTTTATATGTTTTACAGTCATTTGAAATGGGATTTCCCTTTCTATTACTGCCTCCTGGATTTTGTTATTATCATATAAAAATACTTCTTCTTTTTGAGGATTTATTTTTGTAGCCCATGACTTGGTTGAATCTACTATTTTAATTACTATCATTGCTGATTCCCTAAGATTTTCTAAGTAAATCATCATGTTAGCAAATACGGATAATTTTATTTTCTCTTTATTTTTACACCTTTAATTTCTTTCTCTTGTACTGTTCTTGTTAGCATTTCAAGAACTATATCAAATAATAGTGCAGAGAGCACAAAATCATCAGCATTTCTATATATTACCAACAAAATCCAGAAGATAAAACAGAAATTTCAATTAAAATAACCATAGATAGTACAAAATACTTGGAAGTCTACTTGCCAAGCACACACAGGAACTATATGAACGCAATTATAAACCACTCCACGCAAATAAAGACAGCTCTAAATAATTAAAGAAGTGCTAATTGCTCATGGGTGGGTCAAGTCAACATAATTATATGACGGTACTACTTAAATTTACTTATTTAGTGACATACCAATCAAACTACCAAAAAATTACTTTACTGAGCTAGGAAAAATAATAACAAAACTCATCTGGAGGAACAAAAAAAAATAGTATCAGGAGAATAAATGAAGAAAAAATGCAAAGGGAGGGGACCTAACAGTACCAGATCTCAAACTATACTACAAAACTATAATCATCAAAATAATTTGGTACTAGGTAAGAAGTAGAGAGGTTGATTAGTGGAACATATTAGGTACACAATATACAATAATAGGGCAAAGAGTAGTCATCCTTGTTTTACTCTGGTATTTGTGTATTAGGAAAGTTTCTAGTGTAGCTATATTGCATATAATACTCGATTTTGGTTTTAGGCAGATGATTTTTTAAAAAGTCTTTTTGCTCCTATATTTTGTGTGTGTGAATGTTTTTATTTTAGCATAAATGAGTACTATATTTTATCAAAGCTTTCCCCCTCCCACATATATTGAGAAAACCATATGGTTTGGTTTTTTTTTCTTTAGTATAGCTAGGACTCAATTAGTTTAAGTAATGAATCCATTAAAGTGGTCCCATGTACTCAAACTTATCCTACTTGAAGTTATAATTTTGTAAAATATAGTAATTAGTTCTAGTCCAATGGAAATACGCAGTGTGAATTAAAGTAATAGGATCATTTAAGGGGGTTCATTATTTGTACTAAGAGGACCTAGATGTACGATTGTGTTTTCCCAATGTGGAATCATCCTTACATGCCTGGTTTAAATGCAACTTGGTTATGATGAATGATTTCTTGGATAAATCACTGTAGTCTATTTGACAGGATTTTGTTTGACTTTTTTTTTTATTCATTAATGATATAGGTCTATAGTTCTCCTTTCATACTTCATCCTTCCCTGCTTTAGGTATTATGACTGTATTTGTCTCATAAAAGGAATCTGGTAGAGTAATTCTCAGTTTTGGGGAACAATTTATGTTGCCAACTATTTCTGCTGTACAGGTCATATGCTCTGCTTTTGCAGTTCTCATTTCTCTTTTGACCTATTCAGGAACAACCTACTGTGGGTCTGTACTCTCTTGGGAATTCATAGGGTCCTCTGTCTTGTCAGGTATTAATTTTCTTTTGTCTTGCAATATTTATTCAAAGATATTGATCTGGGTGGCCATATTTCTGCTGTTATTAATATCTTCCCTATTGATTCATCTGTTAATGCTCAATGTTGTTAACTGATTTTCCTTCCCCCTTAGAACTTTGATAATTTTCGTCTTTTCTCTTAGATTTCTATTGCTCACTTTTTGACTCCTCCTTTAATGTTTCCCTGGTGTCTGGACCTCAAAGCCCTATCAGGCTCCTCCCACATTGGGCAATTCACCTTTCACTGACTTCAGTCTCTGCCTCAAGTGACTTGGCTTGGCAGGGAGGGGGTATGGGGGGGGACAGACCTGGCCCCAGCTGCATGCTGGGCTCTTTCCCTCAAGCTTAGTGGAGTGCCACACAGCCACCCACATGTGCCTTTTGCCAGTTCCATGAGCTCTTTACTTCTTTGGCTGAGCTCTGTTGCAGCACGGAGGGCAGCCATGCTCCTGTCCCAAAAATGCCTTTTGGTTTTCTGTGACACAGGGAGAAGGGAGAGAGAGATGGTGGGTAAAATTGAGTTGTGTTGTAAGCCCTTGGGTACCCAAGCATAGCGAGTGATGGGGGAGGGGTATTGAGTGAGGGCATTGGGAGTCAGAGATTAGGCTTCTTTAGTCATTGGATTGTTGACTCGTTAGGGTGTTTGGTGTCCTAGATCATAGGGGCAGCTGAAATTGTTTTATCTCTTGTGTATAAGTCCTATTTTGGAGAGATCTGAGAGATGATGATCCATGGATAAAATGTCAAGTCTATCTTGTTGGTCAAGTGACCCAGAAATCTACCACTGTATTCTAAGCTTGTGCCCACTCTTCCCCTCATGGACTCTGTGTTTGTGGGAGATTGTGCCCCAAATGTGGAGGTAATGCTTTGTAGCTACTGCTTTTGTTATATAATTTAAGCGAGTGTCATTGCTAAAGAACTGAGCCTGCTGACTGATTTTTAAAAGCTAACAAACCATTGGGGGCTCATGAGATTTGGTATTAGGATAGCTATCTTCAGTGTTACCCTTGGAACTCTGAGTAGCAGCCACCCTTAGAGGAACCCAACTTGCCAGATCCAGAAGTGAGCCCTGAAGGGATTCTACTTTACCTCAGGGCTGTCCAACCTTAGGTTTTTATTGAAACAACTGACAATATATTTTGATTTGCCGTTTTAGCGAGAGCTCTGTGGTAGCTCAGCTTCGTTTACTAAAGCATTTATGTAAATTTCTATGGTTGTAGGTGGGTTGCATAAATTGAGGCCCATGGGCTGCATTTTGAACAGCCCTGCTTTACATAATGGGTCCAGAACAAGTGAGATGTCAGTTTTGCTCTTCTTCATCATTGTCAGACCATATCTGGAGTACCGTGGTTAGTTCTAGACACTACATTTTAGGAAGGACATTGGCAAGCTACAGTGTGTCTAGAAGATGGAAAGGGGACTTCCTCATTAAATGAGGATAGGATAAAAGAATTATGAATATTTATTTTAGCCTGTTAACTTCAGTCATTCTAAGAGACAACTTAGGAGGGACACAAACACAATCTAAAAAACATTTGAAGTGCCTGGTACCAGAGGTCAGAAGTAGGAACAGTGGGTAAAAAGGAAGCGAGGGGGATCTATTTCCTATAAGGAAAAACTTTCTAGCAACTAGAACACTGCTATAATGGGATGGACTAAGAAAGTGAGTTCGCAGGATGTCAAATTAGAAATGCTTTTTAAAAATCAGCTCTTCATGAGTTCATAGATTTAGAACTGGAAGGAATTGTAGAGTCTGACCCCTCACTTAAGAGATAAAGAAACTGAGGCTGAGAGAGGTTAAATGATTTGCCCAAGTTGCATTAGAAGATAAGCATTAGAGAAATATTAGAAGCCAAATTCTTGGTGGGATTCCAGAGTTCGTGTTTCTTCTCTACTATGCTACCTCCTTACCAACTCTATTTTTATAGATGGATGAAAGAGGCAAAGTAACTTTCCCAAGGTCCATCAGGTACTGAGTGGCAGAACTAGACCTTGATGTGTTACCCAGAAAGGGTCAGAAACAAAGGTAGTGGATCCAGAAAGCCCGTCCTCCTTACTTGAACCCATCCATGACTCACACCCTCAGGAGGAGTCCCTGAGATCCTATATCATGGCCCCTTTCTTATTCACTCTCTTTAGACAAACCTAGCCTAGTCCTGCCTCTCCCAGGAAGGCTGGTCTTTCCCTCTGCCAAAAATACACTGGCACTGGGCCCTGAATTTGGGTCAGGGTCAGGGGGAGGGGGCTCAGCCTGGTTGGAGTTTATCTTTCTTTGACTCCGACTCTTCCCTTGGACCTTACCCCATCATATTGATCCAAACACAGAGACAAAATGCGGTTCCTACTGCTACTGGAATCCCTAATGTTGGGCCTGGGGCTGGCACTTCTGGTGAGAGAGCCCTGGTGGTGAACAGGGTCTAGGGGACCTTGCCAAAGGGGAAGAGGTTGGGGGGGGCATGTTGTTTCCAGTTTCTAGGAAAAGGGGCTGCCAGGAGGGAAGGAATAGGGTGGTTCCAGGAAAGATGAGAGTTGGGTTAAGGGTTCCTTTGGGGAGGGGAAGAGGAAGTATGAGGAAAGGATTTAGGGTGGTCTCAGGGGAAATCAAATAGAGAGAGAGTTATGGTTTCAGAGGGAGCAGTTTGGGGGCTGGGTTAGGGGGTCCTTGGTGAAGGAAGAGGGGCTGTATTATAGGGTCTCCAGTGGAAGGGAATCGTAAGGTCAGGAAATCCCTAGGGGAGAGCATTCCTTTTTGGCCTTGGGTGCCTTGCTTTGCCCCTGAATCTGGCTAATTAGTTGTTGGCTGGGGAGGGAAGAGAACCAGAGTTCCCAACTCACCCTTCCCCTTTCCTGCTTTCTCCAGGTGTCTAGTAACCCAGGGTTGGGAAGTCTGCTGCTCTGGTCTTATTCCCACCTGAGCACCCCCAGGCACTTAGCTTTTCTAGGAATCCAAGGTGTCTCCCTGTGGGAAAAATAAGAAATAAGAAGACAGAAAATGGCAAGATGGTAGAAACATGGCTGAACAACAATCTGAAAAAGCTCTGGGGTTTTTTAGTTCCTGGAAACTCGACTTGAGTCAACAACAATGCGTAGCAGCCTAGGAAGTTAATGTGATCTCAGGTTCCTGTGAGATATGCAAAGTATCCTGAGATAAGGAGGTAGTCCTGATCAAACGAGATAATATTTGTGAAGCACTTTGCAAACCTTAAAGAGATAAATGCTAGCTGTTTATTATTGTTATTAGTTATCAATGTATGCTGCCCTGATTAGACTGCTTCTGGAGTATTGTAAGTATGGGAGTATTGTAAATACAGGACTATTTAACCTGGTGAGGAAGGGAAAAAAAGTTGGGGGTGAAGACTGGGACAGCTATCTTCCATTACTTGAGGACCTACCACCTGAAAGGATTGAATTTGTTCTGTTTTACTCTCCGGGGAGAACTTGGCAGAAATGGATAGCAATTGCAGAGGCCAATTCAGGTTTAATATAAGATACAGGCCTCTGAAGGTAGCAAGTTCCCTCTCACTGAAGATCGAGCAAAATCTGGGAGACCGTTTGTCAGATGTGTTATAGAGGGGATCTTGTTCAGGTAGGAGTGGTACTAGACCACTGTGAAGGCCTCTAGTGATTCTGAAACCTGCCTGGGGCAAGGTTGGGTTCAGGTTCCCCACATTGGGCCTCTGGAACACGGAACATGAGGTGAAGAGGTCAAGAATAGGAACTGAGAAGGATGAATCAGAGCTTAGTGGGAGAAAAAGAAATGGGGAAGCTCAGGGTCCTGACCTGGGTGGTAGTTCTGTGTGTGAAGTGGGTGGGGTGGGAGGGTGGTCTCTGGATCTCTGAGCTGGGGAGAGAAAGGACAAAAGTATGTACGGGGAAACACAATGAAGAGAGCGTTTAGCGTGCAGTAGGGGACCTGGGTGGGGCAAGACTGAGGTGGCACTCCTCCTATCCTAATTTCTCATAGCCCCCACCCTGGAAAACTCCAAAAGAACCCATGACCACAGCAGGTGAGTCTTCTCAGCTGGACTTCTGGCCAAGTGGCCAAGGGTAAGGTACTGATGGTGGTGGTGGTGGTAGGTGGTGGTGGTGGTGGTGGTGATGAGTTTCAGGGTTGAGGGGTGTTCGAGACCCCAAAATACCGATAGGCCGGGTCCTGCCAAATGAATTCGACTCAAGCCTTCTCAGTCAAGGAAAAATAAAGTTTATTAATGATTTGCCATATTGGGTTGTCTTAAGAAATCTCACCATTTGTGACTGCTGCTTGTTTTCACAAGCAGGCCAGATTCAATATACTGAGCTAGATTGAATCTGAGCACCTTCATGGAGGCAAGATGATACAGAAAGATTGTGGGAGGGATTGAGGGGTGGTCAAGTAGTCTGGGGTGACTGGAGGAAGGGTTTAGAGGGGACTGGGGTGACTGGGGTAAGGTCAGACTCCAGGGTGGGAAATAGCTGAAGGCTACCTGGAGATGACAGATAATAACAGAGCTAGGGTATAGATAGTTTGATCAGAATCAAGGGTGGGAAACAGCCAGAAGGCAATCCAGAGGTAGCCAGACCATGGAAGGCTAGGCGAGGCTATTTGGGCATGAGAGGCCAGATCTCTGAGACTTGAAGGAAGCCAGGAGGTGGTGAGGTGGTGAGGTGGTGAGGAGGGGGACAGCCAATGAAAATGTCAGGGGCGGGGTGGGGGAATTCAGATTCCTATTAAAAATCCTGTTAAAGTGAATACTGAAAACTAAAAAAAAAGAAAAAAATGAAGAGGAAGCTGGTTTGTCTTTCTGCTTCCTCTCTTCCCACAGTCTAAACCCCATCATTCTCCCCTCAAATGAATGGGACCCAAATTCTTTTGGGGTTCAAAGGGGTTCCCACAGGCTAAACCCCATCATTGGTAGGTGGTGGTGGTGGTGGTGGTAGTGGCGGGTGGGGAAAGTGGGGAGTTGGGTTCTAGGAATAACCATCCCTTCATTGGAAAAGGGCAAAAGGGAAGGTTGGGATAGAGACCAAGGGGTGAGTCTGGCTGTCCAGGGACACTCTAGCCCCAGTCTTTGAGTGAAGGCCCAGATCTGAAGGTGGTATGTAAATGAGTCGTTACTATTATTGTAGTTATGAGTGGGGTGGGAGGACGACTTTCTACTTCCTCAGCCAAAACACCCACACCCCTCAGTCCCCTCTTAATGCCTCTTGAATTCCTAATGCCTCCCTCCCTTCCTTCCTTCTGGGTGTCCCACTTCCCTCCCCCAACCTGGGCCACCAATTTGTGAAATGGCAAACACCAAGCACCTGTTTTGTGTAGGCAGCTGTGCCAGGCACTGTGGGGAGTGCGCAATGTATGGAGAAGCATCATCGGGCCCATTACTCACAGGTTATGTGAACATGGCCAAATCACTTAACCTTTCTGAGATGTACTCAGTTTCCTCGTCTGTAATCAGGCCATCGATCAATAAGCATTTACTTAGCGCCTATTATACATCAGGCAATAAATCAATCTACAAGCATTTATTAAATTCTTGCTACGTACTGGGCACTGTTGATAGGCACTGGCTAACGCTTGTGCTAGCTTGAAGTTGTGAGGGAAATACATAAACCGCAGAGTACTGTAGAAACTGGGGTTTCTATTATTGTATGTAATCTGCCTTTCAAATGTTTGGAGCATGAATGAATAAAGAGACAGCCAAGTACAGTGGAATCTCCTACCTTTCCAGAGCCATCAGCCATCACTCAGCTTTACTGTCTGTACAATAGAACCAAATCAGCTCTGAGAGCCTCTATTGTGTGTTATTAAGATCCTTTCCAGTTCTGACAGCCAATGTTCTCCCAGCTCGGACATTCCATATGGGGTCACGGAGAGTTGCACACAACTGAACCTCATCCCTCCTGACTCTATTCAACAAACTCCATGGCTCCCTGTTACTTCCAGAATGGAGTATAAATGGAGTATAAAAGGAGAATAAAACCTTCATAAAGTAGTCCCTTCCTAGCCTTCCAGGCTTCATATACCTAACTCTCCTCCACATACTCGGTGACCCAGAGACACTGGCCTTCTTGTTGTTAGTTGCATATGACATTCTATCTCCTGACTGGATATCTTCTTTCTTTTCTTTTTATGGATTTTGTGAAACTAGAATTTTATTTGTAATTATTTTTTAAATAAGTGAGTTTTGGCTGGATTTAGAAATCTCTGTTTTACAGAGTTTGGGGGCAAACAAATATACTCTCAGAGCAAGCCCCTGAGTGATGGGTCATATAACGCTCCCACAGAGTTTATGAGAATTAGTAAAAGTATTTATTCTAGGACGTTCTGTAGGGGACGGGGGCAGAATGGCCCCCACTACATTATTACTCATAGCTCACAGTTATATGGTGCTTTACACTTTTCCCACAATAGCCCCATGAGATAGGTCGGGCAAATATTATTACATCCTCACCTTTTTTTTTTTTGTAGATAAGGAAAATAAGGTTCAGGGAATTGAAATATCTTACCCACAGTCGTAGTAATTGGCAGAACAGGACTCAGATGCAGGTCTTAGGACTCTAGCATCTCTGGGAAGAGAGGAAGCAGAAAGACAAACCAGCTTCCTCTTCATTTTTTTCTTTTTTTTAGTTTTCAGTATTCACTTTAACAGGATTTTTAATAGGAATCTGAATTCTCCCACCCCGCCCCTGACATTTTCATTGGCTGTCCCCCTCCTCACCACCTCACCACCTCCTGGCTTCCTTCAAGTCTCAGTTACAATCCTACCTTCTACAAGAGACATGACCCAGTCTTTTTTTTTTTTTTTAAATTCACGAGGCAATAAGGGTTGAGTGACTTACCCAGGGTCACACACCTAGGAAATGTCTGAGGTTGAATTTGAACTAGGGTTCTCCTGACTCCAGGGCTGGTGCTCTAGCCACTGAGACACCTAGCCTCCCTAACCCAGTCTTCCTTAATCTTACTGCCTCCCTTGAGATTATTTCTAGTTTATCCAATATGCATATTTGTTTGCAGGTTGTCACCCTATTAGACTGTGAGCTCCTTGAGAATAGAGAACAGTTTTGTTGTTTTTTGTTTGTATCCTGGACAACTTAGCACAATGCCTAGCACGGGCACGTTTTGTTGGTGCTTAACATAGCTTGTAGACTTGACATATGTCCTGTCCCACCAACTAGACTTCTGGCCCCCGGAGGGTAGGTCTGGGGTCTGCTGCATGCTGTAGGGGGCTCATTAGGTGTTTGTGGGTTAATTTCAGTCCTCACGACCAGCGGGGATCCCTGTTTCTTCCCCTTCCAATATCGAGGCCAGCTGTACCACAGATGTACCAAGAGGGACCGTCCAGGACCCCATGCCTGGTAAGCTCCTGACCTCCCTTTCTCTACTAGGCTTCATTGTCTTGGTCACAGGATTCTACAAGGCTCCCAAATGAGAATATTACTCTATTCAAATAAACTACCTCTTCCCCGTGTGTGTTACTTTGACATTGGTCAATCTGAACCTATTTCCTGATCTGTAAAATGGAGATAAAGACCCCCTCTTTCTGCAGGTGTGCAACCACCGATAACTATGATCGGGATCAAAAGTGGGTGTATTGCCTGGAATCCAAGAAAGTGAAAGGTGCCTTGGGTGGAGCTTTCTCCTCTCCTCCCTTCTGTCTTTCCATTCCAGAAAGTCCTTGGGCTCCTCCCCCACCCTGCTCCCAAGCTAGAAGTTGGATACAGCTCGGGGGTTTTTTGCTTCACTTCTCCACAAAGAAGGGCCCCAGGGGTGACTATCTAATCTCAGTCCTTAGGCAGCTAGGTACTGTGGCCTTAATTTCATTCTTCCAGTCATCACCCTCCCCCAGCCCCTCTCCTATTCCATTTGGGGACTCTGCAACCTCAGAGGTCAAATGCAAGGGCCTTCTGTCCACAGATCACTGCCACCACAATCCGTGCCACAAGGGAGGGACCTGCATCAACACTCTCCTTGGACCTCGATGCCTCTGTCCCCCCCACCTCAGCGGCCATCATTGTCAAAAAGGTGCCAATTTACTTGAGGTCCACTGTGCCTGACTCTAGATCCTGGGCTTCTGAGTACTCAGTACAATCACCCCCACAGGGAGGGTGGCCCCAAGACCTAGCTATGGGGAGAGGTTCTACCCTTGGGAGCCTCAACCTCTCAGAATCTAGATGATAATAGTACTATATATATATTTATATATACATACATGTATAGATAACATAATTATAAAGTGCCGTAAGATTTTCAAAGTGCTTTACTAGTGTTATCTCATATTCTCACAATACCCTTGGGAGGGAGGTCATATTGTTATGATGATTTTAGGAGACTTTATGACATCAAATGACTTGTCCAGGGTCACACAGCTAGTTAATTGTCTGAGGCTGGATTTGAACTTACATCTTCCTGACTTCAGGTCCCATGTGCTATCCATTGTGCTACCAAGCACAATCTCAGAGACAAAAGGAGACATATAAACACTCGAGTCAGGAACCTTGCCTCTTGGGGCCCATTCCTGGCATGTCTTGGCATACCCTCCCTCTGCACAGCCCTTTAGCATAGGCCCTTGCAGCTAGGTGGTACAGTGGATAGAATGCCAGGCTTGGAGTCAGGAAGACATCTTTCTAAGTTCAAACCCAGCCTTGAAGACTTTACTAGCTGTTTGACCCTGGGTAAGTCACTGTTTGCCTCAGTTTCCTCATCTGTCAAATGAGCTAGAGAAGGAAATGGCAAACCATTCTAGTATCCTTGCCAAGAAAACCCCACATGGGGCCATGAAGAGTAGGACATGACTGAACACCAAAAACCTATC